>NW_022103922.1:28482132-28495441 GCF_000313985.2 Echinops telfairi
GATAGATAGATAGATAGATAGATAGATAGATAGATAGATGATAGACAGATAGATATCCCCAAACCAAAACAAACTTCATTGCCACTGAATCAGTACTGACTCATAGTGACCTCTGTGGGTTTCCAAGACTGTAAGAGTTGATGGGAGTAGAAAGCCCCATCTTTCTCCTGTGGTGGTTTCCCACCATGCGGATTGCAGCCCAACTTATAACCACTACACCACCAGAAAACTTATAACCACTACACCACCAGAATGCTCGCTCTCTCTCTCTGCACTTTCTATATGGAACAGTAAATGATCATGAAGTAGAATCTGCTTGAAGTAGGATCTGGGTGGTACGGCTTCATGTGTCTCACTGGTATTGAAACAGTACAGATAAGTATTAGTTTTCCTCTTGATTTGATGAAAAACCAGAGTTAAATTGAGGATGAGAAACTATGTTAAATGTAGGATCTTAATGAGAGAAACACTAATGCCTGCTTATGACATTTCTATTTTAAAGCTGTGTAGGGTCTAACTGCCAAATTGAAGAAAGCCACCTTTTATAAAACTAATAAAAATATTTATTTTCCCTCCATGATATGTGTTATTTCTGAATGTACTCTGAGTATAATTCACCAGACTCTTATTGTTTTATCAACCATCTTTGTAAGCCTACTACTCTCTAAGTCCAGACTGTCTTTCTCTGAAGGATACCATTAAGTACCTGCTTTAAAATAGATAACCAGAGATCCTACAAATAAGAAAAAAATATTTGCCAATGTCATGTCAGATAAAGGGCTAATTTCAAACATCTATAGAAAACTACAACATCATAATAAGAAAAATACAAATAACCCAAACAAAACTGGGCACCAAACATGAATAGACAATTTACAAAAGATGACATCCAGGCAGCCAACAAGAATATGAAGAAATGTTTGCATTCATTAGCAATAAGAGAAATATAAATTAAAACAACAATGAGATACTAACAACAATGTTAGCAAAATTTTTTTTAATGAAAGTAACTGCTGGAGATGTGAAGGGATTGGAATGCTCATATATTGCTGGTGGGATTGTACAATTGTACAGCCACTATGGAAATCAGTATGGCACTTCCGCTAACAATTGCAAATGCAAATGTCTTATGATCCTGCAATCTTTCTGCTTGGTATAAACAATTTAAAAAAAGAACAAAACACAAATAGACTTATGTACACATATGTTTATTGTAGCAATTTCTATAATAGATAAAAGATGGAAACAATAAAAACTACAACTACAGTTTAATGGATAAACAAACTCTGGTACATTCATACAATGAAATAGAACAAATCATTTAAAAAGAGTGATGAATCTGTTAAACACCTTGAGACATGGGCAAAATTAGAGAGTCTTATGCTTAGCAATGTTAGTAAATCATCTAAAGATAAATATTTTGTGACACCATTATTATAAAGGAAAATAAAGAAAAATGGTTTCCACAGCAAAGGATAGGACGTTAAAGACAACAAGGAGGCCAGAAGTGTGTGGCGGTAGGGGAGGGGGGAGAAGGAAGGGATAACAATTTTTGGTGGGATTGAGGGTGGCTGGAGACAAAAAAAGCAAAACAAAATACAAGCGGGGCAGGGTACTGGGATACTATTACTGATTTGCATTCATGAGGTGGACTGTGCAAGGACATAGAATATGGTTTTCATCATAACTTTTATATTTCAAACACAGAGGAGAAAACCACACACACAGAAAAGTGCCGCAGCCACAGAAACCTGCCAGAGTCCTTGCCAATCAGCTCTGACATTGTTCCGAGTGGCTACAAAAGGAGGAAAAGTAAAACTGAATAGGATTTGGATTCTTTAAGGACATACAAGTTTGTTTCAGGTAAACAAACAAATGCAGAGCAACCACCAAAGAACCCAACGTAACTCAACTTCAATGGCGGCGCGTTATTACTTCACATGGTCTTCTAGCTTTTTGTTTTGATGAGCCCTTCCCAGTGTCTCAAAAACCATCACACACTCTCTCTTTAGGAAGGATGGGCAAGTCAAGAATATTTAAGCTAGGTTTTATAAGCATAGTTACATTGATTGGACAGCATTTGGTATTTCCAAACTCCTCTGTGAATTTTAACTCTTTGTGATTCAATAGCACCAGAGAGCACCTGGATTCTGTTTAAAATCTGAATGCCACATCTATGTGGCAGGCATTAAACTGAGCCCTGGGCATATAAAGAAAAATAAAGTATACGGCTAGCACATTATTAGCAGCTCACAAGAATGTAATATACGGAATAAAATGTGGACTTTGAAACGGAACAGAGTAAAAGTGGCACCTAGCGGCTTTGTCCTCAGGGGACTTATATAAAAGAAGAAACAAAACCTTATTATCCTGATTCTTTATATCTTACATTATTTCTGCATACATGACTGTGGTAGTTAGATAATCTGTTGTCAATTTGAAAGTTGAGAGTGAATGGGGTGGAGTTTAGCCTGTCAATCAGGCCGCAGCTTGATGACCTAATTTGGAGACACTAAGGAGAGAAATAGTCCACTGGAGGAGGAACACACGCTCACTCCCTGTCAGACATTCCTGTTGAGAAGACACATGGAGCTATACTAGAGCCCCAGGCCTGAAGGAGCCACCTGGAGACCCCTGTCAGCGCTGAGATGCCTCTACCACCGCTGGATCCACAAGACTTTCCACCCACTGGCCTATGATCTTCCTGCATTTGGTGTCATTGCATGTGTTTTGTGAGCCTGAAGAGGACTTTATAAATAGGTATGGGACATATGGGCTAATATCAGACTTATGAACTTGATCTGAACTGGGCTGGGATGGTTTCTCAATATTCAATTGCTCTTGTATATAAACCTCTTTCTTATACACATATGCATGTTTATGAGTTTGTATCTCTAGTTTACCTGGACTAACACAATGGCCATTGTTATGTAATTGTAATTTAATGGCTCAAGACATATCATATCAAAAGACAGGAAGAAAATTGTGGAAGGTTTTGTAGCCAAACCCTCACTACCCTTAATCTTGTTGTTCCTTAATAGGATTTTTTTTTAAACTAACATGGTTTAGAATCAGAATATCCCTGGAAATTAAACATAAATATTAATAAGACCATACAAAATTGCATCATGCTTTTTGTGTTTTTATATATTTTGACTTAACATATTGATTTATAGGAGGTTTTGAGTTAATGGTGTTACCAAGTTTCCTCTCTGGGGCTACCCACAGGTATGAAGGAATTTGAAGGAAATCATTCACATACTTATTCTAGGATCAATAATCTTGGAGTCTGACTGATTAACGTCTTAAAATTCGGTCACCGTTGATTACAGAACTCTGAGAATAAGGAGGTCGGTGGGGCAGAGAGGAGTACTGTTCTCACTATGGGCTCTGATTTGTCTCGTCCAGGTTACAGATGTAAGAACCTAAGGGGAAATGTAGGTCAAGTGCTTTTATTCTGCGCAGCCCTCAGAAGAGCAATCACAAAATCACAGTGACTGGCTCTGGTTTTCCATGATGAAAAGAGAAAGGCAATAGGTGAAAAAGCAATGTGGAAGCCAACAATCAAGTCTAACTAGCATTTCTAACTACAAGGCAACAAGAATCGGGGGTTTTATTTACAGTGGTATGTTTTTAGATTAGGGAAATAACTTGTTGACTTAACCTAATTTGACTTTGACTGATTAGTCTTAGGTGTTTGTGTGAACACTTTAAACCCACTGTCATATTAACACGACATAGGAACTATTTCAGCATGTTTTAAGCCACCAGGTTTAACGGGTTCCAGTTCTCTAATTCACACAGAGAATAGTTATTTCCTAAACATGTGATGCTTAAGAGGTTTGATCTGGTTTATTCATTCCTGCAAGTATTATAATATCTGATTCACTTAATTTCTTGTTTATATATAGTACTTGAATTTTTAGAACCAATTTATTTGTATTTGGAGTGGTTCTATTATACCAAAGTCAGATACGCTTACTATCTAAATAAACTCTAGCCATATTTCAGGGATAATAATATAACTATAGCAGTACCAATTAATTACTAGTATAAATAAACAAGTACGGAACTTTTCTCTGGTACTAGAATTGGCGGCTATGAATCTGCAGAACTAAATGTCCGTAGAGTGAGGCTGATAGAAAACTGATACAACAAACCCCTGTGCTTCAGTCGATTTTTTAGGAGCACCTTGAATGTTAAGCCAGGACCAAACAAAAACTCACTGTCATGAGTCAATTCCAAGTCATAGTGACCCTATAGAGCCATATAGGATTGTAAATATTTATGGGTGCAAACCCTCATCTCTTTCCCCCATAGATTGGCTGGTGGATTTTAACTCTCGACCTTGTGGTTAGCAGACCAATGCTTAACCCAGGCCTCCATCCAAGCTCCTTTTACCCAAGACAGGATCGACAATCGTGTGATTTGATTTGGGGCAGACAAGGTACTGGGCAAGCTTTTCTAATTTGATGAACTGGTAAACTAACAAAGTCTTATAAACCATATATTAGAACTAAAATGCTAAAGTCCTTGGTATGTGGAAGATTCTGGTCTGTAGTAGGAACCCCACCTCCATTTTGAGTCTTTAGATGAGTTCAGGTGCCATTTGATTTTTTTCAGACCAACAGACCAACATTATGGATATGACAACTCCCAGGCCAGCCCAAGAATTGGCAGTTTACCTTCAGGAAGAAGGTAGTTAAAGGTAGGTTACAAGTCTTGGGAAACCCCGGGGAAGGTTTGGTCTAGGGAATTTGCCTGGATGTGTTCTTAATGATTTACCAAAAATAACCGCCATCTAGTTTAAGTTGAAAGCTCCCATCTTACTAACAATGCCACATGGCCACAAGGTCATGATTCAGACCCATGTATCCTGGTAATGAAAGTCTCTGAACCCATCTCCTAAACTTCTTCATCTTCAAATGTCTGAGTATCCCAGTAATGATCCTTCGCTGCTTTTATAATCCTGCCTGTGGTCATGATGGATTGAACCTGTCACAAATCATGATTTCATGGTGATTTATTTGGTTATATATCATATTTCTGGAAACTGGCTATAAGTCAGTAGAAATCTCTTAACTAAATGCCAACAGTCTCTCTCATCTAGAATGACTGTCTTTGTTTTTGTGTTTGTTTTTTAAAAAGCAATATATCTGAACGTGGGGTGATTTCCTCATAGGCCAAGAGGCCATGAAGGTAAAATGAAAAGTCATCGTTCCCAGCAGGACTCCTCCTGGGTGTCAGTGACAAGAACGGGCGCCATAGAAGGGATTCTCAGAATTCATCATTTGTCACAGAGCCAGGGGAACTTAGAGGGTTAGTGTTTTTGGATTTTGAGTGTCATTGTGTAACGGTGTGTTTGTGTGGGCGGGGTGTTTTATCTGAAAACCTTAATATTTTCTTGTCAGGAATTGTGAACTCCAGATCTAGGTGAGATTCCCTTTGAAAATTTCATAAAAGATCTGGGGTAAAATAAACTCTGGACTAGAAGAAACTGAAATTGATTCTTGGATATAGATATAGTTTTAACAAATATCTGAAGATTATTTTGTATGTGTCCTATAGATATTTCAGCACTTATGGGAGGGTTTCATTTTATCTGCCGATCAACAGATTTCAAGAGAGATTGCATGCACTGACCTCTGGCTGGATAAGTTTTCTTCATCATTTATATTTTTTCCTCTCTGTCTCTTTCAATAGTCTTGTTTGCTGGTGGAGGTAGTGTGGGATTCTGCTTTTTTCTCCTATTAGAGTATTTCTTGTCTCTACTAGTGCAGCAACACTGTTATTTCTGGGAATTTTACTATTTGAGAAATTTTCAAGTTTGTGGACTCTTCAGTTCGATAAGTCATACTGAGGCAAAAAGTAACAAACTTTAAACAAACAAACCTTTTATAAAATTAGGGAATTACCTATCTAGGGCCAATGCATCATTCATTTATAGTACTCTATCACTTGTTTAAGCCTATCTGCTTAGCACAATCTCATTAAGAACATTATGTTAAAATAAAGTAAATAAAGAGTGAATATGAGGCAGAATCAGCTCAATGACAGTAAGTTTGGAGTTTAGTGTTTTGTTTATTTGTTTTTTATGAAATTATCAACACAGTTGATCTCACAAGATCACAAGATCTCTGGTTAAGGATGGGTTCCCTATAGAATCAAAACCAATGATATTTATATATATATATAATTGAAGTAAATCTGTATCAAGAAAATGACACACGCAGTTGTAGAAATTAAACCCAAGTACAGGCAAATTCAAAGTGTGGGTCAGATGTTAAACTGGAGGCTTCTCCTGATTCATGTAGTAGCAGGGTTACAAAGATTGGCAAGTAGGCTATAGCCTGGTCACTGCAGAGGCAAATGAATCCAAGGTAGGTAGGTAAGATGGCAGCCCAGTGAAGATTCACAGTTTGGGCAGGCAATATGGCAGGCCATTGTTTCATGTCCAAAGAACTGGAGGTCAATGAGCTAGATGCATGATTCAGACCCAGCAAAGAGCAAGCATGCTTTTCCAGAGAGTACACTTTTATTGGAAGCAGACCACATCCCTCAGGCATTTAGTGCACCAAGGTTATGACGTTAGTAATAGTGTTACATTTCATCATAATCTCATCCCATAATGGAAGTTTACACCTGAGTCTCTGAAATTACATTGGCTAGTTAGGCCATAAAATATTAAAAAAAACCAGCAACAATAAGAACTCACTGCCATTGAATCCATGCCAACTCAAAGTGACCCTATAGGATCGAGTAGAACTGCCCCTGTGAGTTTCTGATACTGTAACTCCCTAAAGGAGAAAAAAGTTCCAACAGTTACTAGCAGAGGAGCTGCACTGAGACCCTGAGGCAGAGCAACAGGTGGGCTACCTAGTCAAGGAAGCACGTGGCTGAAGAGATGAAGTTCAGAGAGAGACACACTGGCCATCATGGCTGATAAGTGGTAATGCAAACAAAATAATTGGTTCCTTAACACTTCATAACCTTTTAGCTTCCTTAGTAAGCCCTATAAAGAGCCCTGGTTGAATAGTGTTATGAGATGGGCTACAATCCACATGGTCAGCAGTCTGAAACCACCAGCAGTTCTATGGAAGAAAATTAGGGCTTTCTACTCTTGTAAACATTTACAGTCTCAGAAACCCACAAGGCGTCATCATTGACTCTATGGCAGTGAATATACCCCATAATCACCAGTGTTGTCTCTGAGTTCCATGTAGCCATTGCAACAAATAATTGAACCCAACAGAGAAGTGGAGTGCGTGGGAGAGATGGTTGGTATCAGAATAGAATAAAGAAGGTAAGAGGGAGAGGCATGTGTGATCTGTGCCTCATTGAAATCAGCCACGGACTGGTTTGGAGTTGGATGTCAGACAGGTAGGTATTCACACCATTTCCTCCACATGTTATAGATTACATGAAATGTCCTGTAACATCAAGAGAAGTGCCCGAATCTCTTTGGGGCTAAATTTTATGCTAGCATTGTGTTTCCTCTCATGTTTCCCCCTAAAATTAGATACTAAAATCATGATAATATATTACAATTTTTATTTTAATTGTTAACTTGGTCACAGCCTTGTTGCCTTAGTACCTAACAGCATAAAAGTGAATTCAAGTAGGAGAATCAGGCTTGTTATCAACAGGTATAATTCAGATGTCTAGAGACTTGGTATACAGTCATAGTATAGGCTTCTTGAATTCCATATTTAAGATTTTTTTAGAAAATAAGATCAATCATGAGGTTTTGAGATATTTTCATCTAATGTTCCTGATGATTTTAAATAGATTTAATTTGGCATTTTAAAATTATATAATTAATTTCCACCAGCTCTTTCACTTTTAATAAATATTATTATAGGTTAATCAATGACATGTTAAGGTTTTTCATCTAAAGATAAGTTTTTGCCTCATTGACTTGCTGAAATTCTTGATACAATATCCCAAGAGAAAGGTAGGCTATATTAGACTTAGGGAAATGAGGGTGATATTTTGAATGGGGACTCAACTGAACGGAATCAAGATTTTTAGAACTCTGATATATTCACAGGGACAGTTCTGTTCTCTGGGATCACCAAGAGTCAGTTGGCTTGAGGGCAATGAGTTTGTCTTTTATTTGGTGTAGATTGTGACAGAATTCTCAGATTGTAGCTAAAAAAAAATTCTCAAGGAACAGGCAATGGATTTTGGTTTTGGATTCTCTGGATATAAGACACTTTTTCCCCCCTTCTTCATACCTATCCAGTAGGCTTACTGTTTTTAACCAGTAGATTTGGGCTGGTTCTTGTAGTTCTAGTATATCTCAAAAGAATGCAAGGTTGAGAACAGAAATAAATATTTTAAAAATTAGGGAAAAAGTAAAGAGAAAAAACATACCATGGATTGTTTTATAGTCAGCATGGTAGTATTAGTTATGGAAATTGCTAGTGTGCATGAAAGTAAATCAGACTTTAAGTGAGTTAACATATTACAGCTCTCAGATTCGGAGATTTTGTTGGTAAGCTTGGAAAAATGATAAATGTCATACCTAGAGAAGTAGTTCCAGTTTGAACTGTGATGTTGCAAACTAGAAGATTTTCATGCTAATCTGCAAAGGAACACATTTAGGTCTGAACAGATTGACCTAGCTGTTTTATTACATTAGTATACAATCTAAGGTTCTACAGAATGTAGTTGGTGCCAAGGCACTGTTTCCCTATTTTAAAATCACCTCGTGGATATATGATCCCTTAGTATAAAAACCTGAGCCATGGTTTCTTGGGCTACTTCAGACGTTGGGCCTTAAATTGCTGTTATTTTCTGTTCTACTTTCTAATTCATTGTCTAGATTTTTATTTTTCACAGAAGTTGGAGTAACCAAAACAGACCATGGATTGTGGATTGTGTTTGAGCCATGAGTCTTGGGAAAAAACAAGGACTAAGAGCCATTTTGAGTCAATGATCCTCATAAGCAAGTAAGACCTAGTTGATCTGAGTATTGGCCTCTTAAGTAGTCCAATCTGTTTAAAGAAACATATATCAAAAATCAGACTGGAATAAGGTTTATCAAACATCAGTAATTATTTCAATTGGTCTTCAAGAAAATGAAACGTCTGTCTATTCCTTTTATTCAAACTATGAGGTGGAACCACCCCCACCCCCTACAAACCAAACAAACAAACCTGGAATTGGACAGGATGGAGCAGAGCCTTTGTAGCATGCATTTTCCCCAGTCGGCAAGCATCCAGGAACTCACTATGAGTTATTGCATCCAGAGCCTGGGAAGGTTCCCTCTGGTAACAGTGAATTTTTCATAAAAGCAGTTTCGCTCAAACCTCGTTTTTTGTGATCGCTAATTTGAAAGAAAAGCATGCAGCTGTGAAATTTTGTTTCCTACTCAGAAAAAATGCTGCGGAAACTGTTGTAATGTTGAATACAGTTTACAAGGACAGAGCTATGGGATAAACAAGTGTACGAGTGGTTTTCTCATATCAAAAAAAGTGAAATGTCAATTGATGTTGAACCTCATTCTGAATGTCTATCAACTGCCCAAATTGATGAAAATGTCAACTCAGTGCATTTGGATTTCTTTCCACCTGGACAGTTAATCAAGCTTTCTATTTGGAGGTTCTGAAAAGACTAGCAAGATAGTGTAACAGCATGCTACAAAAAAGGTCTCATTTAGGGCAGAGGGGAACTGGTTTTGCAACCAGGACAATGCAACTATTCACACAGAAATTTCAGTGCGCCAATTTTTGGCATAAACAGCATATCTCTCTTGCTCCATGCACCTGACTCACCTGATCTTGCTCTGTACGACATCTTTTAGTTTCCATGAATGCAGAGGGACACAAAAGGACAGAAATTTGAAAATGTAGAAGAGGTTAAAAAAAACAAAACTGTGGCAGGTGCTATCAGCCATCCAAACAGAGGAGTTTGAAAAATGTTTTCAAGAATGGAATCACAAATTTGACAAAGGTATTAAGTGTAATGGAGTTTAATTTGATGGTGATAAGGTTATTTTGTAAAAAAAAAAATTAAATTTTCAGCTTTGAAAAAAGAAATTATGGGTTTTTTTTGCGGAGGGTTACCCTTTCATATAAACTCCTTACTATGCAGAAAATTATATATTTAGAAGAAACTAGACTTTCAGAGGAGATCAACCTCGCCCTAGTAAGCCTCGTGGGTAAACCAAATAATTCCTTTAATATGGTCTTGTCTTACAATTGCCATAATTTACTATCATGGAAGCAGGATTTCTAGATGGAATAAGACATTTTTATGATGGTGATCAAATGATTTTTAAGAATTCGTGATCAGAGGAGGAAAACATTTATGAAGACACCCAAAACTGTGGAGCACGGTCTTTCCAAAATGATTGACACAAGGTTTGGTTTGGACTTGATTTTGTCTTAGGTCCCACTTCGATTTCTGAGAAAGTAACACGTGACAGTTAGGGGTAAACAAGAGAAGGACACTGAGCCTGTTTTAAATAGACCTTCAATAGGAGGGGGATTTAATCTTTAATATTAAACTAATCCTATATCTTTTTATAAGAAAATAAATATCCCATCATCCTTTGGTTATTTTGGTGATCTCACTCCTTTGGCTACCTATACTGTTGGGTGTTTATAAAAATGTTACAGAGTTTTTATGTGATACAGGGTTTTGATCCAGGCTTTTCACATATAAAAATTTTTACATACTAGAGAAAACATGAGTTAAAGGATTTTTTTAAGGCTCCACTGGAATATATGGAACTTTGCTGTCCTCACTAATCAGACCCAGTCACACTGGAAAGTAGTGAAACCTCAGATCACAATTTGAAGAAGTTAATATAATTTATCTTGGTCTACTGAAGCATTTTCTTTGTTAACTCAGTACCATTTTGATCATTAATAAGGAATAATTAGGAAACAAAAAATAACAAGGAAAATGCTGCTTCAAATTTTCTTTAAGATCTATTTATTTAGCTGTAGAAGAGAATTTCTTTTATCCATTCAGTATATCCTATTAGGTGAGGCTTGCCAATTATCTAGAAACTTATTATACTAGAAGTTGAAATGGATTAGTGTGCTTAAGTATACAATAGTTTACCCAAAGTAATGGAACAGAAATTCCTACCTTTAGGTCAATGGAGATTTTGCTCAAATATTTATTGCTTTTTAAATTGTCTTATATTCGCCACTTGAGTTTATTTACTGGTAAGAATATTTCATATACATTTTAACATATTTTTATTAATTTTCATGTTAATTGGTTTGGTATTATGTATCTAAAACTCTGAAGATTAATGATTTTAACAAATTGAATAAATATTACTGAAATTATTCCTTTCTGCTTAATGCTCATTGTTTTTTAAGTGATTTTGATCTGTAAGTTGTATTAATTTGTAGGTGAATGAATCTTCCTATGTGTTTTAAACTAAAGACTTCCTTTTTTTCCTCATGGATATTTAAGCTACACTACAGAATGGATTCATTATATTATTGTTATTAGAATTGTCAAATATTGGATGAAAAGTTATTTCTCATGTACTTAGAAAGCTAACATGCTAAGAAAAAATATATATATATTAGGAAAGTGATAGTTGTTTATAATTTTATTTAAAATTTAATAATTTCAGTTATTAACACACTCATTTTCATATAAATTATTATAGATTACTGTACATCAATTATTTTGATGGTTGTTTTATATCTCATTATATTTATAAATAATTCATTATATATTTATGGATATCAATTTTAGTATGAAAAGATAATAATAAAGATGTTTCTGTCAGAAAGATAGAAAAATTGGGCAGTGCCATATAACAGAGAATCAAGAACTAGACTCATATGCACATAGAACCTTAGGTATATCAGAAATGCCATGTCTTATTAATAAGGTAATATGGGAATATATAATAAATTATTCTGGAAATTAGCCATTCACAATGATAACATCATCTATAGATAAATTAAGTACTTGAATATTTAAAATAAGTTCACAACATCTTATTAAAGCATATTATTGAGCACTTTTAGACATGAAAAATGAATTGATGATTTTGACTAATAATAAAATTAAGAAATTTTGTTAATAAAAAAAGCTTTAGTGAAAACACAAATTATAAATAGGGAGAACATAATAGCAACATGCACGATCAGTTTCTAAAATCTGAGCAATATTAGCTAAACAATTAAAACCAGTAGGCAAAATACTGACCTCCAAAGTGTGAGGAGCAAGAAGGGACATGAACAGCCATTGCACAGGAGAGAAAATAAATAAGAGTATGAGTCATATGCTATAAGGAGATGTCTAATTCCATCAGTAGCCAAGGGAATGTAAACTAAGATCATTATAAGACTTCTATATTCTCATTAGGTAAGCAAAAGAGCTTGGGTGTACTCAGTGTTGAGCATTATATATAATACATACCATGTATCCTATATGTTGTTTTCTAGTAGGACTGAGAAGATCTTAAAGCCACATGGTTGTTTTGGTTGCCAGGTGCCACGTAGTCAGGTACTACTCATAGCTACCTATGTGCAACCCAATGAGACACCGTCTGATGTTGTGCCATCAAACATTGCTCTTTGTTTATTCCTAAATAGTTTTATTAGCACATCCTCCACATATAATGCAATTCAATATGTTTGTGCACATTGTTGCAGCTACTGTGTCAATCCATCTTCTTCAGGGCCTAATTCTTCTTTGTTGCCCCTCCATTGTACCAAGCATGATTTCCTCCTCCAAGGATTGGCATTTCCTGATAGCATGTCCAAAAGATGGGAGATGAAGTCTCCCCAAACTTGCCACTAAGGTGTTTTCTGGCTAGACTTCTTCCAAGAGAGGTCTATTTGTTCTTTGGCAGTCCGTGGTATTTTCAATATTCTTTGCCGGCACCATAAATTGGATGCATCGATTCTTCTAAGGTCTTCTTTATTCCCTGTCCAACTGTCACATGCCTATGGCACAAGTGAAAAGGCCCGGGCTTGGACCTCCATCTTCAAAGTAATACCCTTGCATTTCAATCCTCTAAAGAAGTTGAGCAGCACATATATCAAACACAGTGCGTCTTTTGGATCTCTTGACTGCTGCTAGTCCTCTGAACTTAGTTTTGGATCCAAGAGAAGTCAAATCCTTGATAACTTCATTAAAAAGACGGAAAAGAAAGAAAAGATCAAATTTGATGTGAGAAAAAACTCTGAAATGTGTTCTTAATCATAGAGTAACTAAGGCACAAAAATGATGGAGTCAAAGAGCTGAACAGAAAATTAAGAAGGACAGCTCAAGAAGACAAAGTAAAATATCAAATCAAATGTGTAAAAACCTAGAGTTATCA
>NW_022103922.1:28499143-28502813 GCF_000313985.2 Echinops telfairi
GTGAGGGTCTTGAATTTAAGATCCAATCAAAGATTCCTCTACTTAAAACTCAAGTTTTCTGAAGGAAAACCAATATCCCAGTCTCTACCTACAGAAATAAGTCACTTAAAATCTTGTCCTTCAAATGTGACCCACAACATATAATTTATAATTAATGAAATCTTAAACCCTAGCCTTTGCTCCAGTGAAGAATTTTTTGTTTAAAGAGAATGTGTAAGGCCTTTAAATATTTAAGAGGTCTCTAAAAGAAAGAAGTGGAGAAACACAAATCATAACTATAAAACCCTTAGGGAGTTTAAGTCAAAAGCTGAGGAAGCATTTTATTTCCTCTCTGAAGTCAAAATCTAGCTCTCCGATGTCTGTTTTCTTGAGGTGGTGCACCTTGTATTTCAGGTAATCCAAGTCCTAGTTTACCAACCTTATACCCACATTTTTCAACCACTCATTCTTCCCCAGCACATCACCTCTGTCCCGCTTGTTTAATGTAAATGATGTAACCAGTTTGCTATTATGAAATGAAGTGTATATGTTCAAACTAACTAAACAACCAGCTATGTCTTTGTTAGTGTTATCTATATTGTGATTAACAGAATTTCTCTTTTTTCTATCAGGTTGTTTGTTACATATTGTCTTAATTTCTGATGAAATAAATACCACAAGCAGATGCTTTTAACTAATATGAATTTATTCTCTCACATTTTAGAAAGCGAAAATTCTAAATTATGGTGACAAGCTCTAAGGGGAAGATTTCTTTCCCTTTGGGCTTGTTAACTGAAGGCTTGGTTTGTGCCTTGAAGCTATCAAACCCAGTTAAAAACCACTCCAAGTAGAACAGAGGAAGAGAAAGCTGATTTATTAGGAAGAGGAGCTAATAGAGCATCCAATAACAACCAAAGTTGTTTAACCAATGCTTGGCACAGTCCTCTTCCCAAGCAGCATTATGCTACATTTTCTAGCAATACGAATTACACACTATATGTGAGTGGGCTATAATTCTTAGGGCACCATGGTGAATACGCAAAAAGAACTCTATTTCTTTTTCTACTGAACTCTAATTCAGTAGTTTAACATCTGCTTTCCAGATAACCACTTCTTTTTCAAATTTCATACATTAACCAGGAAAACTGTTGAACAAGTTGACCTCAAAGAAGAGGTAATACTCCAAACTCCTAATTGTGTTGTAGGGAAACAGTTAAAGCAAACCTTCAAAAAATATTGGCAACACATATAAAGTACTAAGCCAATTTGATTATGCTTAAACATGGCTGCCTTAAAATCAACAATCTCAAGGTAACACATGAGAACCTGTACTATTGAAGGAAGAATCCCAGGTATGCGGAAAGCATCAGTCAAAAACATGGATTCAGGAATTGAGAGACTACCAATGGCAATATGTCAATAAACTGATGAAGCACTAGAAGCACTCACTCACCTATGGCAAGAAATTTGGAAGACCTAGCCAACCAATTAGAAGATACACATATTTGTGCCCATTCCAAAGAAAGGTGAAACAACAGATTGTGAAAATTATCAAACACTATCACACGGAAGTAAATTTCTGCTGAAGATAATTATAAAAAGATGTAGCAATATGTCAACAGGGAGTTGTCAGAAATTTAAGTCAAATTCAGGAGAGGACATGAAATGTGGCTTATAATTGGTGATGTCATATTTATCTTTGGTGAAAGCAGAGAATACCAGAATGATGTTTACTTTTATTTTGTTGACTGTGCATTAAGTAAATCTGTGGACCATAATAAATGATGAATAACATATATAAGAATCAGAATTTCAAAACACTTGATTGTGCTCATGCAAAACCTCTACTTAGACCAAAGTGTAGTCATGCACACAGAATAAGGGACTACAGCAAGGTTTAAAATTGGGAAGGGTAGGTCTCTGGGTTGCCTCCTTTCACCACACTTATTCAGTCTCTCTGCTGAACAAATAGTCTGAAATATTGGCTATGTGAAGAACACAGCTGGATTATATAAAAAAGAATTCAGCATTAGGATTGGAGTAAGATTTATGAGCAATCTTCTTGATAGCTAAAAGTAAAGAGAACTTGAAATGCTTGTTGATGAAAATAAAAGGCTGTCCTCGCCATCAATTTTAGATCACTTGTTTCCATCTCCCTGGGTTTGTTAACACCCACTTCCTTTCCCCCACGTCACCCTCTACCATGTACCCCCCGAACCGTGAGTCCCGTTGCATTCTCCTCCAGATTGTTTACCCCACCTATTTATCTAGATAGACATGAAGAAATAATAATATGCACAAAAAGAAGACAGAACAAAACAAAACAACAATAGAAAAAACAAAAACAACAACAAACCACAAAAATAAAAGCCTATAAATAGTTCAAGGTCTGTTTGTTGGCCTTTACGAGTGTTTCCCAGTCAAGTCTGATGGGATGCCATGTCTGGCCCCACACTCTATTTTTGGTATTCCCCGGGGACTTCCTTGGGCTTGATCAAGGGCAATGTGACTGAGAGGAATTAATGAAACTCAAATGAAGGCTGAACATGATAGTGGGAAAAGAGGAAAGTAAAAGGAAATAGAGGAAAGAACTAGGAGGCAGCAGGCATTTATAGAGGTCTAAATGCAGGCATGTACATATGTAACTATATTTATATATTTTGATGAGGGAATAGATCTATATACATATATTTATAAGTTTAGTATTAAGATAGCAGATGGACATTGGGCTTCTACTCAAATACTCCCTCAACTCAAGAATATTTGTTCTATTAACCTGGCATTCTGTGATGCTCACCTTCCTGACACAATCACTGAGGACAAATGGGTGCATAAGCAAATGTGGTGAAGGAAGCTGATGGTGTCCAGCTATCAAAACATATAGCATCTGGGGTCTTAAAGGCTTGAATATGAACAAGCAGCCATCTTGCTGAGAAGCAACAATGCCCACATGGAAGAAGCACACAAGCCTGTGCGATTATGAGGTGTCCATAGGATCAGGTATCAGGCATCAAAAAACAAAAAATCATATCATTGTGAATAAGGGGGAGTGTGGAGTGAAGACCCAATGCCCATCTTTAGGCAACTGGACATCCCATTACAGAAGGGTCACAGGGAGCAGACGAACCAGTCAGGGTGAAGTATAACTACTGATGAAATATACAACTTTTCTCTAGTTCTGCTTCCTCCCCGCCCCACTATCATGACCCCAATTCTACCTTACAGATCTGGCTAGACCAGAGCATGTACATGGATACAGATAAGAGCTGGAAACACAGGGAATCCAGGACAGATAAACTCCTCGGGACCAATATTGAGAGTAGCCATACCAGGAGGGTAAGGGGGAGAAAGGAGAAACCGATCACAATAATATACTTATAACCCCCTCCCAGGGGGATGGACAACAGAAAAGTGGGTGAAAGGAGACATCGGTCAGTGTAAGAAATGAAAAAAAAATTATAAATGATCAAGGGTTGATCAGGGAGGGAGGGTGGGGAAGGAGGGGGAATATATGAGAAGCTGATACCAAGGGCTCAAGTACAAAGAAAATGTTTTGAGAATGATGAGGGTAAAAAATGTACAGATGTGCTTGATACAATGGATGCATGTATGGATTGTGATAAGAGTGGTACGAGCCCCCAATAAAATGATTAAAAAGTAAAAAGAAAACCAAAGGCTGTAACGATCTCTG
>NW_022103922.1:28503556-28519477 GCF_000313985.2 Echinops telfairi
GAAGAATAGCTGAAATACTCCATCCAAGCAAGGTTGGCAAGACTTTATTTCATGTCCTTTGGACATGTTAACAGGAGAGACCAGTCCCAGCATGGTAAAGTGAATGGCCAAGGAACATCAGGAAAGCCCTCAGGGAAATTAACTGATTGAGAGGCTGCCACGATAGGTTCAAACATAACAATTGTGAAGAGTGTGCTGTGTTTTGCTCTATTGTACATAAAAACCAACTCAATGGCACCTAACAACCACAACGCACAATCTGAATGCCTGTAGTGATGCTCACTGAATCTGGAGGTAGGTACTTATCTCTTTTTAACATCTTTGGAACCAGAAATCCTTGGAGATCTATCTCCAGGTGCATTGATATCAACTACCCCCTGGGTCTAGGAGATAACCAGAGGAGGGCCCTTAAAGAATGGACTCCACTCTTGGCCATTTGTTTGCTAGCTTTGTTCCCTTTTTATCTCTCATAAAATAAAATGTGCTGCAGGCTATACCTGAGGAAAACTCTTTTATATAGAAATATGGTTATAGCCTCAGTAAGGGTGTTTCATTTCATCCTAATCCCTTTACAATTGTTTGGTTAATCACATCAGAAGTGTCTCTAACCCTCCCTAATTACCAGGATAGAATTTAGGATTTATAATACATAGAATAATTTAAGCAGATCCCAATATGGGGGTATAGTTACATAACATAGGAATTATGACTTAACCAAACTGAAATGTATTTTGGGGGAGGCACAATTAAATCCATAACACATGAGAAATACAAAATAAAACAAAGCATATGCAAATGTAGGGTTTTTATTATGATTCCTCATTTACTGAATTCTTACTGAAATTCATGACTCTGAATAATGCTTTGCCCTCTAAACTTCAGTAGCCACATCTATAAAAAAATATAAATATATATACCTTACAAGGTCATGTATATTCACCTCCTGGTATCACATATGCAAATTTCACGGTGGGTATTCAAGAAATAATTTTCAACAGAATCTATGATGAAACTAACGTACATTTTCTTGAACCACACCTCTCACAGATTTTAGCCGAAAAACTTTTATTCTGATTTCAGAAAAAAAACTACCTCTAAGTCAATACCAGCACCTTGATTACCAAACCAACAACTGAATGTTAAAGCTGTCAAGTGACAGCATGTGATTTGACCTTCCTTTTTACTGGATTGTTTTCTGGTTAAGTTAACACACATTTCAAATCTCACCCAGAATCGTTGCCTCCTGGCTTTGACATTGAACTTAAAGTGATGATATTTCAAGGGAAACTGAAATGCAAAAGATGTTATGTTGCATTTACTTTAAGGTTCATTCCCTCTGACTTTTACATGACTTGTTAGACATTAGCCTCCCTGTTTTGAAAAGGCCAGGTGCATCAGGGTACGTGCCGAGGGTGAGCACCATGCCTTTGCACTTTATCACTGTCACACAGCTTTTCGATGGCTGCAGTTTACATCCCACAGGTAAGAAGGGGCGGGAGAGTTAGTTCAACTCTTAGAGAAATCAAAACGGTACAGAAGACTAAAAGTTTCTGACTTTAATTAGGAAAGAATTTTTTCCACCCATGTTTCTCAAATACAGTATATTCTCAATGTGAATATGGTGATTATTGATTATGAGTTCATTTTGTTAACTGATTAACAAACATATTTAAAGTGTTAAAATGTGAACATGCCACTTGGAGGACTGAGATACATCTGACCCAAGCCATTGTGTTTTCAGTCACCTCATTTGCACGTGTGTGGGGTCCATCCCACAGTGGAACGGTCCTGCTGAGCGACATGTGCAATCAAAGACAAAAAAGACAGACAGAGGGGCTCATTCTGTTCTCTGGAGAGGCGAGTAGAGGAAGAGTCTGGAGTTTATTTAGCAATGGGTTTAGATAGCTCTTAAGGCATGTAGGTCTCTTGATATATGTACACATCAAACAAATAGGCAATGTACTAATCTAGAATATTCCAAGCCTTCGAGGGGAATACTTCAAAGAGAGTGCCAGGCATGCAACAGATAAGAGATACCAAAAAATGCTCTTTAAGAATAAGGGACAAAGGGAGTGAATGCTCTTAGAAATAGCATCTTTTAACTGCTGTGGGTGATGAGCCAGGCTTTTGTAGGAGACAGCATGACCTGAGCATGTATGAGGGGTAGGTGTGATGTGGAGAAACATCCTTCCTGGGGTACTTGCATTGCAGCACTTTCCCATACGGAAATGCTCTGCCTGCTGCAGAGGCAGGCCTCCCGCCAGCCAGGGCTGTCTTGCCACGCCCTGCAGTCACGAGTGTTGGGAACAGGCCACGACCACGCCTTCCAGGTCCTCCGTTTCCCACACCCGTGAAAACTGGGCCGTGCATGAGTAGGAGAGACCGAAGAATTAGGGTGTTCGTGAAGAATGTTTAGTATAGGACGGACTGCTAGAAGAAAGGACAAATATGTCATGGAACAAGTAGAGCAAAAATGCTTAGAAGCTAGCATGGAGGGGCTTTGTCTCAAGTACAGGGGACATGGTACCAGAAGAGAGCAGGCCCTGGAAAAGGACATGGTGTTGGTAAAGTGGAGGGGCCGCGAAAGACGAAGACACTCATTGAGTTGAATTGACAAGCGTGGCTGCAAAAATGGGCTAATTCATAACAGCAATTGGAAGGGTGGTGGGAGACCAGGTGACGTTTTGTTCTGTTACGCAGGGGGCCTTTATGAGTCCGAAGCAAAGTAACGGCACTAACAACAAGAACAGAAAAGAGAAAAACCCAGAACTGTATGAACTGGTACAGAAGGGCTTTTAATGGATTTAAGCATCGCAATGATCTAACGACAGTTCAGGGTAAGGTGGTGTCATATGAGAGTCATTATGAGTCAGAACGAATGCTTTGTTACCCAACAATAATAAAAACCTTCATAAACTGTATGATAGAAATTATTCTGAGCTTACTGAGGTATGTAAGCATATGACAAACAGGCTCACTATCTGCTTTAAATTGGATTTTGTTGGTTGTGATGCTACGCACTGCAGAATAAAACTACCAGGCTCTGCACTGCATCTCTATGATGGATGCCAATGGAATCGTTGTGATCCATTTCATTTGCTAATTTTTTGATTGCTAGGCTTTCCTCCTAGTCTGTCTTAGTCTGGAAGTTCTGCTAATGTAAATTCAACATCAAAATGCATACACCTCCACTGAAAGATGGGTGGTGGTAGCACAGAATATATATACATATATACATATATATATATATTCAATGCAATTGGATTTTAACTAAGACTAAAATATATAAGATTTGTAGCATGTTGCCATTCATTCCTCACACCAGCTCATAGATTTGATTTTCAGAACTTAAATCACAGGATATTCACTCAACCCTGTACTAATCTCACTTGTGACCCTAGAAGCATAGCCCAAGAGGCTACAACACCCAAACACTGACAGTTTTATTTGGGTACTGAGAAGGGATTTTATTTCACTTCATTACATCTTATCACACTTTTCATTTTTCCCCACACTATGGTGAGTGCCTTTTGCTCTAACACTGCCAGAGGCTACCAATCTGTAATAAATCTCAGCTTCAAACCCACTCAAAGGAGGAAAAATCAAATGAATAAAAAAGGAAGCCGACCATAGCCGCTGTTCTCATCCATGCTTGTAGAATTCCTGCCGCCTTAGAGGGTTTGTTAAGACCGTAAGTGTGGAATTCAGTGGTGAATATGGATAAAGTCTGAGGAGACATGTGTCCCAAATATGACTCCGGAACACAAGGTAACAGCTTAACATTTTTGCACGTAAGTATTACCATACTTACAAGTTAAGGACTTTACTATATAATTCCTAGCTCAATATCTGCTTTAAAGTATGTATTTATGAAAACAAAATAAGGTCTATATAATGTTTTTGCCCCCTCCTGATGTATACTTTATTTGAAATATTTAATTTCTTAGTACACAATTGTGCATGTAGATATAGATATAGATAGATATAGATATAGATCATATAGATAGATATAGATAGAGAGAGAGAGGCTCTTAAACTCTTGGCAAACTTTGACAAAAATTCCACTTTTAAAATAAAAAATAAATATTTGTGAGTTTTTTGAAGAACTTTTCAAAATTATTTTTTCTTTATTCTTTATATAGCTATACTTTTGTAGTTCTACATTCCTTCAAAACATATTTGCACATATTACCTTAGGTTTTCCTTTGTTTTTTAAAGAGAATCTTAGCTATAACTTGACATTTACTTCCACTCTTGTTTTAATGGATGATGGATTGAAGATAATGAGAAATTACGTGGAACAGTAAAGGTTTTGTGGCAGAAGTAATAGTAAACTCAAGGTACTTAAATGCTAATAGTGCATGCTCGCTGCTTCTTTAAAAATTCAGCTCTTATTGCAAAATATAATACACTCAGTTGTACAGTGTAGCACTAGTTGTGATACAAACACTTGTGTAATTACCATACAGCGGAAGTAGAAGAGCATTATTCAGATACCAGTAGTTCCGCTATAGCTCTTCTGTGACAGTTGTCTTATTTCCTCTCACTCTCAAATCACACATTTAAAAAGATATACCCTGAGATAATGGAGCTTTCAGCAGTCTTCCTTTGCAGCAGCAGAGTATTAAGGGTTGTTGGTAGAGGGCGCTGAAGGAACACCAAGGGCAAAGGGCTTCTCTTGTGTGAATCCTGGGGTTTCTTTCTGTCTGGGGCAGATATGCATGCATAGGTGTGAAAAACGCACACCTGTGGGAGCATGCAGTCGTGCTAGGTTCAAACTTGTTCTCAAAGCACCCAGTTTCTTGGAAAGTCGGAAGCCCAACTTAGTGACCAAATCACCATTGTCCATTCCACTTCACTCCAGTCCTTCGGCCACCTGCATTCCAGAGGAATATTTCCGGTTTGTCCAGTAACTGAGACGCAACGATGACCTGAACAATTAGTGAACTTCTCCACTGTCCAACGGATTATAACCACATCTTCTACACTTAGGTCTAAGCCTCAGTAAGGGGGTTCTTTGCTTGCGATTAATGCTGTTGATTGACACTCACTGCTATTCCGCGTTTCCCAGGTTGAAAATTTGTATGGAAAATGAGAAATAATGCCTCACCATTCTGCATGGAATGAGAGATAACCTTTTGTTTAGCAGCCTGATGCTTAACCCACTGCACCACCAGGCCTTTGGCCTGATACAACTTCCAAATAATAAATTCTCGTTTTCCCCCCCAGACGTAGCCACAATCCTGATTCATCCGTAATGATTTTCATGTTTGCCATGATAGTTTTCTCACCCACGGATACGTTTTTAAACAACATTGTCTAATTTCACCTTCACTAGAACTTAATACAAACCAAGCAGTTGACTTACTTTTCGTGGTCTACTTTGTTATCCGTTAGGTACATTAATAAAACTTCTGTCTGTGTTCTGATTTATTCATATACTGCCACGTATGTTATCTACTCTAATGAAGTGAGGTATTTGGATTGTTCCTCATTTTGACATTTATGAACATTTGTGTTCAACACATGATTTTTACAAATAATTACCCCTATCTCTACGGACTATTCACAGGTGCGAACTCTATGAATTAAAAGGAGTAAATCTTCCAGCTTGCTAGAAGATGATGTATTGTGTACCCAAGAGGTGGTACCAACTTATAATACCACCACCTGCTTATGAGAATCCTTGAAGCTTAGTGTTCTTATTAAAACATTGTAATTCTTTGAAGAATGTTTTGTATCCCTCGGCTTTTGATGTTATTGGCGTTCTCTTTTGTAAAGGGCTTGCTTTGTCTCTTTTGTATTGGGTTGTCTGGCTTTTTAGGGATCTTCAGCTTTACCATATATAATTAGTAGACAGGCATTTTATCAACTACACAGACAGTGAACTTGTTCTTACTCTATGACTTTTCACATTTTCACAATTTATTTTGAATAAGGCAAGACTATGTTCATAATTTTAACATTTGGATTTTTTTTTTCTTATTGGTTACTGTTTATTTTGTGTGTGTGTGTGTGTGTGTGTTTAAGAAATCCTTCCCTACCACGGACATCATTATATTCTACATTATCTTCTTAAAGTTACATGGTTTGGGCTTCTGCATTTAGGCTTGTCGTCTACCTGAACTTGGCTTTCGATGTAGCACGAATGTTCTTCACACTGTGCTGCCATTTCTAGTCATCAACGTGGGGAAGGGAGGAAGGAGCAAAGCAGGTAAGGTTGTAAATCCCCTATCTCATGTGTACTTCTTATACCAGCTTCAAACAGAAAATAATAAATAAATCTGATCACATTTGTTGTGCTTCCAGTTAAAAATGCACCAGGAATACATGAAAGGTCGAGTTTGAGCAACAAACCCATTAACATTTGTTAGGATTAATCTTGTACATTTGGGCTATTTACTGTTGAAATCTGTGTGTGGTGATATGTAATTTTGGTTAGAATGTCTTCATCCACGTCCCACACATAAATTGTATACCTGTTAAATCGAATCTGCAGGCTCCTGTTTAGCAGTTCCTATTCTGTTTGTTTTTCTTTGTAATTTTTCAAGTTGTGTGCTTTGCCAGACATTTTCTCAAGTAAGATATTGAATTTTTTAAATTTAAAAATAAAATCACATTGGCAAGGTGTAAAAACATGATGTAGCGACAGTTTCTGACCTTGTCTGACATCACAAGGGGCATGAGAATCAAACTCAGCATCAACCCAAAGCTGTTTCCCTTGAGAGTGCGGTGAGGCATGTCTTCACCCTCCAAACATGCTTTCCACTTCTGACACCTACCATCCCTCACACAGCGCTCTCTACGTCTCTGCTGGGTTCTGTAGCTCGCAGCAATGGACATGCAGACCTCACACCTAGTACTCACAATTAGAGCATATATTAGAAAAGTTAACAAGTTGCCATTCAGGGTTAGAAATGCTCAGGATACAGGCCTCTCATTGATCTTGGCTGTTCAGTCACAAGGCTGATTGACCTATTACAAAGTTATGTTAGGCTTGCCAATACATGCTCAAAGGGCATGACACTCTGGCATAAGCTTCAGGTGGAAAAGGCCCAGTTCCTGCTCCATGGGTCAGCAAATCTAGCTGTTCAATTAGGTGCCTGAAGTCACTTCACTCTGACACTGAGCGTCCTGTCCGAAGACACAGCTTTATTTGCTCCGTGAGCTGTAGAGGCCCATCCCTTTCTCTTGTGCTCTTGTTACTGGTTCGGCTGCTGCGACTCCTATGCCACTTCTCTAATAACGTCACAGCTTTATGTCACAGGACTGAAGTGGCTCAACGTGCAAGAATCGTGGAATCTACATGATCTGCTCCACTCCTGGCTTTTCTCTCTTGAAGTTACTGAGAAGTCACTAATGAGAAGACTCGTTTGCTTCCCAGGAGAATGGTAAAATTGACCAATATCTTGTTAGATTTCCAAGTTTTTACAATTAATGAGCAAGTACATTGTCATGGGGAGTGGGGAAATTCCTCAGGGCAACATTCTTGGGCTTTCTGTCACAAATTCAGTTTTCAATTTTCTTATAGCATTATCATAAGCTCTATTGATCACTTTGTGTCCTTTGAGAAAAACCTACCAAGACAATCCTTGATACATGCACTAAGACCTTCTAGGCTGGCCTCTCCACCCTGAAGAGAACTGGCCTAGCAGATGGCCTGGAGAACCACTTTTGATTGGCTGTGTCTTGAAGGCACCCTAATGAGAGGAATGAATTGCTGAAAGTCCGCCACTTGACTGTCCGTTTTGCTGTTCTGTGGTGGCTCGTAGGTTGCTCTGATGCTGGAAGCTATGTCACAAGTACTGCGATTGCCTCCAGGGTCCCCCAAAGGAAATACGTTTCAGAAGTGCTTCCAGACGCAGAACAGACTAGGATGGAGGAAGGGGCCGTTCACTTCTGAGGAATTAGTCACTGAACACCGTATGGAAAGAATTGGAACACTGTCAGACAGTGAAAATCTCATGGAAAGAGATAGTGCCAGAAGATGAGTCCTTCAGGCCAGAAGGCATCAAAAATTTATTTGCCTTTTCAAAATAGAGATGATCGTAAATAATGGCATGGATGGAGTAGTACCTGCGGGAGTTAAGCTTTCGAGACTCATTAGCTGACGGGACCCAACTCAAAATGGGAAGCAGCAGTGGCAAACATCCATAAATAATCAGAACGTGGAATGTATGAAGGATGGATCTAGAAAAATAGGAAGTCATAAAACATGAAATGGAGCACATAAATATTGACATTCTAGGATTTAGTAAGCTGGAATTGACTCATATTGACCACTTTTGTTCAGAAAATCATACGGTTTACTATGCTGATGATAAAACAATCAAGAGGAATGGCATTGCATTCTTTGTCAAAAAATCTATTTCTAGATCTAGCTTTAAGTACAAAGCTGTCTGTGGTAGGACTGTGTCTCCCTATCCAAGGAAATACAATCAATACAATTAGGATTCAAATTTATGCACCTGCCACAAAAGCTAGTGGTGGAGTTGAAGAATTATACAAATGTCTTCAGTTTGAAATTGATCTAACTTGCGATCAAGATGCATTGTTAATTATTAGTAATTGATATTCAAAACTTATAAACAAAGAAGTAACAGCACTTGGAAAATGTGTTGGTGATATAAACGAAGCTGGAAATCACAAGATAGAATTTTGGAAGACCAACAACTTCTTCATAATTTCTCTAGCTATAAGACACAGAAGTAAAATGGACTATATGTGTGGGAAGAGAAGAAGCCCTAGTGATGTAATGGTTACAAGTTGGGCTATAATCTGCAAAGTTAACAGTTTGAACCCACCAGTTGTTTCAAGGGGAAAAGACGGGGTTTTCTACTTCCATAAAGAGTTACAGTCTTGAAACTTCACAGGGCCAGTTCTACCCTGTCCTACAGAGTTGCTATGACCTGTCATCAAAACCAGGGCAGTGAGTTTTAGAGTTGGATGGGACAAGCTCAATATCAGCAGCTAAAATCAGGCCAGCGCCTGACAGTGGAACAGACCATCAATTGCTCATATGTAAGTTAAAGTTGAAACTGAAGAAAATTAAAAGTCCACAAGAGCCAAAATATGACCCGGAGCCTGTCCCACCTGAACTTCTAGAACATCTAAATAGCAGATTTGCACATTCAACACTGAGAGAAGACCCGATGAGCTGTAGGGTGCCATCAAGAACATCAGACATGAAGAAAGCAAAATGTCATTTACAGGACAAGAAAGAAAAAAGAGATCAATGTGGTTGGCAGAAAAGACTCCAAAACTTCTTCTAAATCACAGAATATCTAAGCAAACCACATGAAAAAATAATTAAGCCAAAGACCTGAAAAGAAAATTTCAAAGGGGAGCTCAAGAAGAAGACAAAGTAAATATAATGATATGATATGCACAAAGACCTAGAGTTATAAAACTGCAAAAGAACACGGTCAGCATACCTTAAACTGAAAGAACTCAAGGAAAAATTCATGCCTTGAGTGGCAACATTGAAAGATTCTGTGGGCAAAATATTGAATGATGTAGGAGCATTAAAAGAAGATGGAAAGAATGCACTGAGTCACTGCACCAAAAAGAACTAATTAGTTGACATCCAACCGTTTCAAGAAGCAGCATATGGTCAAGGCCAATGGTGCTGAAGGAAGGAGCTCAAGCTGCATGGAAAGCATTAGCCAAACACAAGGCTCCTAGAATTGAGGGAATGCCAATTGAAAATGTCTCAACAAGCGGATGAAGCACTGGAGCACTCCGTTGTCTATGCCAGGAAATTAGAAGACAGCTACTTGACAAACTGACTGGAAGAGATGCATATTTGCACCCATTCAAAAAATGGGTGACCCACATAGCCTTCAAATTATAGAATGAAATTTTCCTGAAAATAATCCAATAACGATTGCTGCTGCCAACCTATTGAGAGGGAGATGCAAAGGTTCATACCTGATTCAAAAGAGGATACAAGGGTCCTCAAACTATGGCCGGCGGACCACATGTGGCCCACCAAGGACATTTGTTCCGCCCACCGGGTGTTTTTGCCCTGTTTGTTTTTTAACTTCAAAATAAGATATGTGCAGTGTGCATAGGAATTTATTGATAGTTTTTTTTTTAACTATAGTTCAGCCCTCTAACAGTCTGAGGGAAAATGAACTGGCCCCCGGTTTTAAAAGTTTGAGGACCCTGATTTAGAACAAGGGATATCATTGCTGTTGTCAAATGGCTCTTGGCTGAAAACAGAGAATACCAGCAAGATTTTTTTGTGTTTTATTGACTATGCTATGATACTTGACTGTATGGACGATAACAGATTATGAATAGCCATGAGAATAATGGGAATTCCAGAACACTTCATTGTGCTTATGCAGAACCTGTGCATAGATCAAGGGGCAGTTGTGGGAACAGAACAAGGACATATCGCATGGTTTAAAACCAGGAAAGTTTGAGCCAGGGTTGCATTTTTTTACCATACATATTCAATCTCTGTGTTGAGCAAATAATCAGAAAAGGAAGTTACTATTAAGAAGAAGGTGACTTCAAGATTGGAGGAAGGCTCATTAACAGCCTGTTATATGCTGATGACACAACCTTGCTTGTTGGACGTGAGGAGGACTTGAAACCTTGGGTGATGAAGAGCGAGGAGGACAGTCTTCCGTATGGAAATGTAAAGAAAACCAAAACACTCACCACCGCTAACATCATGACAAATGAAGAAAAGATTGAAGTTGTCAATTATTTTGCTTGGGTTGGGCCCACAATTAATGTTCATAGAAGCAGCAGTCAAGAAATTAAAGGACACATCGCATTGGGTTCATCTGCAGCACAAGACTTTTTTAAGGGATTGGAAAGCAAGGATGTTATTTTGAGGATTAAGGTGTGCCTGACAGAAGTCACGGTATTTTCAATACCTCTTATGTACATGAAAGTTGGACATTGAATAAGGATTGCACAATAATTAATGCATTTTAATTATGGTGCTGGCAAAGAATTGTGAAAGTACCCCGCACTGCAAAATGAACAAACATGGCTGTCTTGGAAGGATTACAGCGAGAATGCCCCTTAGAGGCAAGGATGGCAAGACTTCGTCTTGTGTAGTTTGAGTGTGTTATCAGTCCCTGAGAAGGACACCATGCTTGGGTAAGTAGCAGGGAAGGGAAAAAGAGGATGACAAGATGGACTGACAGTGGCCACATCAAGGGCTCCAACATAAGAACAATTGCGAGGACGGCACAGGGCCAGGCCTGTGTCTCCTTCTGTCATCTACAGGACCACTACAGTCAGAGCCAACCTGATGGCGCCTCACAACACTTACCGAGAGACTGTGCCTGCATGTACCCTCTGATCCCAAACACAAGTTTCATTTGCTCTGGCTCATTTTCTTTTAAAGGCTACCTCCATGTATGTATGTACTGTAAAGCTAGTAGCAATATTTTTATACATGTTAGGAGTGGTCAAGTTGGTTTCAATGCCTTGTGACGCTATCCACAACAAAAAGACCCATTGCCAAGTCTGTGCCATCCCATAATTATTCTTATGCTTGGGCCCATTGTTGCTGCTACTATGTCAATCCACCTTGTTGAGGGTTTTCTTCATGTTGGGTGCCCCTCCATGTTTCTAGGCATGATATTCTTTTCCAGGGACATGCCTCTCCTTGTAACATGTCCATATAGCAGCCCATGAGATGAACCCTTGCCACCATAACATAGCAGTACATGAGATAAGATCTTGACAGCTGTACGTCTAAGGAGTATTCTGGCTATCCTTTTGGACTTACATTGTTCAATACAAGGGGGTACACCCCAAACACGGGAATTTTTTTCAAAGCTATGCATTTAATTATTTTATAATACAACCTATCACTTTCAAAGTACTCTCCATTACACGGAATGCATTTATCAAATCTGCAATTCCATTCTTGGAAACATTTTACAAACTCATCTGTTTAGATGGCTGACAGCACCTCGCTTGTTTTGTTCTTCACCTCTTCTAAGTCATCAAACCCTGTCCTTTCATGTCCTTCTTCATTTGGGGAAACAAAAAGAAGTCGCACAGAGAGAAGTAAGGTGAGTCAGGTGTGTGGGGCAAGAGAGGCATGCTGTGTTTTGCCCAAAACTGGTGCATTGAGATGGCTGTGTGAGCAGGTGCATTGTCCTGGTGGCAAAACCAGTCTCCCTCAGCCATAAATCAGACCTTTTTGGTCACACAATGTTATGCTATCTTTTCATAACCTCTAAATAGAAAGTCTGATTAACAGTCTGACCTGTTGGAAAGAACTCCAAATGTACTACAAGTCGGCATTTTTGTCCATTCAGGAAGTTGACAGATGTCCAGAATGAGGTTTGTCATCCATCGACATTGCACCTTTTTTAAGATGAGGAAACCACTTGTGCACTTGAGTTTTTCTCATAGCTCTGTCCTTGTTAGCTGTGTTCAACATCACACCAGATTCTACAGCATTTTTTTCCTGAGCAGGAAAAATATTTCACAGCCACATGCTGTTCTCTTAAATTGGTCAACTCAAAAAACAAGGTTCAGTGAAACAGCTTTCATGAAAAAAACCACTGTGACCAGAAAGAACCTTCCCAGGCCACTAGGTGCACCAACTCAGAGTGAATTGTTGGACGCTCCCCGAGCAGGAAAAATGCACACTACAAATGCTCTGCTCCGCCCAGCACAATTCTGGGGTTTTTAAGGGCGGATAACACCTTGTATAATGGAGCTTCAAATATTCATGGAAATTTTCCACGAACTTTGTTACGTGTAAGGTATTGATTGTAATCCCCATAATGTAACAATAATGCTTTCCCAACTTCCTCCTTCTGTTGACCATTTCCATCAGTTTTATTTCCTATCTCTTCCTGTCTTCCCAGCGTCACCTGTGGGAAAATACTGCCTTTTGGAACTTGTGTCACATATATATGCGACAATCGCTAAAACGGCATTTGGCAGTGCAGCGGCAACATCAGTATGGAAATGAAAGTTCTTAGAGGTTCTTGGAGTGTCGCAACAAGGCAGGGAACTGCAAAGAGAGAAGCTATGATAGGACATGGAAGCAGGCAGGCATGGTTTATTAATTAAACGGCAGTTTGTGGCTATACCCTTAACATGCCTTATAGAACATAAATGTTCTTATGACTTAAAAGGATCCTAAATTTTTGTTTCACTAGTCTATGGTTTTCCTGCCTAATAATCTACTTTAAATTAATATTTCTATCTATAATATTTCTTTATTTGATATAAGTAGTCTCTAATAAATATTTTGGAGGAGTTTAAAGAATATAGAATCTGAGGTCCTCAGTTTATATGTGTGATCTTATACAAAACATTTATCTTTGTCCATTGTAAAATGTTACAATTAATATTTATTTCTCATGGTTATTTTAACTTTTAAATGCTTGGGCATTTATTTATAACTCAGTAAATGTTATTACACTTCCATGAATCTAAGATGAATTCATGAGTAGATGCTATTTTTGGCAGGATTTTTGAGGAAAGTCCTGATGTATTAGTATGTACAAAATATTATATAAATGAAAATATATTATTACAGTGAATAATGTTTAATAAATGTGTTTTATGCAGGGGAATTTGGTAAGGATGAATTAGGATGGATAGAATGAGGTTGCGTTGCTAAAAACCTTGAATTATATACTAACATTTTTGAATTTTACTTCTAAAAATAAGCAACTATTTAAAGTATTACAGTTTAGGAGCAGCAGGTAGAAAGTTGATTTCAATGATACCACACCTCATAAAACTCCAAGGAGAGAGTTAATGTAGGGTTTAAGTCATTAAACTGGTCACGAAGATGGAGCAGAGTGGGTGAATGTGACATAGATCTAGGTACCATCTCTATAGGACTTAAGAGATGGCATGTGAGACAATGATTGATAAGAAGTATCTGAAGATATCTTCAAACTTAGTGTGAACAAGGAAATGAATGACTGTTTTTAATATTTACTAAAATTGAATAATCCATATGTCATGTAGCTTGAGGAAGGTTTACTGGAGAACAATGGTACTAGATAAGTATAAAAATATAACTGTTATTTACTAAGCACTTAACCCAACACATTCCTTCTTTTCACCTTTAATCTCCACCATTTTTTTCCGTGACAATGGTTTGAGAAAAAGGCTATAGCAAAAATTGATTTTACATTCAAGAATCCATCTTTGAAGCCATTGATTGTAATCCCCACAATATAATAATAATATTTTCCCAATTTCCACCTTCCGTTTACCATTGCCATCGGTTTTCTTTCCTATCTCTTCCTGTCTTCCTAGCTTCACCTGTGGGGAAATACTGTCTTTTTGATCTTGTGTGATTGATGAGTCTAGGAACTGCATACTTGATTGGTGTTATTGTTCACTTTATTTGTAAGCTTGTCAATCATTTGGCTGAAAGCGGAGCCATAAGGATGTGAATTCAGTTCCAGGTTTGAAGAAAGTCTAACAGCCATAGTCTTGGAGGTGCCCCATTGATATCCCTTGTTCCATGTTCTCTTCCAAATCTGGCCTGAAGATCTGCCAGCTCCCTGACAACACACTGCTGCAACTGTTGTTGAATGACCTTCATCAACATTTTACTTGTATGTAATATTGATAGTTTTCAATAATGTGTGCATTCTTTTGGATCACCTTTTATGGGACGGTGTACCTATATTGATCTCTTTGAGTCGGTTGACCAAGTAGCTGTCTTCCAAATTTCTTGGCTTAAGTGAGTGAGTGCTTCTAGTGCTTCATCAGCTTACTGAAACATTTCAATTGGTATTCCATCAATTACTGGAACCTTGATTTTTGCTAATGCCATTGCTAATAATTACTCTATTGTCCAACAATTGAGCACCAATAGTGACTTATCAATTCTCTGGTTACAATTTGTAGTTAATACTTAGAAGATTATTTTTATTGATAATGCTAACATTATGGTGAAGGAATACATATGTCCATTTAAGAAACCACACACCTTCCAGCATAAACCTAACCAGCACACTTTCATTAGCATAAATCTAAATAAACACACATACAGGCACACATATCTGTGAAATATTGGAAGTTTATTTACTAAACTGTTTCTCCCTTGGTAGTTGGTGCATGGAGACACTTCATTTTTATTGTTGTTTTTGGTAGTTGTCAAACTATTTCTGATTCAGACCTATGTACACCAAAAAGACGCATAATTTAGTTATGCAATGTAATTCTCATAACCGTGGGTATATTTGAGACCATTGTTGCAGCCATTGTATCAATCTATCTACATCTCACTGAGGGCTCTCCTCTTTTCTATTCAGCCTCTACTTTACCTAGCAGGATATTCTTCACCAGGGACTAGTCCTCCTCCCTGATACAAACCCATTGCAAGAGAAATGAAGTCTTGCGATCCTTGATTATTAGGAAAATTCTGCCACCATATCCTAATGTTAAAAAAAAAGGCTCACTCACAAGTTCAGTACATAAAATGATGACATTTGCAGGAGAGCTGCGCTGTGTGACAGATAAGTTTGCCTGGAGTCATAGGGAGGCCATGTCAGCTAGGTGAAATCGCTAACGGTGAATGAACATCTGAACTTTTGTCCAAGGACACAGAAGACTCCCTCTTAAATGTATTAAAAGGAGGTAAACAATAGGAAGGTGACTCTTCATTTCCCACTAATGTATCTGCTAACACTTTTAGTGGTTCTGAGAGTCTAATCCCAGTTTGTCCTGAAGGATGGCAGTTTCACTGCTTCCTGTGGTGCATAGATTGTTCTAAAAGCTCACAGTTTTAATCACCAGAGAAACCTTTCCTGAGAATCCATTTTAAAGGTTCCCTCTCAATTTTCTCCTAGTCAGTCTTCCTTGCATCATGCTAATGATTGATTTTTCTTAAATCTCTGCACACTGAGTCATTTCTTTAGTTTTTATGGTGGCAACCTGAATTCTTTTGTCTCCTTAGTG
>NW_022103922.1:28521265-28523364 GCF_000313985.2 Echinops telfairi
CTGATGTTTTTCCAGACAATGTGACATCCTGACCAAGTCTATGATCCATGAGATTCTCCCAATAGGTTGTCAGCAAGAGGAGGAGGGATTGTGTGCCGAGAGACATTTTATCTGTTCTCCCTGGACTATATGAACTGTGTCTTTCCAGAAAATGCAGCACAAACTCTGGAGACAATCAAGACTGGGTAGACAGCCACTTTGCCTTTGCATGGCCTCAGGTATATCTCTTGAAATTTTGAAACGTTGTTTACATATAAAAAGGAGCAACTGATATATAATTTATAGCACTTATATAGGTGGAATGTAAAATGTATAAATGTGTAAGATTTTCCACAAAATTATCTTTAATGAATTAGAAACGTAATTAATTTTACTCTTTATATTTTTCTCAGGTGTAATGAGAAGTTATATTTTTCTCAAAGGTATAATAGAGACAGAGTCAGAGCTTGCTGAGAAATGTTCCAGTGATGATCAGCTTCTTCTTATACCTTCCGTGGCTCTAACTATTCATTTCAATCCAAAGGGACAATATTCCTCAATAAATAACATTAACTACTTAGATTAACATTATACATGCCAACAATTGCTACTTGATAATGCTTACTGAGTAAATGCTCTCTAACAAACAAAAATAGAAACATAGCCTAGAACCTGAATATCTGTCTTAATCAGAAGGTACATAGTTCATGGTGATGATCTTCCACTGTCCTTTAGCACCAATAACTCTGCCGGCTTTCTTGATGCTTTCATTAATCAAAAATGAAACCCACTGCCATTGAGTCAACTCTTCCTCGCAGTGACCCTAGAGGGCTTGGTAGAACTGCCTGTATGAGTTTCCAAGAGAGGAACTCTTTAGAGCAGTGGTGCTCAACCTTCCTAATGCCGCAACCCTTTAGTACAGTTCCTCATGTTGTGGTGACCCCCAACCATAAAATTATTTTTGTTGATTGATACTTCACAACTGTAATTTTGCTACTGTTATGAATCGGGTGACCCTTGTGCAAGGGTCGTTTGACCTCTAAAGGGGTCACAACCCACAGGTTGAGAACCACTGCTTTAGAGGAATAGAAAGCCCCATCTTTCTCCTGTAGAGCAGCACATGGTTCGAACTGCTGAATTTGAGTTAACAAACAGCCCAATACATTAACCCCCATCCTACCAGAGCTTCTGAGGCTGTCATTAGCGATGTCAAATTATACAGAATTATATGTCTCACACTCCCTGCTGGTGTTAGGTGACTTTTGTTGAGATGGTTCCAACTTGCTCTTGCACCATCCTCATACCAGATACTATGTTAGAGCCCATTTTTGAGCCACTATGCCAATCCATCTTTTTAAGGGCCTTTGCTTTTTCATTGACTCTCTTCCAAACAGGAAATCCTTCTCTAAGGCTGCTCTGAGGAGGGCATAGTTAACCAGGTGAGATCAAGTCTCCCATGAGGAGCATTCCGCCTCTATTTCTTCCAGATCATATTTGTTTTTCTAGCAGTCCACAGTATATTGATTATTCTTTGGTAATATCATCATTCAATGGAATTAATTTTTTTCTGTCTTCCTTATTCATTTTCAAGCTTTTAAACTTCCCTAGGTATTTTTTATCTTAGATCACAATTGATCATCTTGTTACTTTTTATGGTTTGAACTACTTCCAAATTACCAACCTCTCTATGGGAGAAAAAAATGGCTTTCTACTTCTGGACACAGTTAAAGTCTCCTAACCCACACAGGGTCACCATGAGAGGGCATTGACTCAATGGCAGTGAGTTACTAATTGAATAAATAGAATTTCTATTTAGCCCTAGTTCTATTACCTATATTGTGTCTTGGCTAGGCAACTTACTCTTTTTGGACTTAGATGCTCCCTCATGAGAAGTTTATGACGATAATATCTACTAGATATAAAGACATATCTAGATAATATCAGTAAATCCTTTAGCACCAGACTAACCACATTCTAATAACTTAATTTTAACTGAGTTACCATTACCATGCAGTTTAACAGGCACCTATGAGTCAGAATAAATCTTCTGCCCAAGACCTCTTTTGAGTGTTGAAAAGCAAGATTACTCTGAGGACTAAGGTGTGCCTGACCCAAGCCAT
>NW_022103922.1:28524180-28545234 GCF_000313985.2 Echinops telfairi
CAGAAGGCCTGTGCTCTGGTCCTTTTAACATCATGCCAAAGAAAATCCAATAGATAGCACTATTCTATAAAACATAGGGTTAATGAGTAGGCATCAATTTATACCAACTAACAACAAGAACAATAATGAAATTGAAAGAGTCACTGTACATAAATTTATAAAATTGAAACAAAAGAAAACCTACCTACAGTAAAGAAGTTATTTTCCTAAGCAGTTCAGTGATGCAAAGTGCCAATTAAAATTCCAGTTTATGTCTGATTTGTGTAGCAACATTTCCATTGCATTTAGAAAGGAACATTTACATGAGAGAATGTGACATGGAGTACCAACATTGTAATTCATAAGATAAAACTTACACAGTGTGAACAAAACTGTTCATCTATTATTCTGACTTTAAAAAATATCTATTTTTTTAACTCATAAAATCAACTGAAGAGGATACAGGGAAAACAATAAGCACACCATCGGGTTACAGAGAATACAGAGAGGGTAATAACTTGACAAGGAGAAGAAGGAAAACCAGACTTATTGCTTGAATGACTAGGATGAAAAGAAAATTTGTTTAAAAGTCAAACAAATGTTGGAATTTATATGACACAAAAGCCCATTATTATTCAATCTGAAGATTGTCAAAGCCAAAGAAATACTTCATATCCCTTTTCCTCTCCCAACTTTCTACCAAATCAATATTTTTACTGATCATGATAACCAACACGAGTGGTACTATTATCAATGACGGTCACCGTTTGGGATCTACAGGGAGCAGATTCTGGTACATAGGCTAGCATTCAAGAGGGAGATTTGGTTGACCCCAGTGGAGGGAAGAGGAGTGGGGAGGATTGGATAAAGAAACCTGTAATGCATGTCTAAAGGTTTCAGGGGAACCCACAGCAAGTTATAGAGCTAACATGGCTCGTACTGCTATTCTTTACTCCCTGAAATAGGGGGGCCTCTACACCTCGGCCTCCATTTGTCCCAGTACGAGTTGCTGCATGTGTCACATTCTAGAAAGTGTGCAGCTCTCTGCAGCGAGGGAAATCCCTGAAAGGGAAGCAGTGGGAAAGCTAATACCTGGAGCGAGAAGTTCGGCCTTTAAGTCAGATTACGTGATGCATCTCCACGTTTACCATGTTGACATGTGACTACTCTTAACCTCCTTTACCCTCAAGACATCCTCAGCCAGGCACTGAAGATTTACAACCATTCTATCTCTGGGTTATGATATGTAGATAGTGACTTTTAGTCAGATGACCTAGATTATATTACAATATCAACAAAACACAGCGGCTGAAAACAACCTCGTGGAGAATTCTTCTCTCTGTCAGACGTAGTTCAGAGTCCAGATGGAAGATGTAGCCACTTTCTCTGTGGCATAAGCTGCGGTGTGTCAAATTCTGTAGTACTTGAGATTTACTTACTGGTATTGTTTTCAGAAATACTTGTGAATATCCACAGGTGGGCCCACATATTTTAGCATGTTGAAAGGTGCGATAAAGGGAGTGTTTGTGTAATAGAGAATTACTTGGTCCCCAAATGAGTTGGTCAATAGTTCCTATCACTTTGAAATGGAACATACAACACGGAAGAGAAGGTCTCAACTTAACGATGTTAATTCAGCTGCATTACTAATTCTCTGTTCCCGCTTTTTAAGTATTTATTTATTCCCTCAAACACTGATACATATATTCAGTTGTCTTTATTTCTGGACTGTTATTTTATTTAAGGACTATTCATAATGACATTATGGTTTCTAAGTAGACATTTTTATGAATTAATGATGTCAGTACATTACTACTTTGAGAACTCCAAGTGTGTTTTATAAATTTCAATAGAATATGTTAGTACTTTATCAACATGAGTTCGTCTAGTGTGTCTTTTGAGTCCACAACTGCTGGCATGTTTCTCGGTTGTCACTGGATGCTCATTGGGCTGGAAGGGTTTGGGAGGACTCACCAATGCTCTAGGGTCTTAGCTATTTGTCCAGATAAACTCTATCATGTCTTTCTGATGTTATTTGAAATAATGCACAATTAAAAGTAAAGTGCAGAATTTAAAATAATTCTTGTAAATTTTATTTGCTTCACACACTTGTACATCCTTTTAAATTTTGAAGTTTTATATTTTAGTCATGGCACAGCTTAAGAAACATCTCTGACGGGCACTTTGAAAATCTATTGAGAGTAACAGTTTAATATTAATGTAAATATTTGTACACTATAAAGACAATTCATACTGGTCCCTATTTATTTCTGTAAGGTAAAAATGACATCATAACAGGCTAGACCCTGGACATCTTTCCTGAAAGTGAAGTTCACTTTTAATTATCTATTCTATCATTTTAGATAAGTACATGTCAAAGATAACAGTAAAAATAATGAGGTCTTAATAACATGTGACCTAGTTCTAGCTATGTGTAAATGAAATCTTTTCCTGACTCAGAGATGGAAGAAAACATGTAAGTTTAGTCTAAAAAGCATTACATTTGTGGATTTATTAAAGTAAAACCTAGTCAAGTATAGTTTTTTCCCTTTCCTTTTGTTACAATTGGATAAGTATCTAATACAAGTATAAAAAACAAAAGTACGATTCAGGTTTAGGAGTTAATTCTCATTAACAATACCAGAGAATGTGTTCTAAAAGTATATTTCTATTTTACAGAGGTGTTACCAAATTTACCTTATTTAGGATGTGTTTATATAGCAATAAACATGGGGAAAATCTGGATTTTTCACTCAGTGGCTGCCATTCTAGCTTTTAGAATAATTATTTAGAAACCCTGAAAACACGTCAAGTAATATTTCACTTTAACATACCTAGACTTGTATATTGAAACTCTCTACTCTTATGAAAACATCAAGCGATTATTAGAACACTCATTAAGGATACTTAATAATGTATACAGTATAATAGCTGGTACAAAAATGATCATTTAGAACAAAATAATCTGTAGGTTATCTAAACCCCTGAGACACAAACCAATGCATTTTTGTAACGTTTAACCCTTTTGTATAGATAACACATACATCCTTTCGTAAAACTGTCACAAACACACAATGGACGCTCTGTGGTTATGGACTGTGAAGTCAGTTCTGAGTCATAGTGACCCGTGTGCAACAGAAGCAAACACCGCCCGGTCCTGCACCCTCCGCACAAGTGTTATGCTTGAGCCCGTCGGTGTCCACCCATCTTGCCAAAGGTCTTCCTCGATTTCACTGTCCCACCCACCTACTTTACCAAGCATTGTTTTCTTCTCTAGGGACTGGTCTTACCTGCCATTAAGTCCAAAGCATGTGAGAAAAAGTATCAAATCCTCAAGTCCAAGGAACCTCCTGGCCATACTTCTAAAGCAGATCTGTTTGTTCTTTTGGTAGTCCATGGTATTTTCATTATTCTTTACTCGCACCATAATTCAAATGCATCAACCCTTCTTCAGTCTCCTTATTCAATGTGCAACTTTCACATGCATATGAAGCAACTGAACGTTATAGTAAGGATAAGGAAATGCTTTAAGGTAAAGTAGGAATGAAAGTGTAGTAGTGTTGTGCCATTTGTAACTATCAAAATAGGGATAATAGGAAAATATTCTGGACTGGAAAATCAGAAGTTTATATCTCATTCCCTCGATGCTTCACTGTCTTTTAATTCAGAACCTGAAGGGGTACACTCACACCAAACTCCCTGCCAATAATTGGATTCTGAATAATAGTGACCTACAGGGCAGGGTTGAAGTGCACCTGTGGATTTCAAAGACTAACTCTAATTTATGGCGGTAGAAAGCCCCATCACTTTCTGCAGCAGCTGGTAGTTTTGAACTGCTGACTTAGAGGTTAGCAGCGAAATATTTAACCACCATGCCATTGGGATTTATTGGTGTGCTTTCCATCTCTTTGAGTGAACACAGGTTTTTTGTACTTTGGAGGAGAATGAATGGCTTGAGAGTGATTTATAAGGTGTCTTGACAATCCCTGTCAGTACCTCTTCCTTGTTAACTCTTCACATGCTAACACACAAATACACATGCCCGCACAAGTCAAAATTTTGAGCTGCTTTTGTAAGGGCAGAAAGAGAAAATGAAGAGAGTATGCCTCTAATGGCAAATACTCTTCCATGTGTTTTTCTTTATTAGTAACGAAGGTGGAGTTCTTAATACCTCTGTCTCATCTATGGATTCTAATAGAATACATTATCAATATTTCATTATTTACTCTCCATTCACAATTTATTATTTCAATTTCAAATTGTTTTTTGCAGTTTATCAAATATCCACTCTGGAAAGAGAATGAGGAGTAGTTTATATATTCAACTTTTAGCTCCACTGGTCTTCAGTTGCTTGACAAACTAACATTGACCATTCTTGGGACTACTGTGATATCTGAGTTTTATGTCAAGTTGCCTGGGTCAATATTCTCAGTGCTTTGGCAGTTGACCCCTGGTAATCTCGGATGACCTGACCTAATACAATGTACTCAGCTCCATGGAGAGATTTTCTATGAGCAGCCAATCAGTTGTAGGAAAACTGGAGTGGCATGCAGCCCCCTGGCTTGGGCACAACCCTGATACAATTGAAGAGAAGTTTCCTTGAGCTTGTGGTCTGCTTCTTATACAAGTAGATGCTGCAGAAACACTTTTTTGCTTTTTGCTGGATCTGAGCCCTTCATCTGCCTCATGGATCTCTCATTCATTAGACTGGAGCTCGGGGTCTCTCATCCCATCTGCAGATCCTGGGAGTCATTGATGGCCTAACATCTCACCTGCCAACCTTAGGATCATTCACCTCTCTCGTCACAGGTTTGATCTGCTAACTCTGGATTCACCTGCCTCTGCAGACATCAGTCTGTGGCCTGATCATCATGCTGATCTTAGCTTCATCACTCCCCAAAGCTAAGTAAGTTAGGAGAAGCCTCCAGCTGAATGCCTGACCCCAGACTTAGAATTTACCTAGACTTGTCACCACGAGTTTCTACTATTGTGTGTGTGTATAGATATGGATATGATTTTGCTTCACTAAAGAACTCATCCTAAGACAACCTACGAGGTTGTTCTCCTTTCAAACACCTTTCTGGGCCCTCTTTCTGACTTCAGCTCTTTCTACAGCAGGAATCCTGGTCTGGAGCCTTCCCCTTCCCTCTAGGCTTTTGAGATTGCCAATATTTTTTCTGTTTTGTTTTGTTTCATTTGTGTGGACATTTAAAATGCTCACAAATGGCGGGGAAGATGATGAACTGCCAGATTTGTCTTAGCATAAAATAATTCTCAAACTATTAGACTTTTACCTTTGTAAACAGAAATTTGTGTGTATATGTGCTTCTATGTTTACAAAATCTCAGTGTGGTTAACAGTGTGGTGCTACAAAGATAGATCTGGGTATTGTAAACCCCACTCAGAATCTTTAAACTTCAATTATATTAGAGTAGCAGATTCCAGTTATATCTGGGGTTCACCTTGGCATATGTAGAGGGTTTCTTCATTCTTAGTATTAAACAAGGATGATACATTTTCTTACCATTTTCTTAAATGTTATCACTTCAAGTCCTTATTACTAGAGAATTTGGTCTGAATACAAATCTTCTTGTAAAAGAATATTTTATTATACAACTGAGAAGAACACCAACGTATCCAACTTATGTAATGATTTTTTTTGCCAGCTCAACTTTGTTTTTATTGATTGCACATGCTTTGTACCGAAAGCTAATAACAAAGAATGCTTGGCCAGATAATTACAGTACTAGCTACTGGAAAATGTGGCAACACAATCAGCTTGAAAGAAAGTTAGTGTAATTTCCCAGTTCAAATTCATTACAAACCCTACGGAATTCCCTATGGAAACCTGTGGGGTCAGCCTCAGCATGTGTAAGAATAATTCCAACACCATAACTGCTATTCTATTAGTCGTCATCACTACAGAAAGGTGGTTAAGAATTAAGTACACTCTTCATCAAAATGATTAGGCTATTAACTGTACAATCTCTTTTTGGAGCTCTTTTTTATGATTGTCAGATAATTCAATTCATTTTCTATTTCTGGGGACATTTAATTTAAGAGCCAACCTCTACAAACTGAGCAGAGTAAAAGGATTCCAACTTTTAATTTAATTAATTAAAAATGTAAGCTTTTATTATTATTATTATTTTGTATTACAAATGCATTTTGGAATGATGAATTACACCATAAAAAAGGCATCTTTCCCAGGAATCACTATAATTTAAGCTGATACACACATAGCAATGTAAAGTAATTGTTCTTATAATAACAGTTCATGACCTTTTAAAAAAAATCACCAAAAAATGAAATTTACTGAGTGCAGTGTTCCCAGGATACACACATGATGTTAACACCAACTGAAGTCAGAAAAGCATCTCTGGTGTGAAAAACATGTAATGATTAAATGTGTATCAAAGGTTTGTTTCTTAATAACATATAACTTATTGCCTTACACCTAGTTCTTTATTCAAAGGCACAGCCATGATGTCAGTCCTGCCTTTTCTCCCTTGCACACCATTTCTTCATAAGAAAGTTCCCTTTAAAAACACAGTACTTTATCTGTGTAGATTAAAAACAATCTTCCATTGGTTTTATCTGTGCAAAAATTCAAACTGGAATTATTTCTTCAGTGAATTTTGGTGCCATCATACATGAATAAGTTCAACTTCCGTTGCTGTCGTGGATTAGATTGCACATCTGCTTTCAATGTCTTCTCTCCGGCATGGGTGGAAACAAAGCCTGTTCACTTGTGTGCCTGCCTGTTCGATGGCTCTCCTGGAGGATCAGTGAATGCCGTGCATATCTGCCTAACATAGGAGAACGGCAGAAATGTGTCCCCTCTTTTCTTTGTAGGACCATTTCTCCTTTATCCAATATTAAAGATAGGCCCTTGATTTCTGTTTCATGTGAAGAGAAAGTTTCCAGGAGGTGAGTGCTGGCTTACAAGGTAAAATAATCATACATTCTTCAGAAAGTTCTATTTTTAGACAAGAGGGAGTCACACATTCTCGATAGTGCTATAATTGAATGTGGTTAACCTTCCATGAACCAGGGGTCTGAGATCCCAGGAGATATGATAATAGAAACAGTTTTATTTTTTAGCACTCCCCAGCCATCTTAATCTTTTCTCCTCTCTATCCACATTTCTCTCTCTGTGAGTGTGTATGTGTGCATGTTTGTTGTCAATCTTCAAATAGCTGCTGTATTACTAAGTGGATAGGACAATGAATCAGAAAATTTAGCCGTAATACTACTTTGTATTCAAATTGTAACAAATTTATATTTAACCTATTTTTGGAATGAGAATTTATTTATTTGTGTCCCAGAATACCGGCAAACTCTTAAACTGAGAATGAGCCTCTGGGATGTAAAAGCTGCTGTGTGGTGAGCAGTTGCTAGTCCTCCCCACTTCTACACTCCACGTATAGGACACTGGAGATGCCCTAGAATTCTGGGTGTGCATATGGCTAACATGCTCCCCTGCTAAGTGAAAGGTAGTTCGAGTTTGCTCAGATGCACCTGGTAAGAAATTCATGACCATATACATTTAAAAAAGTCATTAAAAACCATACAGAGTACAGTTCTGTCACATGTCGGATCGCTATGAATTGGAATCTACTTCATGGCAACTGACTTACTGATTTATAGAACACTATATTTTGAAATCTTTCGTGAGAAAATTTTTAAATGATAAAGTAACTGCAGAGCTGTGGCAAGAAATGTAGGTCCTGAAAAGTAGTTAGCTAGACATATAAAAATCTATTCTCAATTTGCAGATGTTTATCATGTTTAAATTTGAAATTTAAATGTTTGTCAAAAATATAACTAGAAGCTACGAGAACTCAGGGTAAGTTCTGGTTCCCAAATAACTGATATGTGATAATTACTTGGGGAAGTTTTCAGAAATGGAATTTTCCTTGTCTTACCACAAACTACAGAACATAAATCTCAGGTTCCATACAAATCAGAGATTAAGCAGCATATTATAAACACACAAAAATGAAGACACGTGAGTTAACTGAAGAGCAGATCATTCATCTTCATACTATTAACATTTTATCATTAGGAAAAATGTAAAATTGTTCAGTGTGAGATCACTCCTCAACCTTTTTAGCTTGTGTAATATTATAAATTCCATAGCTTGCCCAAGGAAAATACACTGGAGTACAAGATGTTTCAATATACCTCATATGTTGTCCATAATTAACCTGTACTTTCCTTTCAGATAAGGAGCCCTAGTGGTGTAGAGCGTTACATGATGATCTGTTAACCCTAAGGTCAGCAGTTCAAAACCATGGGAGAAAGAGGAGGTGTATGATTTACTATTGCAGAACAGAGGGGCAGTTTTATTCTGTCACATAGAGTCACTAGGAATCAGAATTGACTCGATGGCATGGAGTTCCTTCCTGAAATTCCATGGCTTTGAAGCCCTTCCCCACCCCCACCCCCAAAACCCCTCTGGGAAAGTATCCCATCACAAAAAAATGAATGTCAGTTATGACCAGATATGGTCCATCAAACATGTACAGAAAGAATAGTTTCTGCAGGCCACCTTGGAACAAATGTACTTTGGTAAAGGAACCAAAATTCACCAGGAAGAGCAACTGTGGTAGTTACATAATTTATTCTCAATTTGAGACTTAAGAGTGTAGGGATGGAGTTTATCCTGTCAATCAGGTCGTAGCTTGATGACCTCATTTGGAGATGCTCAGGAGATAAATGGCTCGGTGGAGGTGGGACACATGCAGATTCCCTGCCACACATGCTTGCTGACAAGACACATGGAGCTACACTACAGCCTTGGACCTGAAGGAGCCACGAGGAAACACCTTTAAGCACTGAGATGCCTCTCCCGCCACTGGATCCACAAGACTTTCCACCCACTGGCCTGTGAGTCTGAAGAGGAATTTATAGATTGTATTGGAAATAGTGGCTAATATCGGACTTATGAATTTGATATGGGCTGGGCTGGAATGTTTTCTCAATATTCAATTGCTCTTGTATATAAAGCTCTTTCTTGTACACATATCAGTGCCCATGAATTTGTTTCTCTAGTCTACCTGGACCAACACAGCCACCCAGAAGACATTTAAAAGAGCAGGCTCTCTAAGCCATCTCTTGTCAAGACGCTAACTAAAACCCACCCTATTCATACACATGACTGTTTTTGTGAAATCTGTTACATAAGCATAATCCTATCAATTTACATCCTAGTGTACATGTATAAAACTGCAAAGCCCCATCTTTTTTCTCCAGATTTGTCTTAAGCTAGCAGAGAAGTAGAACAAGGGTGTAAACACCCATGTGTGCTAATCATCAGCTGCTGAGTTTTAGAGATAGAACTAAGAAGTTAAAGCCTGAATTGATTTTTGACAAGGATGTTAAGGTCATTTAATTCATTTTCCTTATTTTATAAATGAATATTTTGACACTCAAATGAGTATGAATATTTTTAAAATGTGTAATGAATGGTAAGAAATGGATACTATGAGATTTTTATAATTTAACAGTTAATAAACGTGACAGTATTTCTTAGACTGGGATAACAAAATGTTATGCATTTCAATCAAAATATTGTCTTTGTACTTAAAAGTCATCATATTTGAGCACTGTAAAATGTTTATTGAAATGAAAACACGCCATAATATTTTATAAAACATGCATAAATGAAATTTTTGAGTCTCAGTTCAGTTTGGCTCAATGAGAGTGGTTAGCAAATTGCTAAAATAAATTGCAAAATCCGCTGCAGTTCCTTTCCCAGGACTTGCCTGGAAGTGAGTCTTTTCTCACTATGGATGTAAAGAAGGAAGTGTGCAGTCTCTGAAGTGCTAGCTGAAAAGACAGGCAGTTTAGTTAGCACTTCTGAACATAAACGGAAAGACAGAGAACAGTTTATATCTTTGGGGACATTGTGTTGTCCTAAATCAAGTGCAAATTGAAGGCTTTCTCACTTGACATCTAATTGTATAAACCCACCACTTGTCTTTATTGTTTAAACATTTTGTTCTGTTTGTTGTAGTCATTGTTGATAATAAATGACTACCTCATAACTGATAGACTATTTTAAAAACTAAAATTGCACCATATGTTGCTGACATGAACGTTGCATTTTCATGAATCTTTATCCAATCATGTAAATGTTGCATATTTGGAGGCCATGTAAATATATCCATTTACAAATCAGCCAAATAAAACTCTAGATATAAAAAAAAGCCACACTGGGTCATTGCAAAATTCCCTAGGAGTATCATTAGAATATTAGTGTCTTTTCATTGCTTTACAACTTAAACTTTTTATATGCAGTATTATGACAATTTTTAAAGATGAAAATAGACTAATATTACTCAAAATAAGTCCACATCCATATCTACCAACTAATGGTTGCTGTCAAGTTGCTCCCGACTCATGGATATCATATATGTATTATAGTAGAGCTATACTTGACAGGCATTTTTCAATGGCTTGTTTTTCAGAAGTAGATCACTAGACATCACTCAGGCACTCCCATTGACACCTTGTCCAAAGAAATGTGTGTGTGTGTGTGTGTCCTACTTACTCTTTACGGGAATACATCTTTTATTGGTGACCACAGTAGTACCAAAGGTTTGTGAAACTTTTTCTTTGTGGAAAGTGTGTCTTTACAAGATGATACAATAAGAAAAAAGAGATAGATGGTCTAGAACTTTGGCCCCAAGTCATCTTTTTGAAGTCCCTTGTCATGTGTCCTAGAGTTGTCTGTATCTCATAGTGATCCCATGCACAGCAGAATAAAACACTAGCCTGGCCTACCCCATATTCGTAGTTGTTACTATGTTTGAGCACGTTGCTAAAACCACAGTGTCAATCCATCTCCTTGAGAATCTTCTCTTTCGCTGATCTTTGGCTTTACAAGCCTGATGTCCTCCCCAGATTGATTTGTATATGATCATATTCTGAAGGATGTGAGACAAATTCTCACCACCCCTGCTTCTAAGGAGCACCCTGACATGTATCAAGGCACATTTGTTCATTCTTCTGGAGCTCATTGCATATATAATATTCTTTGTTAACAAAGTTGTTCATGGCTATATCTATATACACAACATCAATATACATATATAGCTACTTATCTATCTATGTATGTGTGTATGTGTGTTGTAGAGAACTTATCTTATTGCTGGTCTAGATGCTACATCTGTTTCATAGAAACCACCAGTTCTTTGAACTTGAGCCAACAGACCACCATATTGCCTGCTGACTGGGAAGCTGTCACGGTCTACCACACTGCCTGCCAACCTTGGATTCATCTGTCTCTCCCTCCATCCGCCTGTGGTCTCCCTGCATCCTGGTTTTTTAGTCCCTGTAACTATGAGTCAGAAAAAGCCTCTAGTTTAACTTCTTACCCACAGACTTTACCTGGACTGCACATATCAGCTTCTATATCTGTCTGAACAAGTTTCTTATATACATTTCTGTACACACACACACACACACACACACACACACATACAGTTTTACTTCTCTAGAGATTCCAGTGTACAGATTTAATAAGTGTGTTGAATTAAAACAAACTGGATACAAACATTTCCCAATATCTCCTTGTGGTATTCAAATTACAGCCTCTTGGTCTATGTATAGGTTCTACAAGAGCACAAGTAAGTCTTTTGAAAGTACAATTCTTCCCAATGGTATACAGACTTTATTATGATCCATATGGTTGGATGTCTTTACATAGTATGCCTTCAGCCAAGATTTCTCTGACATCAGCAGAAATTTCTCTCATTTCTAGTCCTCTTCAGAATCCATCTTGGATTTCTAGTAACTGCTCACTGATGTACTACTACAGCCATCTGAAAATTACCTTCAGTATAATTTTATTTGTATGTGATATTAATGAGATTGCTCAATATATTCTGGATTCGATATGATAACCCTTCTCTGAAATGGGCACAGATACGGATTACTTCCATTCTCTCGATCAGGGATCTGGTCTCTAATTTTCTGGGCAAAAACAAGTTAAGCACTGCAGTAGTGGTTTGTTGAGACACTTCGATTGGTATTCTCTCACTTTGTGAGGCCTTGCTTTTCACCAATGACTTCACTGCGAACTCCAAGACCTTCAGTTCTTTATGCTGTGCTGCCTTCTGAAATGGCTGAATGTCTTCCAGATCTTTTTAGTCTGGTGACTCTGTATTCGTTCCATCTTCTCCATTTGGGGAGGAAAGTTTCATTATCCTTTAGTTCAAATTTTCCTCCAATTTTTTTTCAAGTTGACATTTAATTTAATTTATTTTAAATTTTAACAGTTATTATTATGTAATTCTGATATCATACAATTTAATGGTTTGATCCTATTAAAATGAGTTATGCAATCATCACCACAATAAATGGTAGAACATTTTATTCTGTCTTGTACTCATTATTATTAGCTCCATAGTTCCCCTCAATTTCACCTGATATAACCCTATAAAAACATTAATCACATTACTGCCTCTATAGATTTATCTATCTTGGATTTTACATTAAAAACAACATACAAAAATGAAAACAAAATTTAAAAAGCCAACAACAATAACAAAATAAAACAGTTAAAAACCTCTATAAAAAAGAAAGCAGAAGATAGTGAAAAGGAGAATAAAATGTGAGGACCCCTGGTGGTATACTGGTTAAGAATTAGTCTGCTAACGCAAGGTCCATAGTTTGAAACCACTGGCCTCTCTGAGCGAAATATGGGACTTTCTACTCCAGTAGAGTTACAATCTTGGCAACTCACAAGGGCAGTTCTACTCTGACCTATAGAGTCTCTATGAGTCTACATTGGCTCGATAGCAGTGAGTTTGATATTTTTGGTTTGAAAAACAAATTTAAAATTGGTCAAAAGTGCCAAATGATAAAGTGTTAAATTTTGACCTAATCTAAATTAATGCACTTTACAATACACTCTCTATGATAGCAAGGCTAGTCACATTCCTAGTCAATGGACAGAGGGAATTCACCAGAGGCTTAATCTACGTGGGAATTCTGCAAATAAATTTTGGGCTCCCACTGTTATCTATAGCCTTGTAAAAACCAGGGCTCAGAATTTAAATTCTAACATAATTCTCTTCTCTGGCTTTGAATTTTAGTATTTACAGTCCTTGGATCACACAGACGGGTTTGCTTTTTCCACATGGATTCAGCTGACACTTCACTTAAATTGCTACTTGTTGCTTCTGAGCTAGATGGCCGCTTGTTTACCTTCAAGCCTTAAAGACCCCAGACACTAGATCTTTGGATAGCCGGGCACCATCAGCTTTCTTTGCCACGTTTGCTGATGCACCCATTTGTCTTCAGTGATCGTATCATGGAGGTGAGCACACAATGATATGATTTTTGTTCTTTGATGCCTGATAGGAACTGGAAACGCAGGGAATCCAGGACGGATGATCCCTTCAGGACCAGTGGTGTGAGTGGCGATACTGGGAGGGTAGAGGGAGGGTGGGTTGGAAAGGGGGAACTGATTACAAGGATCTACATGTGACCGCCTCCATGGGGGACGGACAACAGAAAAGTGGGTGAAGGGAGCCGTCGGACAGAGCAAGATGTGACAAAATAACAATTTATAAATTATCAAGGATTCATGAGGGAGGGGGAAGAAGGGAGGGAGGGGGAAAAATGAGGACCTGATGTCAGGGGCTTAAGTGGAGAGCAAATGTTTTGAGAATGATGAGGGCAATGAAGGGACAAATGTGCTTTACACAATTGATGTGTGTATGGATTGTGATAAGTGCTGTATGAGCCCCTAAACAACGATCTAAAAATTTGCTACTTGTATTAACACAAGTCTTTAAGACACCAGATGCTATTCTTTCTGATAGCAAGGCACCATCTCATTTCTTCATCATACATGCTAGAGCACCGGTATTCTCAGTTATCCCTTCAAGAGGGCAAGTAAGGAGGAGGGCCATGTCATTATAATGGTCATTCAAAGTGTGCTTAGATTAAGGTTATGATTAAGTGCGAGCTCAAAATCCATTCCTATATCTATGGTTTATATATATCCCTGATTCACTCTAAGGACATCATTATAATCTTATTGGGGTACATTATAAATCATCCCCATGGGGCATATGGTAATTCTATTAATAATATCATTAATTTAGCCAATGGTATAGAATTTAAAATACTAATGAGAAAATTGTTTCTGTTTTTGTTTATGTTTCCTGCAACATCCAATATTTTTAACAGTAGAATCCTTCAATGATACAACTTGACCCTGAATTGTTTCTCAGTTCTTTCAGCATGAGAAATGACAAGAATGTGTTCCTCCCTTTGTGGTTTCTAAATCCAGGTCTTTGCACATTGCAATATAACACTTCACTGACTGGGTCTTTCTGAGCAGACCTTTGAAATTCTCTGTTTGGATCTTTTATTCATCATTCTTCCTTTCGGTGTCGCTACTATACGTTTCGGAGAAGTTCCAGTCTTCATGTTAGTCTTTTCATAGTTTCCCATCTTTTAATGACCTTTTGTTTTCTTCGTGTATGATATCCTGGATATTGTTACAAATTAGACTGGTCTTTGATCGTTATTATCCAATTTATTAAATCTATTATTGAGATGGGATTTAAATTAACTTGGAGAATAATTTAAGTTATATCTTTGGTACTTGTTAGCTTGTTTTAATTTTCTTCAGTTTCAAGGTGAATATGCAGAGTAACAATTGATGACATGTTCCAAAGTTGGGGTATGGCCTTATTCTTACTAAGGATATTGAGCTTTTCTCTCACGTCTTTCCCCAGACACGGTTGATTGGATTCGAATGAATCCCACTGGTAAGGCCTACATGTATAAAACATTCTCATTGTCTGGGGTCAATTCTGACTCATGGACACTCCATGTATTTTAAAGTAGAAACGTTCAGTAGGGATTTCTACAAGGATGACTTTCCAAAAGAAGATCACCTATTGTCTCCTGTGAGATGCCTTTTAGTAAGCTTGAACAACCAATCTTTTGGCTTGTAGTCTAGACTTTTAACTATTTAATTGTTATATGGAAACTCCTTCGCATCATGTTGATGTAGAAACAAATTATAATTCAATGCAATAGGCAGTTCCACCTAGAGGATTTGACGATCTTTATTTTGAACTTGTGAAACAGCCTTTAAAAGCTCTTTAGCGAGTAACACAAGATAAAAAAACTTATAAATAACATATGCTGAATATGTAATATATACTAAGCATAGAATCCTTCTTAATACCTAATTTTCTAATAAACCTATGAAGTACATTAAAACCTTTCCTCATTTTCTACAGATGAAGATGACACAAGTGTATAGTACCTACTACTGTATATTATATGCTTAGTGTTAGAGCCATGGCAGTTGGACTCTAGTCTTTAGAATTGTACTTGGTAAAGTCACTAGAATTCCTACCCTTTATTTTAATGCCATACTTATACTAGATTCTACCCCAAGGCAAGAATGAATGTTTTACATTTATCTAATGAATACACAAAAAGGTTTAGAGAATAAAGGGATGCATAAACCTTAAATCTGTGGGTAAGGTATTAACTTTAATGTGATTTAATCTGATAATATTATTGTATCCCCATCATGAAGATCAAAGAGTAGCTTACTTCCTCTCCATAAGTTGAAAACTACATTTGCTCATTTATCAATTCAAACCATTGTTTTAAATATATGTGAACTATATGCCACATGGGATACAGTGGTGAACAAAAACAGATACAGGCTCTTCTGAAAAAGTTACTTTCTAGTATGTAGGAAGCAGCTGAAGAGCTGAGAACTATGATTGATTGATAGATGGGAAATTTCAAAGAGCTATTTTGTGGTGTTAAATATTCTATGAGTCACAGCTTAAAAAATTAGGAGAGACTAATTAACAAAAACTACAGGATCTGATGCACCTGTACCTTCTTCCAATGTATATCTGTATTGTGATTCTATTAGCTTATCTTCTTATGACTATCACTCATATCATTTTTCTCTCTTTAATGTCTAATGTATCTTCAGAAACTATAATCAAAGAGAATATGGCTAAATTTTGTTTTTTTTCCCATTGACCCTAAAGGCACAGGTAGATTATATATATATATATATATATATATATATATATATATATATATATAATTTCAACTCCAGGAGACTGAAGAATAACATCTTCTGAGAGAAGAGGATTAATCATCATGGGAAGAGGTACTACTGAATGGCTGGGAACTTCAGAATGAGTCCCAGCATAATAGTTGTCAGATGAAATGGGGCAAGGGGCAGAACCAGTGGTAATCCAAACAACAGAAACCTCCATGAGAGAATGATTTAGCTTTACACCTATTTAAATTCCGGAGAGAGCTGATGTCAAATTTTTATATGACACAATAATGAGAAAGTTCTTAACTCATTATACTTTGCTCCTCTTTTTCTTTGCATTTTTCCTAAAGATGAGAAGAGACCAATTTTAAGCCCCTCTCACGACTGAAAAGAGTTTGAGGATATTTTACCTTTAAACAAAGATTGAAGTTTTGACAATTGTATAAGACAGAACATTTAGTAACTAAATTGAGACTGACTCTGGTGACTTAACGCTACCTATTGTTTCATATTTTTGGAGTGATCAGAAATGCATGGGGTTTGGCCTGAGTATTGTTAAGAAGGGGATGAGCTGGCCCAAAAGACCAGATGAAAGGGGCAAAAAGGAAGGTTCTTGTGTTTTCTGTTTAATTTGCTTTATGAATTAGATCTCTTAACTACATTTGCAAATTTTTGAGAATTTTTCTAGATGATATTAGACTCCATGGCTCATTTTCCGTGAAATACTTGAGCAAGTTTTTGCTCATTTTTGTGGTGTTTTCCTTTTTCTTTATTGGTCAATGTTGGGAGCCGGCCCTAGCAGACATTCTCAAGGTCTTTCAGTGACTGGCCCTAGTGGAAAATTACTGGCAGGTGGTTATGCCTTAAAAGATATCTTAGTCACCAAAGCTTCCTTGTTCTATGAAACTGTCTGAGACAGCTTGCAGTTTGTGTTACCCCCGTCTCCCCCCGAAGTGTTCTTTGACCATTGTGCATCTGTAACTGTTCTGCAGCTACGTGACCTTGGTTGGGTATCTTCCCCACTCTTCACCCATTGGTTGAAATACTACGCACTCATTGGACTACAAACATACCATATTGAGAATATGGTGTATAGCCGATTGGTTAACATTCTTATGCTTCATTATAATAATACATGTTGGATTGGATACTGTGCAGCACACCTTATTAGAATATGCACCTCCCAGTTCCTCTTTATATTCCCCTAACTTTACCCAAATAAACGAGCTTGATCAGCATTTGTCTTGCTCCACGTCTCCGTGTCTTTCATTTGTAGTGGATGTAACAGTGTAGCAAATATGTTGTTCCCAGGTGGAGGCATGTCTTTCTCGTCCATGTGTGTATTTGGTGGAGACTAGGAGGGATACATTCCACGTATTCAAATTTACCTTTATCTTAAATAATTTGAGATTTTAAAAATCAATTTGAGAAAATTCTATCATAAAATAGTGCTCTTATAGTTTATATTCCATGGTTACATATTTTTGAAATTTTGAAATCCTAGCAATTTTTCATTCATAAATACACAATGTTCTGGTCTTACTCATGTTTGCTTCACATAAAAATTAAATAAAAAAGAAATCCCTAAAAATCAAAAGAAAAATATAACCAAGGAACATGACTAAGTATTGATTTGCTAGTTCTAGTTTATTTTAAATCACTGTACTTATTTTAAAATACAGTAATTTACCTATACATTCTAATAATATATATCCTAAGGGCACAATGAAACTATTGCAAACCACTTTTAGTGATATTCTTGGTAAGAACATTGGCTTTGTTATTCTGAAATAATCATATATGTGCATGTATGTGAGAAATATGATACAATAAAATATGTACTCAGGATAATAATACATATATATTAATTAAATGTAGAAAATCTGATTATAAATAAGCAACAAGAAAAAGAAAAACATATGAAAAGATTTAAGAGCATGCCAAGTAATGATGATATATGATAATTATTTGGATATTAAATCTAATAAATTTGAAAACATATTTTAAGGATTGGGTAGGAGATTTAAGCACAGAGTTGATATTTGATGAGTTTATTATTTCTTAATGTAATGATAAAAATGGTGTTTTTAAAAACAATAGTTATCTCCAGAGTTGCAAACTAAAATAATACATAGATTAAAGGATACAGTATATAGGGTTTAATTTAAAATAATTCGGAGGATAAAGGTGCATTTTGAAGACTAAGATCACTTGACTCTAGCCTTGGCACTTTTAATTGCCTCATATTCATGTGAAAGCATGACAGTTAATAATGATAACTAAAGTGAAGAACAGTGAAAGTACTATGGACTGCCAGAAGAACAAACAAACCTGTGTTAGAAGCAGTCATAATGCTCTTTGGAAGCAAGAATGAGGAAACTTAGTCTCACATAGCTTGAACATGTTATTTGGTAAAGTAGAAAATCAGTGGTAAAGAGGAACACTATGAAGGAGACGGATTGACACCTTGGTTGCAACAGTGGGCTCCAACCTAACAATTGTGATGATGGTATAGGGCTGAGCAGTGTTTCATTCTGTTGTGCATGGGTCCTTAGTATTTGGAATTGACTCAATGGTACCTAATAACAACAATGAGTAAAAATGAGCTTGATAGCAATGCCATCTAAAGTTAGATTGAAAACTCACATAGTATATAGAAAATGTGAACAACAGTACACTGAGTTGGCATCAACTTGATGGCAGTGAGCTAGGAGCTTTCACTGTGCTAATTAAGTTTTGTATCAACATGACTTGGAAGGATTCTCAGTGGCCTAGTAAACCTTCAAGATAAGACCAAACATAATGTGTTCAGCTCCACGCTAGGATTTGCTGTGAACAGCCATGCAATTTATAGGAGCTAAGAGTGGAGTGTAACCCACTTAGTCATGTCGCAGCCCAGGTTCATTTGAAAGTAAATTTCCTTTGGAGTGTGGTCTATTACCTATATAAGTAGACTTTTTTGGAAAACATTCCTTGATTTAGCTGGGTCTGGATGCTACATCTGGATCATCTACCTCTGGTTCTTTGGACTTGACACAATGCGCTGCCATATTGCCTGCCAAACCTGGGAGTCATCAGATGTTTGCCATCTGACCTGCTGACCTTGAATTCATTTCCCTTTCCAATCACATTACTGACCTGTTAACCTTCATCCTGATATTAGCCTGTGATATTCCTGCTGATTTTGATTCATGAGACCACAAAGCTACTTGAATTAGTAAAAGCCTACAGCTTAACATCTGACCTATGGAATACAGATTGGATATACCTATTTCTGCAACTGTGAGACATTTTCTTTATATAAATTTTTCTCTCTCTCTACACACACACACACACACACACACACACACACGAGGGGGTACCCCCCAAAACAGAAATTTTTTTTAACAAAACAACTGTGGTAGTTACATAATCTGTTGTCATTTTGAGATGATTAAGAGTGAAGAGGCGGAGTTTAGCCTGTCAATCAGGTTGCAGCTTGATGACCTCATTTGGATGTGCTAAGGAGATAAATAGCTTGCTGAAGGCAGGACACAGGCAGATTCCCACATGGAGATATGCTAGTGCCCTGAGCTGGAGGAGCCACGTGGAGACCCCTGCCAGTGCTGAGATGCTTAAAACAACACTGGATGCACAAGACACCCCACCCACTGCCCTGTGGTCTTCCTGCATTCAGCATCATTGCATGTGTTTTGTGAGTCTGTGGGTGTTAGTTGATATCTCAGAGTGTTTGAATTACATTCCCTAGATGGCTAATGATCTGGAACAATTTCTTATATGTTTATTGGCCATTTGGATTTCCTTCTTTGTGAATCTTCTGTTCAAGTGTTTTACCCACCTCCTCACTGGGTTATTAATTTTTTCTTGTTGTAATCTTGCAGCATTCTGTAAAATTTAGTAATAAGCCCTTTGTCTGATATGTCATTCCTACATACTTTTTCCCAGTCTGTGGGCTCTCTTGTTATTCTCTTGATGAACCCTTTTGATGTGCACAGGTATTTTATCTTTAGAATGTCCCACTCATCTATTTTATCCTCCTCTAGGTGTGTATCCTTCCTAATTCTGATAGCCCATGCATTCCCTTCGCTTGGGTTTTACCTCAAGGTCTGCGATCCACCTTTAATTTGTTCTTGTGCATCGAGTGAGGTAAGGGTCTTGGTTCATTCTTCTGCAGACTAATATCCAGCTTTCCAGCACAATTTGTTGAAAAGGATATCTCTTTCCCATTTGATATTGTTTTAGCCTTTGTCAAAGATCAGTTGCCTTTATGATGCTGTTTTTATTTCTGGACATTCTGTTCTTATCCATTAGTCTGATTATCTATTGTTGTGCCAGTACCATGATGTTTTGACAGCTGTGGTTGCAAAATAAGTTTTGAAGTCAAGTCATGCAAGCCCAAATACTTTATTCTTCTTGGATTTCTTTGCCAATCCTGGGCTTCTCCCCTTTTCATACGAAGTTAGTAGTAATTTGTTTCATTCCTTTGTAGACTGATGTTGGAATTCGTATTGGGATTGCATTCAATGTATATAGTACTGCGATAGGCTTATTGTGCCAACCTGGTCAATAGGAACATACAGGCAGAAATTAATCATGTTGCAGTTTGATTGGAAGGTGAAGAGATAAGTGGCTCTGAAAGGCCTGTCCCCATCTCACTTGCTTTCTGGTGATCAGACCAGTGAGCTGCTACTTTAGCTAGTTCTCTGCCTCAACTTGTGTGCTACACTACCTGTGGGTCAAGTCAACCCATGGATCCTGTTGCAAGCTCTTCACCTTAGCTAGGACCTCCAAGATGATGCTGAATAGAAGTGGGGATGACAGGAGTGGTTCTAAAGAAACAAGATCATAGCACACCAACATGTGTGATCATGAAGGGCCAAAGGGACCAGGCTTCAAACACCAAAGGTGGGGAGAAAAATCATATCCTCATCAATGAGGGTGGTGTGTGATGGGGACCCAATGCCCATCTCTAGACAACTGGACATACCTTGCAGAGGGGTAGTGGC
>NW_022103922.1:28545797-28573072 GCF_000313985.2 Echinops telfairi
AAAAAAAAAAAAGAAACAAGATCATAATATTGGATTCCTGAATTGGTTTTCCAGCTAATTAGGCCTAACAGTACTGAGAATGCTGTCTCTACCTCACTCCTGGTACCAGTTGTGTCAGGCAGCATTCTCTAGAGAAACAAAACCAGGACACTTATGATATATTGATATATATATGCTGCAAGAAGGAATATAACAGCTCATTAGTCCACATAGCAGAACAGAAGGCTCAGTTCAATTCACTTTTGTGAAATAGTTAATATACTAGAAATGCTTCAATTCACATGGGCTGCTGGGTCCAAAGTCAAAGAAGCAGACAGTGAAGTCTTCCCTCAGGCAAGGCAGGCAGAGTCTCAGACAGCATGGTGGGGCATCAACAGTCAGTAGCTCTGGAGCTTAGTGAAGCAGTTCCTGATGGAATCTGGAACTTAAGCACAACAACAGGATCCACCAGCCTCAAGCCCAAGAAATGTATGCACCAGCAGCATGGCAAAGCAGCTCTCAAAGGAGGCTCAAGTTCTAGCTACATGATCCACAAGTTCACATGGCCCACGGGTAGTGTAACACACAGGTTGAGGCAGAGAACTAACTAAAAGTAGCAGCATTCTGGTCTGATGACCGGAAAGCAAGAGTGACAGGGACAGGCCTTGAAGAGCCATTTATCTCTTTGCCCTCCAATCAAACAGTGACTTGATTACTCTCTGCCCACGGGTTCCTTTTGGCCAAGTTAGCACAATAAACCTAACTATCTCAAGTACCTTGGACAGGATTGACATCTTTAAAATATTGAGTTTTCTGATTCATGAACATGGGATATTCTTCCACTTGTGAAAAATCCCTTTTGGTTTCTTGTAATAATGTTCTATAGTTTTCCTTGTACAGATCCTTTGGGGGCTTTGGGGGCTCTTTTGTTGTTGTTGTTAGGTATATCCTTAGATATTTCAATTTATGCTTGGCTATTGTGAAGGGTACTTCCTTCTTGATCTCTTTATCTATAATCCCTTCACTGTTATATAGAAATCCAATTGACTTTTTTTTAAATCTTATATCCTGTCATCCTTTTATATTCCTCTATCATTTCCAGAAATCCTATTGTGGAGTCTGAAAAGAGGTATTATTTCACTTCTTCTTTCGCCAAGTGTATACATTTGATATCCTTCTGTTGCCTCATATTATTAGCTAGGACTTCCAAGATGATGGTGAATAGAAGTGGGTGCACGGGCATCCTTGTTGGGTTCCCTTTCACAGCAGGGAAGTATTTTTTTCTCCATTAATTGTAACACTGCCTGTTGATTTTTCTTATATAGCATTAATTATATATAGGCAATTTCCTTCTAATCCTATCTCCTTGAGTGTCTTGATTAGGAAAGGGTGTTAAATGTTGTCAGATGCTTTTTCTGCATCTAGTGACATTATCATGTGGTTCTTGTCAATTTTCTTGATAATTTGATGGATAATGTTGGTGGTTGTTGCTTTTTTTTCTTCTGAATGTTAAACTATCCCTGCCTCCCTTGTATGGATTCCATTTGGACATAATGGATTTATATATACTTTTGCATTTTATTGGCCCGAATTTTGTTGAGGAGTTTTGCATCTATGTTCATAAGAGATATAAAGTTGTAATTCCCTAATCTAGTGGGATCCTTACCTGACTTTGGTATCAGTGTTATACTAGCTTCACAGAAAGTGTTTGGGAGTTTACCATTCTTTTCTATCTTCTGGAAGAGTTTGTGTAGGATTGGGATCAGCTCTTTCCTGAAAGCTTTGTGGAATTCTCCTGAGAAGCCATCTGGGCTGGGACGTTTTTTTAGTTGGGAGTTCTTTAATATCTGTATCTATTTCTTCAATTGCTATGGGTCTATTCAGGTTCTTGATGTCCATATGAGATAATTGGGGAAGGGTTTGTTTTTTCAGGTACTTGTCCATGTCTTCCAAGTTGTTGAATTTGTTGGAGTACAGTCTTTTGCAGTACCATGTAATTAATCTTTTAATTTCATTGGGGTCTGTTGTAATATCCCATTTCATCTCTCATCCTGGATATTGATATCTGCTCCATTCTATCTGTTGTTAGGTTTGCTAACAGTTTATCAATTCTATTGATCCTTTCAAAGAACCAGCTGATTTTTTACTGAGTTTATTTTTCCTTTTTTTGTTGTTTTGTTTTCCTATTCACTTATCTCTGCTTTAATTATAACAGTTTCTTTTCTTTTCCCATTTAATGGATTATTCTGCTGACTCTTTTCCAACTTCTGAAGGTTTTGTGATAGTATATTGACCGTAAGTTTCTCTTCCTTCATATGTGCATTTATCGCTATCAAGAATCTTCTGATAACTCCCTTTGCTATATCCCATAGGTTTTGGTATGATGTATTCTCATTCTCTTTAATTTCTAGAAACTTTCTAATTTCATCTCTAAGTCATTTTTCAGAAGTATGTTGTTTAGCTTCCATATATTTGCCCTTATTTTCCTTTTCTTTCTTTATTTCCAGCTTTATGGCATGGTGGTCAGAAAAGGAAGTCTGTGTGACTGCTATATGTTTGAATTTACTCAAGCTTGACGTGTGTCCCAGCATGTAGTCTATTTTAGAATGTGAAAATACACTTGAAAATAATGTGTATTCAATTGATGTGTGTATGGATTGGGATAACAGTTGTATGAGCCCCTAATAAAATGTTAAATAAATAAATAAATACATACATAAATAAATAAATAAAAATAAAGATTTACAAGATTTACCAAAAAAAGAATACTGAGGGTAACAAATGTACAAATGTGCTTTATACAATTGATGTATGTATGGATTGTGATGAGTTGTATAAGCCCCCAATAAAATGACTTAAAAACAAAACAAAACAAAAAAAGAAAATAATGTGTATTTTTTTAAATTTAGGTTGAGAGCTCTGAATATATCTATTAGACCAAGTTTCCTTATTATACCTTTTTTTCCCCCTGTAGCCTTTTTGCTTAGCTTCTTTCCCACTGATCTTTTTTGGAGAGGGTGTATTGAAGTCTCTTACTATAATTGTCGATCCTGTGATTTCTTTTTTCATCTTTTGCAGGATTTGGTTGATGAACCTCTCATTGGGCACATATATGTTTATTATGCTCACAGGCTCTTAGTCTACTGCTGTATTAAGCATTATATACCAGTAGTACCCATGGTTATTTCTTATCATTCCCTGTATCTTGAGATCTATATTGTCAAAGATTAGAATTGCAAGTCCTTCATTCGTTAGGTTACCATTTGCTTGATATATTTTTTGACAATCTTTAACCCTCAACCTGTTTGTGAGCTTGAGATGCATCCTTCAAAGACAGCCGATTGATGGATTTTGTTTCCAAATTCAGTCTGCTGGTCTTTGTCTTATAAGGCTGAGTTCAGATCATTGACATTCAGAATAACTACATCCATCTGTGGGTTCTTTGCTGTCATCTCATAAGTTTTGTGTTAAGTATTTTCCAGCCTACCTCCTTAGCTGTGTATGAGCTGAGGACTTGTCCTTGCCTTCTCTCCTCTGCTGGTCAAAGAAGACTTGGGCATTGCTTACAGTGACATAACTACTGGATAGTGTTGCACTGTTGCATGCTTGTGTTCTTTGGATGTTGGTCTTCTGTCCAAAGTACTTTGGAACGTGATCTTTGTGATGCTGGTTATCTTTTCTCATATTCACTAAAGCTCTCCTTACCTGAGAAGAGTCTAACCTTCCCTTCTATTTTGATGGAGAGATTGGCTGGATAGAAGATCCTTAGGCTGCAATTATTCTCCTTCAACTTTCTAAGCATGTTATTCCTTTCTCTCCTCCTCTTCATGGTTTCTGCTGACACATCAGAGTATATTCCTATCTGGTTACCCTTATAGGTGACTTCATTTTTTTTCCTCAGGCTGCCTTTATGATTTTCTCTTTTTTCTCAATGTTGGATAATTTGACTACTATATGCCTTGGTGTGCTCTTGCTGGGATTCAGTCTAATTGGTGTCCTCTGCTTCATGAATAATTGTCAGATCATCTTTTACTATATTAGGGAAGTTTTCTTCCAGGAATTCCCTAGCTATTTTGACTGTTGAATTAATGGTTACACATTTATCTGATATCCCGATTAGTCAGATATTATTTCTCTTCATAGCATTGCTCATTGTTCTCTGTTTTTCTTCAGCTTCTTTAATTATCTTGTTTGATTGTCTTTCACATTTGTTGAGTTCTGCTTGGTTATCTTCAAGGTCACTGATACAGTTCTCCGATTCTTCCATCCTGTTGGTGAGGTCTTTTATAGTTTTCTGTGTTTCTGGTGTATCATCCCTTAAATCGTGCATTTCTCTTCGGTATGTGGACTCTTTCCTCTGTATTATTTAATCCTTTTTCTGTATTGATTCTCTCATATCCTGAATGATTCTAAGCAGCATACTGAAGATATCTTTCTGTCATGACTCTAAGTCTGCTTCTTCTTTGTATATACCTAGGTTCAGGTCTTCACCTGACATTGTGTTTTGTTTATCTTGCTTTCTTGTAGTGCCTACTGCTGTGGGTTGTTGTCTATGCATCATTTTGTTGGAGCTTGGCACCATTTTCCCCAGAAGTATAGGCCAGCAGGCACAGGATAGGACCATTGGACATGGGGAAACTGGGAGGTGGTTGTCAGACACTGAAGGCAGCTGGGGGATGTGGGGTGGCCGGGATTATGTGGGGTGACTGGGAAGCAGCTAGTCAGCGCAGGGAGTTACCAGCAGGTTTAAGGACATGGGAAGTGGTCTTGGACTCTGGCAGCTCTGAGAGGGGGGTGGGGGGAGGAGATGCAGAAAGCCCAGATGGGTAGCTGCTGGTGGCACATGGGATTAGGCAACTGCGGCCCCAGGTGGTGCTAGGCCCCAGTGACAGCACGGAAGGAGGCAGGAGCAGCTACAGAATGCCTGAGAAGCAACACCAATGGTGCTCAGCCTCGGTGACTTCAGGGAGGGAAGGGGGAGTGGCTGGAAAGCCCCCAAGAAGCGGTTGCTGGCTGTGCTTGAGTTCAGGAAACCATGAGGAAAAGGAGGTGGCTGCTCAAGGGATCCAGCCACATAGGATGGTAGTGTGGAAATTGCAGGGTACCTTGATATGCACAAGGATGGGGGGTAGGGGCTGCTGAGAAGCACAGTACAGGAAGATTTCTGGGGCTGGGGTGTACTAGAAAGCCCTGGATGTGTCTTGCTGGTGCTGGGAGGTAATGGGGGGTTACTGTGCACACGTCTCCAGAGTGGGGAAATACAGGGGGATGCATGTCGTGGCAAGAACAGCTCAGCTGTCTATGGTGAAACTGCCAAAGGGACCCCAGTTCAGTAGAAGACCAAGAATAGGTCTAAATTCCTCTGATTGGTTCCCTCCACCACATATCTGGCAACTATTCACAGGGAACTGGAGACAGCTGACCCTTCATCAGCGCCATCTTGGGCAGAAGTATGTGTGATTCCATTCTTGGAAATATTTTCAATCTCATCTGTTTGGATGGCTGACAGCACCTCCCTCATTATTTTCTTTCTTCACCTCTTCTATGTCATCAAATCAATGTCCTTTCATGTACCTCTTCAGTCACAGAAACAAAAAGAAGTCACACAGAGCAAGGTCAGGTGAGTAAGGTGAGTGGGGTAAGAGACGTATGCTGTTTTTTGCCAAAAGCTGGCACATTGTGATCACTGTAAACAGGTGCATTATCTTGGTTGCAAAACCAGTCCCCAGTCTGACACAAATCATGTAATTTCTGCACATTGTTACAAAATGTTTTCAGAACACCTAAATAGAAAGCATGATTAAAAGTTTGACCTGGTGGAATGAAATCCAAATGCACCATCCCACTCATCACATCCGTTTTATTTTTATTTATTTATTTTTCTGGTCAGACAGAACTCAAGGTACAAATTTTGCAGTGACCCTTCTCATTCCCAAATCTTCTGTCAAACTTCACTGAACTAAGCTCCCAGATAGTCTAGATAATTTCCCCATCTCTCCAATGGTCCATCAAGTCTTTGAGCACAAGTGCTTGGATTTTGTCGATATTTCATCCACACGCTGTTCTCTTAAATTGGCCATCACAAATATGAGGTTCAAGAGAAATGGCTTTTATGAAAAAATTCACTGTGACCAGAGAGAACATTCCCAGGCAACGCCCCTGGAGGCACTAACTCAGAGGGAGTAGCTCAATGCTTGCCTAGTGGGAAAAATGCATATTATGAAAGCTCCATTCTGCCCAGAACAATTCCAGTTTGGGGGGTTACCCACTCATATATCAATCCTAACACAACTACTAATTATCTGATAAAATTTCCTCTTATTTAAAAAGTAATATTAATGATACTAGTTGTTATATTGACTTCACCTCATAGTGAGCTTTCTTTAAAGCAGAAGGAGATGCCCATTCCTGCCTATGATCATTGAAATTTTTGAGTACATGGTTAAGGTTACTATGTCCATACATTTCCTGGAAGGTTTTTCTCATTTTTCTTTACCCTAATTTGTTAACCATTTTTTGCATAGAAAATTAATTATTTGGGCCATGGGTACACTGAAAACACTCACTTGTATTTTGACTATTGCCAACCAATCAACTCTTATTATTGTTTACTTATTAGCAAGAGGCATGCACTGTCTACCTAGGTTATTTTCTCTCAAAGTAGGCGTGGGGTTCCTGCATCGGTAGTAAGTGACCATCTGTTCATCCATCAATGTGGTATTGATCAGATGATTTTCAAGATGACCTCAGAAGGTAGTACCAAACAGACTTTGTGGTAGGAAAGCTAGAAACACTGGATGTACCAAATTTACCAATCTGCTCTTATGACACAGTGAAGTGCAGCAGGGAATCAAAGTGTCTAAAGGTAGTCAGTAAAAGTGTGCCTGCTACTTTTCTTGCATCATCACTGTGCTGGGGCAGCTTGGCTTTTTCTTTGACCCCTGATTAATGGGACGAGATGTATCATATTTTGCCTAATGACCTGGTGTTTCATTAATTTGATTTAGACATTTTCTTTACTTCCGTGAATACATATGGGGAGAACAGCTGGGACAGACAGAAGCAGACAAATGTTCAGTCATCCACTACAAAGCAGATGCTGCCTGACTTGAAGTAAGAAATATATAAACTGTTTGGCTAATCCCTGCCAACAATCTAATGTCCACTAGTGAAAAGCAAATTGGTATATTATGTTTCTATTGACACTTGAGTTTTCAACCTAATATTTTGTTTACTCATCTCAGGGATTTTTAATGTTTTTCAATAAGAAAAAAAATGCCACTAGCGGAATAGTTTCAGAAAAACACTGATTAAAAATATATTGTAATTTATAGACAGTCAAGCCTGTGTGCATGAGGACCTCTGAGCAATTTCTAGATAGAACAAGATGGCAAACAGTGGAATTTCATTATTTCTTAGAACTTTAAGTAGAAGTTATTTAAACTATACTGTGCAATTCTCTGTGGCCTTAATCAAAACATATTGAATATAATGGGGAGAGACAGAAATGAATTAATAGTCATTGAGAAATTAATACATTTTAACTTCAAGCTGTGTCAGTCCTGGTGCTCCCAGCTGTCCTGATATTCCCTCATTCAATTTTCAGAACAATCTTGTAAGATAAGCAGTATTAGCCTCAATTTAGGGGAAAGTTAATATCTGCACTAACACTATTACCAATAAATACAAAATCAAAGGTGCAAATGTACTTCTTTGCAGTTCCAAAGATTAACCTTCCACTGCAAGAAGTATCTCATTCTATTTCCTGTTTACCTCCCTAGAGTCCAGGAACATAATTATTACATTAGGCATGATATCACACTATTAGATGATATTATATTTCATTTTCTCTTCATTCATGTCAGCAAAAGTAAACTTAAGTGGAAGTTTTGAAAGTTAAATACTTTTCTTGAAGAAATATTCTTAGGAAGTATCTATAACAGTAATATGTCATAAATAATAGGATAGTAATAATATATCTTTACTACCTAATTTAATTTTAGCCAATGACAAATGATAAGTTACTTATTTTCTGTGAAAGATAGACCTTAGTCCTCTCAAAACCTTCTCATTGTCTCCTTCTTATTTTTAAAATTTTATTAGTTATATACTTAAATTATCTGAATTTGTAATATTCTTATATCATAATTCCCACAGATATTTAGAAATAAGATTAGTTTGTTTTACATTAATGGATTCAGTACTTAACCATTGGTACTTTTTACCATTTCTTAATATTTATTTCAATTGCCCGAATTTAATTTTTAAATTACATCTACCACTTTGAGATAACTATATACTCACAAGCAGTGGTATGAAATAATACAGAGAGCCCACAGAGCCTATATTCAATTTTCCCCAATAGTAACATCTTACAGTACCACAGTACATTACAACCAGGATATTGACACTGGTAAAGTAAAAATATAAAACATTTCCAAAGCGATAAGGTTGTCTGTTCTAACCTGTTACCTGCCATCTCTTTAATCCCATATGCTTGTTAACTCTTGGCAAGTACAAATCTACTCTTCATTTTGTAATTAATGCATTTCAATAATTTTAAAAAACCAATACTATTCCTCTGGACCTGTTTCCCCTTGTTCTATAACTTACTGGTAAGGAAAATGAAGGAGGGGGTTAGGTTGGCATGGGCTTCACAATACATTTCTATTGAAATTTTTAATGAAATGAGTACACATTCTCATTAAATTTTAGGAAAAAAATAGAGAAATTCCCAGTACTTGGTGGTCTCTGCCAATATCCACCAAAGGAACTACTTCTTATAAAACTATAGTACACTATGACAGATAGGCTATTGGCAATAGGAAATCCAGCTCACCTTGTCCCAATTTGCCCTGTTTTACTTGTTGTCATTTGGATGTGTCTGTCTGAATGGCCTTTGTTCACCCTTTCATTATTTATTTATTCATTTCTCTGCATTCTTTTTTTTAAAAATATATTATTTAGGGGAGAGCACAAACACAGTCCCCCACAACCACAAATACACAATTCCTATATCAGGAGGTATCATTTGATCAAGAACTGATGGTACTGAAGGAAGAAGTCCAAGTTGTAGTGAAAGTAATGGAGAAAATCATGCCTCACTATTTTTATGGACTACAAATTGAGGTTCTTCACAAATGGGTGCCACACTAGAGGTGCTTACTCTTCCAGGTCCAGACAGTTTAACTACAGTTACCTAAGCAACCAGCTGGAAGGGATTCATATTCATCCTCATTTAAAAAAAATGGAATATGGAATATGCAAATTTAGCAGTATCATCAATTTCCCATGCAAACAAAATTGCACTGATAACTGAAAAGCAACAGCAGATGTACACTGACAGAACTTCAAAAGGACAATCCAGATTCAAAGAGGATGTGGCATGAGGGACATCACTACTGAAGTCTTATAGCTTTTGCCTAAAAGAAGAATGTTTTCTTTTACTTACCTTGTATATCTTTATAAGGAGCTCTTGTGGTTTAGTGGCTAAAGTGATCAGCTGCTAACTGGAAGGTAAGAGAAGACATTGAGAGGATTCAGTTGTGGGTAATTGTTAACAAAGGTTAAGTGTGGTTATCATTATGTTGGGTATAAAATGAACTATCGGGTAAGCAGAGAGTAGAGGGATTTCATTACCAGCAAGAGAGAAGAGCCAGAAGTGGAGTTAATCATTAAGACACTAAGATCCCTGTACATTGAACCTCTTTGATTCAGTAGACAGTTTTGACACCAGGGAGTGATAGCAGAACCAAGAACCAGAGCACAAGGCAGAGCAGTGAGTGGACTTCCCATGCCACAGAGCAAGGCAAGTGTCTTCAAGCAGGAGGCAGGCTTATAGAGAAGGATGCTTCCAAACACTTCACTGGGCGAGCTAGATTTAGAAACAGACAGAGGTAGAGCTGAGTACCTTTGGGCTAAGGCTTGGTGGAGGGCATGCCCTTTAGACATTTATTGGCAGCTCTAAAAGAGCTTTTTAACATTGCATTAGCAAGGCAGAGGTCAACAGGACTATGTACTGAGAGGCCAAAGACCAGAGAGGCTTGTCTGTGGTTAAGCTGAGAAGGTAACACCTTCTTTGAATAACTGCATCCTAAGCATTTGTAACCTGTTAATGTCTTTAATAAATCCCTCACCATTTCTTTTTGATCAAGTGGTTAAACACTTGACTGTTAGTATACAAGTTTGGTGGTTCAAGCTACTCCTAGAGAGAATGATATGGTATACATTTACAACCCTAGAAAACCTATGGGACAATTATACTTTTGTTCCATAGGGTTGCTATAAGGCAGCATCAATTTTGAAGGTAATGTGTTTGATTTAAAGAACCTATGCATGGAACCTTATTAGAAAACATGTATTTGAACTGAGATATTTGAAAGTGCTAACACTTATACCAATTCATACTAGAATAAGGTGGTGTCCTGAGAGTCATTTGGGAGGGATTACAAAGACTCTGGGTAAAAGAACATACCAAGAGAGTTCACGTCTCTCCCTTTGGCCCTTCTACCTATGATTCTTTCATGAGTGAAGTATTAGCATCCCCTCTTTCAGTTAAACCTTCGGCAAATACAATGGCAATAAACCCTGTTAATAACTCTTCACACTGGGATAACAGGGTCCTATCAATGTTTTCCCACACCCAGATGCATCAGGAACAGAAAAATCTATTCGGTGGCAATCTTCCCTTTTTCCTCCTCATTTTGAGACTATGCACACTCATGAAAGGTGGCCATTTAATGGCTTTATCGCTTTTAATTTTAGAGATTTCAATTATAATGGCCTCTGTATGTCAACCCAGTATTCTTAGGAGATAAGCAGGTTCTTTGATGAAGGTCTTCATTCTGCTTAGAACTTTGAGCCGTTGGTTCCAAAGCACTAACCAGTCTAGAACTAGCCATGGGAGTTTTAACCATGTCCAACAGTTCACAGTGTAAAATGATCTTGTTCTTTTCATCACCTGTGTTCTGGTCAACTCAGCAACAGCTATCAAATCTAGGTCAAATAGGTATTAACAACAAGGTACAAAATTAGCACATATCTTCTTGTACTTCTGAGCAGCAGGGCATTTCACATACTCTTGTCAGCCACAATCCTCTTGGGCTAGGTCATGTCCATAGGCTCAGGATCCAAACAACTCCTTATACCGCCGACCAGCCAGTCCTTCCCTTTAGCATCCGTGGAACAGGTCAACAGGTGCCAATGCAACATGTCCGAGCTCAGGTCATCTCTTCATTCCTGCATTTCCTCACTTTGACTCAGCAAATGGACTGGAAAAGGTCACCGCAGCAAGCATAACAGGTGGTTTGACAGCTCCCTCTAATTTTTAGTTCCAGAAGATGTTCTTGAATGGTCACATACCAGCCTCCTGCTTAAAATTCAAAAGGTAACCAGTTATTTTTAAATTTTTGTGTGTGCAGGCCTTTCTTTCAAAGGTAAAACTCATATTCTCTCAGTGGTTTTGTGTGGATTTGCATGCCTTTCCAAAAGCAAATGCCTTGATTGTGAAGTTTCTGTCGTGTGGGCCTCAGGTTTTCTGCCTAGGGCTTCACTCTGATGTTACGGTCATTAGGTTTCCTGGGACTCATGGTGACCCTCTCTACAACACAACTAAGCACAGCCTGCTTCTCCTCTATGCTCACAATTGTCATGTATGTCTCAGGTTGCCGCCATTGTGTCAATCTGTCTCATTGAGTGGTTTCCTCTTTGGTGCTGACCTTTTACCCTCTACTCAACTCTAACTTTAACCAAAATGCCTATTTCTTCAGGGCAATTCCTATGTCCCATTTTAGCATACTGAGTCACATATGAGCTGTAATCACAATCTCCAATTTAAATGTCTATCTCATGTGGAGTCCTATTTTACAACACTAAGCAGTAGAATGAAACCCTGTGTTGCTGATGGGTAAGTGTTGGACGGCTAACTGCAAGGTCAGTAGTTTAAAACCATCAGCTGCTCCATGGAAGAAAAATGAGGCTAAATGTCCCCATAAATATTGACAGTCTTGCTAACTCTTTGTAAGATTATTATATGTCAGAATCAACTTAATGGCAGTAGATTTGGTTGCTTTTTTTTTAAAACAGATGTCATGTCCAAGAATACACTCAGCTAAACACATAACCCTAAACACATAAGCCTTTTTAAATGCTAAAGTTCAATGTTCTCTTCTCCAACATGGACAATCCCATTCATATGCACATGGCCTTGAACCTCTGACAGAGCTATATCTAACAGGCCCAGCCTTGCATCAACCATCTTGCTTAAGCAGATTGACTGTTGCCCCAGGCAACTCCAGAAGCAGCTTTTGCAATATCAAATGCAATTTAGCTAGTCGTACAGTTCTTTCAGCCATAACAGTGAAAACTACTAAAGTAACCATCTAAGAAGCAAAATTTTCAGGTCCCATGCCCCAGTGGTCTCTCTTATAAAGCTCAACACATTCATGGGTCTGAAGCCATTGTAATGAATAGCAGTAGGGAAGCCAATTTAGGAAATGCTGTGGGGCCCCTATCTGACCTCTTCTTGCTACACAAAGGAGATTTCAACTCCACATCTGCCCATTGCTGATACTCAATAGGCAGAGGTCAAACATGCCTCCACCATCTATATTTCTTTGTCCTATTCTGATAGCAAGTGTCTTTCCCACAGCATTCTACTTCTCTGCGGGATTACATAATCTGTGGCAGTAACCACCCAGCATTCACTGACACTGCTCCGCATTATGGTGTTTATTAGGGAAGCTAACAGGCTACAAACTGTTAAGGATCGTTATTTTGACAACAGCAGTGCCTCTTCTGTACCCTGCCCCTTCTCTGGTCCTCTGCACTCCAGTCACATGATGCACTGATTGGCCTTTGCAATGCCTGGTCAGGAGTTCCAAAGCTCCTCTATCACTATGCGTAGCCAGAGAGCACCCCATTCTGCAGCCAGCTTCCTGCCTGAATGTGTTAGGGTTCTTAGGTAGGAAATACCTTGGTCCTGGACTTGGCAGGAGAAAGAATTCATGCTGAAGCCTGGTTCGTGATCCAAGTGAGTTTTTTATATAGGACAGAAGAAGTTTCAGCATTTACACAGGCACCCTCCGGGGACTTCACACCCGCATGTGGAAGCCTAGGGCCAGAGAAACCTCAGCACTCAGGCTGAGGAGCAGCTGGGAAAGGGCCCAGGATTGGGATTCTGTTTTCTCAGGGCCCTCAGCTGGGAGGCGTGGTCGATGGCACTGGTTGACCCCATTGGCTGAATTAAGCTCACCTGGCCTAGATTGGGGCCCACCTAAGTGTGCCGGCCTTTCTGGCTCTACCCCCTGAATTTGCATATGCCCTTTAGCCTTTATGGCTGGTTGGGTTCACCTGATTCTCTGCAGCTACCTCCTCTAGGGGTGCCTTGGCATATAGTGGGGCAACCCCTGCTTTCTGCCTCCAGCTACCTAACAAATCCACCCAGTATTACTCTTTTTGTGGGCTGGGATGTCTTTCACACTGTTTCATGGTCTGGCACCATGACACACCTTTTCATGGTTTTTGCTGCGGCCATTTGTCCACCCAGGGCATATGGCTGCCCCTCCGGATATCTGTGGTAGCTCTCTTCTGATTCTGAGACAGCTCAGGAGCTGTTTTTGTAGCCTGATGACTGGCAAAATTAACCTTATTTGCCTGCTTCCATCCAATCATTTAGTGGGAATTACTAAGAATATTTATAGAAAAGATATAGCAAGTAAGTTCACTTCACTATGCCATTAATTTAAATTTCTACCAATAAAAAAAGCAACTTTTAGTTAGCTAATGTATTTTAGTCCTCTGTAAAATTTTCTTCTTTTGGCCTATTTTGAAATATGAAGCTAAAATAATCATCTACTAGATAATTAGATAATAATAAGCTTTCATTTTATATAGGAATATTACTTCCCCTATTCTTTTTTGTTATAATACCTTTACAAGATTCTGCTGAAATTTATCTGTAATACATTTGTAATTAGTTATCTCGAGTTTTTAGGAGTGGGAGTGGGGTGGGCTGTCAACTTGGCTATTTCTTTTTGTTTAACCATTTTGAACTCTTCTCTTTTGTCTCCGTTACAAACTAATCAAAATTATTACCTCAAATGTCTGAGCCACTTTACTGATGTCAACATTCCCCACTCTTTATTTACATGAACGCTTCCCTTTGTCCTATTGGCCTTAACCCACTCAATTTGGAGTCTACTCCCACCAACATGTCCTTAATGCAGAACATTAATTTAGAAAAGGGCTTCAGATTGTTGCTATCTGTATTTCACAGGGCCCAGACTCTAGACAACTGTCGGTTATGGGTTCCACCTTCAACAAAAACTGGCGGCTGCAAAGTAACTCTCCAACTTTCCCTGAGTTTCTCTGAGGAGACCAGCAAGCTTGCCATTGAGCACAGGAGACTATTTTGAGTATTTTGATTTAGACTTACAAGGTTCTTTACTTTCTCAAGACAGTTCGGATATTGAGGCGCATGTTTAGCTATAACTAGTTTGTCTTCATCTATCTGTATTTTGGCCTTGTTGAACTTGCCTTAGCTGTATTTTAAAATACTTTCCAAAAATTCAGATACCACAACTGTCTTCCCTAGAGCCTACTTGTTCCTATTTCACTGAAGTCTTTCTCCTTGTTTTTAAATGGTGTTCCACTCACCTCTTCCGTATTGTCAGTATCATTGGACACAGTCCTTTTGATTGCTCCTAGTTATCACCCTCCTCACCTGTTCATGTACCACATTCTTGTGATCCTTAAGAACAGAGAATTCCAGGGTCTAGCCCAATGTGATTAAGAAACAGTAACTTAAAGTGGTAATTATTTCCTCCTGCAAATACGCACGCGTCTGTGAGGATAACGAAGAAGATGTGTGATAAACACCTTGAACAATTTGAGAAACTATGCAAAGTAAATACAGGGGCAACAACATATTTATGTATTTGTTTATTTATATTTTATAGCTTCCGCCAAAAAGAGTGTGAGTAGGCAGTATAATCATTTTAATTAGCTGCACCTTTCACTGTTTTTAAATTTGCTAAACCTTGTGGCATTTGGATCAGATGGAAATGGAATGAAGCAAGTGACATAAAATATATCTTACTTCAAATAGCTTTTTCCTTTTTTCTCCTGTCTTCATTTCTTAATTCATGGCTTTCATCGTTTTTTCTCTTTATTTTTGTTTCTTCTTTTGCTCTCTTTCTTTTTGATTGGACCCCAGTGACATATGAGAGTAAATCAAAAAGCATTGCTACAGAATCTTAAAAACCTTAAAAATATATATCAAAAAGTGAAGTTATTGTTTCCCACATTTCCCCCATCTAAATCTGTACACTTTTAAAATTTAATTTTTTATTATGAATTGGGTGAAGGTTTATCGAGTAGATCATGGGTATTACATTATACAATTCAAGCACATCTTGTTTCATCTCATTCATTATAATCTCCTTACTATAACATCACCTATCACACTTCCCCCACTAAGTTTTCTGTTCCCATTCTTCCTCCTCCCCCGACCTTTAGGAACTTTTTCCTGGGGAAAACGCTAGGCTTTTGATCTGAAATGGTTGATTATTTTACAGTGTGCTTATCTCACTCATGCAGTGGTTCTCAACCTTCCTCATGCCGCAAACCTTTCATACAGTTCCTCATGTTGTGGTGACCCCCGGCCATAAAATTATTTTCATTGCTACATCATCACTGTCATTTTGCTACTGTTATGAATCATAATGTACATATCTGATATGCAGGATGTACTTTCATTGTTACAAATTGAACATAATTAAAGCGTAGTGATGAATCACAAAAACAATATGTAATTCTATATTGTGAAATATTTATTTCTAATTACAAATAAATGAAATTTTGTTTTGAAGCACGGTGCAGCACGAGTAACAGTCTTAATACAACAACAGTAAACTACATTGCTACATTTTGAGACAGTATGTGTAAAAATTCAACATCAGTGGGAAGGTCAAAATAGATTCTTTCTCACCAGATCAGAAATTCTCGGGGCAGTCTTTGCAAGAACACAATGAAGATCATCTTCCACACCAAGTCTACTTCTGTATTTAGAAATGATAAGAAACAAGCTGGGAAACTCTGTTTCACAAAGATATGTTGTTGGAAATGGAAGAAGAAGGCACAACACAATCTCAGACAGAACAGGATGTGACTGAAAACACTTGATCCAGAATTTTGTAACTGGCATTGCTGTTAATAAGCTCAATTACCTCCTCTGGTGCTGTCTCGGGAACATCTTTAACTTGGACTGTGAACAGGCTTCTGGCAAGTGCAATTGGGGTGTCAGGTAGATTTGGAAAGTACGGTGAAATTTCGCCTGCAAGCATGTGCAGGTTTTCTTTCACAGAATTTATCATTGTAAGCCTTTTGTCTGGTTCAATGTCACAATCCTCAAAGAAAGCAGATAAGGTAGGAAACATGTAAATTTTATTTTCATCCATTTTTTTTCCGAAGCTGAAGTTTCATTTGGAATGATCAGATCTTTTCAGACAAATCGAGGCATGTTGCATTTGGTCCTTGCAGTGATAAATTTTACTCATTCAAGATGGCAACCAAGTAAGCTATTTTCTGCAGTTCACTTTTATAGCTGAAAAGTGTGGTCTTGCTTTCTTATTAAAAAATGTTTTTAGTTCATCACAAAGCTCAAAAACACGTATTAAAACATTTCTTCTCGACAACCATCTCACTTCAGCGTGAAATAGCAGAGCATTATTCGGTACACTCAACTCATTGCACGGTTGTGAAAACAGTCGACTGTTTAAAGTGCTCGCTTTTACAAAACTGACAGAACTTATGACGCTTTTTATTACTTCTTGTAACTCTTGTGACAGCATCTTCATTGCTAATATTTGCCGATGAATCATACAGTGAGTGCCGATGACTTTTTGCGACTCATTCAGTACCAAACGTTGAAATCCAGGGTGACATCCTAGCATAGCTGGAGCACCATCTGTGCAAACACCACAAACCTTTCCCAAGAGATCTGATGCTCTTTCAGAAATGAACCAACTGTGTCAAATACATCACATGCAGTAGTTGTTTTTTAAGAGATTTGCAAAAAAGAAACTCATCTTTAAAGTTGCCATCATTAATAGATCTCATGTAAACCAGTAACTGTGAACAGTTTTCAATGTCTGTAGATTCATCAAGCTGGATGCTAAATATTGGTAGTGGAGCAGATTTAATTTCTTGGATTACCTGATCAAGAATATCAGCAGACATGTCATCTATTCTTCTGAAGATCGTGTTGTTAGATAAGGAAATTGCTCCCAATCTCCTAACAAATTCGTCTCTGATCATAACACGAACAATGTCTTTGGCCGCTGGCAACAGTACATCCTCAGCAATGGGGTGAGGTTTCACAGCTCTGGTGATTCTGAGTGCCACCAAATATGAAGCTTCAATGGCTGCTACATTTTGTTTGTGGTACTTGCCACCAGTGTCAAGTCTGGCTTTCTTGAGTGCATTAGCTTTGTTTCTAAAGTAGTTGGTATCCTTGCTGGTAAAGCTCAGATGCTTGCTATCAAAATGGCATTCAACAAATAAAACATTGTGGTTTCTCAGTTTCTGCTGTAATTATTGAGGTAAGACCATACTGTAAAAAATCCTCACTATATTTTCTTTTCTTAATATTCTTCTCTACATGATCCATTGTCATGGGATGGTTTGCTAATGACAATGATATATATAACAATAGCTTTGATAATACAAGAGATGATACATGGCATAGTTCAGTCAGTACAGTTCATTAAAGTTTCCTATGATTTACCACTTTTTTACATACCTGTTACTATCACAAGGGGGCAGTATTCACATCAGCCACAGCTGAATATGAAAAGATCGATCAGCATCCAGATTAAGTTCCCATGGTACAGCTATATATATATATATATTTGGAGTAGTTGATTTTACAGTAAATGATTTTATATTTACGCAGTAATTATAATTCATGACGTCGTTTTACCTCCAATACTGCTGCTTTCAACACAGTAGCTGTTTTTAACAGAGTAGCTGCTTTCAACACAGCAACTGCTTTCTACACAGTAGCTGCTCTCTACATGTGTGACTGGTCCACATAAGTACATTATGGCACCAACCCTGTCACATACACCGTATTTGTATGAAGTGTGTGTGATGGGGTTGGTGCAATGATGTCATCACACTGGGTACTCATCTGTAGGCGTATCTGCATGTGGGTGTGCCCCCTGGAGATGGATAGAGGAACAGTCTTAATAGAGGAAAGGTCTCTTGGTTCCTAAGACCATCAGAAATATGTGTTTTCTGATGGTCTTAGGCAACCCCTGTGAAAGGGTCAATTGACTCGCAAATGGGTCATGACCCACAAGTTGAAAACTGCTGCACTAATGTTATTGTTCTCCTTATAGAATTGTCTATTGCTTGCCTTAAAATTGAGCAATCGGGGGTGAGTTTCATTCCAGACCTGAACTTTTGACAAAGGGTCAATAAGCTCAGAGGTTCTTACACTCTATGTCTGACCAGTAATTTGGTCTCTTTTATGATTTTGAATTTTGTTCCACAATTCTTTCTCTCTCTCTACCAAAGATCTTCTAATATAATCACTTTCAGAGGAGTTAGTAGTCACATCTGGCTCCTAGCTAGTTCTTCTGGTCTCAGAGTCACAGAGACTGAAGTTCTCAGAATGTCCATGCATCTTTGATTTTCTGCAATGATCTTCCCTCTGAATGCAATAGTTGCATTTCATAAGGATAGTTACATCCATTTAGGAACACAGTTGCTACTGATTGAAATAGGTTGTAGGACCATGTTCTGTGGTCTATGTTCTACTAATTGGCCTTAGAAACTCCTGAGATTTTTTTTCTGTACTCCTTTGTCCTGTGACTCACTACTTGAAGGGGCTTTATTATGTCTAAAAATTTTTCATAACATTGTCCCTATATGCTCACATGCAGAAATATCCTCTGTGAAACATATATCTATATCTATATCATCTATCTATCTATATATATGTATATGCATGCACATTGTCCCACTGTCTGTCTGCATTCATTCAGATGGCATATCTTTCGGTGCATCCATAGAATTGAGTATATAGCAGTATTTACCCCAGTTTAGGCCTGTACCCCTCTGAAGACGATGTTTCCATCTAACTCTTCCTTGAAACATTCTGCACTCTTTGATTTGTACCCCTTGAGGATTTTGACATCCTTGAGGAACTCAAATTGTGTTTCCTTTCAACATTCTTTGAGTTTGGGGATCAAACAGAAGACTGAAAGGGAAATACCAGGTAAATTATCCTAACAAAATCCCTGTAAGGCAGCTTTTGCTAACCCTTAAAGAATGAACAGATGCATTGATGTGATGGGAAAACATCCCCCCGCACAATGTCCCTGGACTTTTTCTATCCAATGTAGTTTTCATTTTTAAAAACTACCCAATAATAAGCCCCCTTGATATGTCTGTGTCCCTTGAGAAAGGTGTCAAGATTACCCCTTTGAAGGATTCCCCCAAACAGCTGCCATACAGTGTGAGATGACTTTCTGCTTTGACATGAACTGGCCCAGCAGCTCCCTCCAAAGCTGTTATTCTGAACGGGCTTTTCATTGAAGGCATTTTAATGAAACTAAGCCAAGTTTACTACTGAGTGAACTTGTCTGTAGTTATCCACTGATGATAGTGACATTGTAAAATGCATTTCATTTAGAATAAACCTATGAATGTAGGAACCATAACTCAAAAGCCATGCTTTGTGACTTAACTTCTTATGATCATGGACATTTCAAATCTAGTAAAATAGAATGTTTTAAGGAATAATTGGTGTATTGGGTGACAAAAATGAGCCTCAAAATCTACCCTACTGGATTAAATCTTTTAAAGGTGATATTTAGCCAAATCAGATATGAGACAGCAAACTATAACAGTAAACCAACTGCACAAGATTTAGGTTAATAGTTAATAGTAAAAAGCTCTTACGGTAGGTTTTAGTCTATAGCGACTATGCTTTTAGTATAAAATATCAAGTGACCAATAATGTGCACTTGATATTTTAATTAGCCTCCCATGAGAAAGTGGGAAAAATAAGGTGAAATACACAACCAACATCCTAAAAAAGCACCTGTATTAAGAGTGAGACTCTTTCAGTGTGGGCACAATGGGATTGTACTTTGTTGATGTTGTTAGGTGCCCTTCAGTCCATTCTAACTCATGAATGTAACACTCCCTAGTCCTACACCCGCCTCACAATCATCTCTGCATTTAAGCCTATTTATGTACCTATAGTGTCAATCCATTTCATTGTAGGACTTCCCCTTTTTAATTTACTGGCCTTATGTTTACCAAACATGAAGTCCTTGCACGGACACTGGTCCCTCCAGATCACATGTCCAATGAATAGGAGATGAGTTCTTGCTACTTTCCCCTCTTAGGAACCACTGGGCTGTACTTCTTCCAACACAGATTTGTTTGTTCTCCTGGTAGTCAAGGCTCAATTCAACACTCTTCACTTAGACCATCATTCTGAGAGGTGTAGCGGCAGAAAAGGATTGAGATGGTGAGAAAGGGTGGCAGAGAAATGGTACAGTGGGCTTCTCTCCCCATGGAGCAAAGTGATCACACTGAGTATGCTAAACCTTGGAGCAAGATAGTTTTTTATTTGCTTGAAGAGGTCAGAGGCCAGCCTGAGGGGCCAAAGGCTATCAGCATGGTTCTCTTAGTCAATGGACTTCATTTGGAATAATTCCTAATCGTGAATTGTAACTTTGGCTTCCCTAATAAACCCTGTTGTCTTGAGTATTGCTTGTGAGCTCAGTGTGGCCACTGTAGCACATTGTCAAGCCAACAGAGAAGTCAACCGTGATAGCCTGCTGTCAGACATGGTAAAAAAAATAGGATGGAGGTATCTTTAAGCTCTACTTTGTAGACATCCTTTTTGGGCTAATCTTGATAGTGATTCTCTTCGCCCTGTGAAATTAGAAGAGGTCTGACATCCCATGGCATTTTTTAGCATGATTTTATTTCTGCCTGAGTTTCAGATCCTGTTCAGCTGTTTCAGAGGCAGTAGAAATGAAAAAGTACTCAAGCCTTTTTAAAATAAATTAATGCCTAGGATTGCAACTTGAAAAAGACAATACGTGACAGTTTTCCTTGAATATTGATAATGGAAGAATTATAACTTACCTAGGAGAATTATTTTTAATATCTGGGTCAAAATGAGAAAGATTTCAAATGAGGTTAAGATAAACTTTTCAAATTTAGAGAATTTGAAATTAGGATGACCACTTGGCGCCAATTCTCTACAGAACATTCATAATCTCAACAATGATTAGATTGTATGCCTTTTAGAAACTCTTCAGGTTACATATGTCTGTAATTTTATGAAAAAAATCTATCTCACCTCTGAAGAAATAACAAGTACCAGTCTGAATTTAAATTCCACTAAAAATCTTCAAAAAGGAAAGGACTTGTGCTGCTACAATTTAGATCCCACTGTGAAAACTACTGAGAGTAGTATTTTGTCCTTTATAATCTAGTCAGATAACTAAAACCAAAATATTATTACTGAATATAGATTTTAAAAGAAACTGTTTAAATAAGTTGAAGTATATGTAAAAAGTGAAGTATATGTACTGACTTCTCAATCGGTCATGACTTTTATTGGTCAGTAGGGGCATATTTTTCATTGACACCTCTGGTCACTCTTAATGGTAACATAAAAATCATGACAGCTCTTCGCAATTAGAAATCATTTGATTGAAATAGCTTCATCTAACATTCATTCTCTTAAAGAGAAAAGCTGAGAAAATCTCCTTCATTGTTTCCTTCTCTGAAAAGGGAAATAGTAAAATGACTCCTGGCAGAATAAATAAAATAAATCATGGAACAGATTCTCAGATGGAAGTGAAACTTCTAATGCTCTACAGTGTATTAGGACTGCAATGCAGTGTGGGAGGGGGTATCCCCAACCTCTACGAATGGAACCCTCCTGCCACTGTAATAAATATTGATAATGGCACTAAGCAGTCAAAACCAATACACGCAGGCCACTTCCAGAAACTGGAAAAGACAAGGAAGCTTATTTTCCTCCAGAGCCTCTAGTGTATTGGCCTGCTTCTAAATTCTGAGCTACATAAATGCAAGAGAAGAAACCTATGCTATTTTAAGTTTGTTGTAGGAAACTAACACAAGTGAATGACAACAACAATTATGCATTTAAAGAAAGAAAATGAGAACTAGTAAACATTGTTGTATTTTTAATCACAAATAAACAGCACTAGAAGTTGATTTACTCTCAATGAATAGATGTGGAAATGGTGTTACAAACCAAACAAAGGACAGATTTTTCAAGCGGAGGAGGCAAGAAGTCAACATAAGAATAAGTGGAGTGAGTACCTCAAGTGAAAACCCAACAAGTAACTACAAAATTCTGAAAATATGGGAAAATTTCACTCAAGAGGGTAGGGCATAGGTCAACATTCCCAAACCTGGATTATAAGCCCCTTTGAAAGATAACTGAGTGAAAAAAAAATAGGATTATACTTTTCAGAAGATGGAAAGCATGCATTTATTTCTTCTATTCCACCTAGTAAGCAAGATAAAAACACCCTGGGTATGTAAAACAATCATAAGAAAACTTGGAAAGGTGAAGAGATGAAAAGAAATTGTTTGAGGACCTTAGGATCTGTGATAGTTAAGGTTGTGTGACCTTGACTTAGCCAGAATCCTCAGTGGTTTGGAAGTTAAGGCCTAGTTATTTCCCAAGCAATCACTCCCAGAATGAAATCTGCTCTGCGTAGTGAATCCATTGACAGGAACTTTCCCTAGGGGTGTGGCCTCCTTCCAATGTAAGTGAAAACCGCTAAAAAGTTTGCTTGCTTTTTTCGGCATTGGGTCCTGCATCTGGCTTGTTATCAAACCTCTGGTTCTTTCGACTTGTGTCGGAAGTCTGCCACATGGGTTGGGAGTCATTAGCAGGCTGCCATCTTACCTGTAAAACTCTATCTCTGCAGCAACCAGCCTGCTTCTGAGCAGTCAATTTGGGGTTCATCACCTCCTAGAGCTGGATAAGTCAAGAGGGGCCTCTCCTCCAACATCAGACCCAAGGCCTAAAAACTTGACTGCCTCTACGATTGTGTGAGCCATTGCCTTGATATAACCCTCTTTGCATATACATGTATAAATCTGCCACACAGTCTTCTTTAAAGTATTGAAAAGCAATGATATTACTTTGAGGACTGACAGAAACCCCACCCCCACCCCACACACACACAGGCACCTTCTGGTCAGACTTCAGGCTGCAGGCAGGCAGGCAGGCCTCAGACTTTGCCACTGGTTTGAGAGAAGGGTCTCAGCTTTGGCTATAGGAAGAGGAGGGGCTGCTTAGGGCACTGGCCAGGTAGCCAGGTGGTTGGCCCTGAGCAGGGGTGAGGGGTAGAAGAGGAGCTGTCAGGAAGCCAGGCCACACTGCTCTCTGGGGGCTGATCAGCCTCACCATGATAACAAAATGAATGATTGCCCTGGGTGACACCAATCTGTTATGCTACTGCAAAGCCCATTGGAAAAATGAAGTGCTCCCCAAACCTTTAGCAGAGGCTGAGTGTGGAGCTCCGCTTTTCATTATGTTCATATGCTAAGTAGGCAGCGCAAACCAAACTCACTGCCCTTCAGGCAATGCTGACTCTTAGCGACCCCGGGTGGGTTTTTGGGGACTGTAACTGTTTAGAGGAAGGGCAAGCCCCGTCTTTCTATTGTGGGACTGCTGGTGCCATGCATGTGCATAGCAGCGCAGTGTGTAACCACTGCATCCCCAGTGCTCCCCAGGTGCTCCAATTTCCACCAGAGGGTGTCAGAGGAGCCCAAGTAAGGAGGCAGAATTTGATTGACTCCAGCAGTAATGAGCTGCTTTTCTCCCAGGATAAAAGAGGGAACCACCTGGGAAGCCTGGAATGTCACAAAACGGTGAATAGTATTTAAGACATTCAGTTATATAAATATTATGTATAGATCATAAACATGTTTTCCTCCACATTTAGTTTTTTTAAATTTCTTTCAACATAGTTTAAATTTTTTAACAAATTTCCTTAATTTGTTTTATTATAGGTACTTATATTTTTGGTTGTAATTACAAAGTTCCTTTCCTTTCAGTTATGTGATCTACATATTGATTAATGCTACATAGAAATAAAATTAATTTACCATATTGTTTGACAAACAAAACATTGATGAATGAGCTTCTAAAGTCCACTCTAAGACTGAGCTATAGATCCTTTTCATTTCCAATAGAAGTAATTATTTTTTTTACAAATAGCTATATATATACAATTCCCCCTCTATTCCCAGTATTCATTGCTCCATCTGTGTAAATTGTGTTTATACATACTTTTAAGGTTAAGATACCCAAAACTGGTTGTTGTTGTTATATTTGGCAGGCTTGCTGCACTTCAAGGCAATATTTTCTAAAGAAAATTCAACATAGGGTCAATGGTATGATACTCAAGAGTCACGTGGTATACACAGTTGGATGGTGCAGCCTATGAATCGAAGTATACAACATTATATGGTGGAGTTTAAATTTTAAATAGAGAAATATCACATTAAATAATGATAGGAAGTACAATGTAGAACATAATAAAATAGCATAGGCATATTTATGACTATCATAACATATTTATTATAAATGATAGTCTGGTGGCTGCAACAATACACTCAAACATAGCAACACTTGGGAGAATGTTGCAGCACCAGGCAGGGCTCCCTTGTGTGGACAGTGATATGAGTGGAAATCGACTTAGTGGCTCCAAACACCAACCCGCACAATTATAAACCCATGCGGCCACGGATTTACAAGCAGTAGGCACTTTCTGAAGTGATGGTATATGCCACAAGTCTGTATGCGTTTAAATGTGAGTTAGAGGACAGATATAATAGTTGGCTCATATTTAGAGTACTGGTGTTCTTAATTTTTTTGTTCTTACTAATGAGGTTTGTAAATTGAATATTCCTTCAGATTTAACTTGCTAATGAAGTGCTTTAATCATAATGTATTTTTCTTTATGTATATTTCTTTTTCTCTCATGAGAATTAATATAATGAAAATTCATACTAAATTATATGAAATAATTCATAGCAGAGCAGAATTTCAGCAAACTTGCTTCTTACGAAACCTATGTAAAAGCAAAGCACAGACATTTATTTATTTTGATGCAACTAAGGTTGGTAGGTATGTAATGCAACAGTCTGTAACTCTCTTTATATACGATGCCCTTGATGTCATCTAACAGCCCATCAGGTAGGTCATCAGCCGTTCATGTTCAATGCATGAAATCTGTTCTGGTGAGTCTCTCCAAATTCAAGTGGGATATAGTTAAATCACACTTTGGCTCTCAAGGCCTTATTTTAAGTTTTTTCAGGTTCAGCTTGAGTTTGCAGAGAACCTACTAGTCTACAGTCCCGAGCCTTGTTCTGACCGACTCTCCTGAGTTTCTTCATGATCCCTTTCTACAGAGACAGTTAATTGTATTCCGGCATATTTCATTCAGCAAGGTCCACACGTATAGTCACTACTTATCTTGTTGGAGGAAAAAGAGGTATTTCCTATGAATAAGTTGTTATTCTCAACAATTATATTGTGTAATCTCTGGCTTAATTTCAATCACCAAGGCCATATTTTCAACGAATGATACTTTTCTGCTTCCAACTTTTGCATTCCAATTACCAATAATTATCAATGTATTTTTAATGCATATTTCAGCAATTGAAAGCTACTAAAGTTGGTAAAACTCTTTAATTAATCTTGGGCATTACTAGTTGGTGTGTAAATGTGACTAATAATCATATTAACTGGTGTCCTTTGTCAGTGTATGGAAAATATCCTAACACTAATGTGCTGCACTAGGATAAACCTACCACCCTCAAGACTCATGGTGACCGTATAAAAAGTTTCTGAAGCTGTAAACTTTATGGGAGCAGATAGCTTCAACTTTCTTCATAGGAGCAACTAGTACATTTAATCACCAACCTGATGATTAATAGTCCAATGCTTACCTGACAATACAACCAGGGCTCCTCTCCTTTAGGATCAATCTTGTTGATGAACATGATGGCATCCCTCTTCAATTTGTAATTGTGAGCACAGTGGGCCATAGGATTGAATCAAATTGGCCAATACCAATCTTAATGATAAAGATCAAAGACTACAGCCTTCACTACGGATTGAATTTCAACATAAAGGAAATAAAAAAATCCTCGCAACTGGACTCGAAATCAAGCTTAAGCTACACAGAGCAACGCTCAAAGTTGCCAAAGAGTTCCCTTCACTTCGATCCACAATTAACGCCCATGGAAGAAGTAGTCACGAACCCAAAGAATTTATGGTATCAGGCAAATCAGCTGCCAAAGGCCTCTTTGAAGTGTTAAAAAGCAAAGATGTCATTGGGGAGCTAAAGGTCTGCCTAAGTCATATCATGCTTGTTAAATGAAAGGGTCTTCAAAAATGATGAAGACTCTCAAAACAAAGGGATGATACTGTGATTGCAACAATGGGGTCAAATTGATCAACAATTATGATGGTATAGTGTAGGATTAGGTAATGTTTCATTTCATTTTGAAGTTCACAGGGTCAATGTGAATGTGAACTTCCCAGATGGCACTTAACAATATGAAAAATTGAAATAGTACTAAAATCCAAGATGAACATTAGAAGAGTTAGAGTCTGTGACATTTCAATAGGAAAATCTATAAATTGATGCAACTCATGGGAAAGTTTACATAGTGAATGTATTCTAGGAAGTAATAAGAAAACAAGTTTCTAGGAAGTAATAAGAAAACAAGTATGCGTGAACCTGTGTAAGTTCATTAGCACTCTTGTCCTTGCATATGCTTTTACATGACTTCCAATTGCTAGCACCTGTACTCCCCCCACCCCCGCACCCCCACACCCCTAAAGGCTTTTCCTGACCTTTGGAAACATCTTTACCTATTTGGCAGACTACTAGTGTCTGTTGATTTATGGTCCTTCTCCCTCTAGGGATCCTCAATTGATGGTAGTTAGTTCACTCATATTGCGGTTTTTACCCCTCTGATGGGATAACTCTGAGAAAAATGTTGTACAGTGTGGTAGTTACATAATCTGTTGTCAATTTGAGACTTAAGAGTGAAAGGATGGTGTTTAGCCTGTCAATCAGGTAGCAACTTAACGCCCTCATTTGGATGTGCTAAGGAGAAAAATAGCTCACTGGAGACAGGACACAGGCTCACTCCCTGTGAGACATTCCTGTAGACACATGGAGCTATGCCAGAGCTCTGGA
>NW_022103922.1:28574698-28579278 GCF_000313985.2 Echinops telfairi
ACCGCTGAAGACAAAGCGGGTGAATAAGCAAATGTGGTGAAGAAAGCTGATGGTGCCCGGCTATCAAAAGATATAGCGTCTGGGGTCTTAAAAGCTTAGAGAGGAATTTATGGACTAGTATCAACATTTGGTGTAATATTGGACTTATGGACTTGAACTAGACTAGGCTGAGATGCTTTCTCAATATTGCTTTTTTATGTAAAACTCTCTCTTATACACATCTGAGTGTCTTTGAATTTGTTTCTCTAGTCTACCTGGACTAACACATACAGTGAATCCTAGGACTCCCTATTCAGATTCAGTATTGTTTCCTTAAGTAGTAACTTCATTAATGTACATATTTTACTGGCTCTATTCTCTTCTCATTTCTTTTTATTTCAACCTGGTTTTCCTTAAACTATCTTTTAAATAAACTAATTGTACTTTAATCTTGATCTCAGGGTCAGCTTATTTTGAAAAACCTCACTAACACAAAAGTTGTCCTAAGCAATGGTTCCACAGAATGAGTTCTGTCACTGTAACACTTGTTGGTCCAATGCGCTTTAGAGAGTGATAATAAATTCTGAATGTTTTCATCACAAGTTCTAAGACTCACCTCAGCTGAAGTGAGATGGGATGCAATTAAAGGAGATTTTGTGTTCTAAACTGACTTTACTAGAAATGATTTGATCTTTGCCTTTGGTTTCTGAGAGATAGCCATTAACTTCCAAATGTCCACAGTTATTGAGATATCTTTGATGAAGTTTCCAAATCACCCCTAAATGTTTATATTAATGAGGGGCTACTTGAGTGGTGGCTGGACAGGCCAAACAAACAAACACCGTGTGCTATGAATTGACCTCAGGGAAGAGGGGGCATGATTCATCAGTCATGCCTACCAAGGAAACCAAGTAACTTCCCAATAAAGACACATCCCCTCCATGGAGTTCACTTTCTGCTGTGAAATTCTCATCCTCACTCCTGGATGAAAGCACATCTCTCTGACTTGAGGGACATATCACTTCTCAATAAATTTTTAACCAATTTTATTGGCATACAATCCACATACCATACAGTTCAATCGTATGAAGAAAAGTTGAATTATCAATACCACAATCAATTTTAGAACAGTTCCTTTTCTATTGTACTCATTGTTACTAGCTCCTCATTTCCCCCCAAGCCTACCCCTACCATACGCGAAAGAAACCATTCATCCAGTTTTACGTCTCTGTAGATTTACCTACCTTGGATTTCATATGCAAAAAGACACATAAAAACAACAACAAAAAACACCAATAACAATAACAAATTAAAACAGAGAAAAACCTCAATCAAGAAGAAAGAAAATATTAAAAGCTAGAACAACTTTAAGACAGGTCAAAAGGGAGATCAAACGATAAGGTATTAAACTGTAATCTAACTGCATCTGCTATAGTCCACTTTACAAAGCACTCAGCATGATAGCAAGGCCATTCACATCCATGGTCTGTGGACAGAGGGCATTCACCAGAGGCTGAATCCATGTGCATTTCCCTTTCCCTCTGCTTTTTGAAAATCTGAAACAACTTGTAAGTGGGGTCAAAAGGGATACCAAATAAGATATTACATTTTAGGTTAACCATATCTACCATTATCAACTTAAATTCTATGGAAGAGCCAGGTATGTGGGAGCTTCAAAGGTTTGTGGGAAAATGAAATGAAGACGATGGAATTTTTTGTTAACTTTTGAAGCTCCTTCATTTTTGTGGAGGAGCCAGAGGTTTGAAACTCCCAGCCACTCTATGGGAGCAAGCCAGGGCTTTCTACTCCTGTAAAGGGTTATAGTCTATGAAACTCACAAGTGCCGTTCTACCTTGTCTTAGGTACCTTGATGAGAGTGAGCTTTTTTTTTTTTTTTTTTGGCTTTCATATTTGAGAGAAGATACATTCATAAATAACCATTGAAAGGTCACTTCTTACAGCACAGTTTATATGGAAGTATGAGCAAGATATTTTCATTAAAGTATTTACAACTGCTAATCAAAGACGACTTCCCTATTTTACCCTGGCTCATCAAAACTTTTTTTTTAAACATAGCTTATTTTATTTTTGCTAAATCCTCTTTGCCTGTCCAAATTTTGGCTGTTTTGCTAAAAACCAATTTCTCTAATTTCCTATTGCCTACAAAACAAATTTTTGAAACAGTTGTGTGAGATAATATAAGCATGTGTTACAATGATTATTGCTTAATAGATGATTTTCAAATCGATAACTTCAGTCTCTTTGCTTGCAAAAACCAAAGCAAACACAGTACCGTCAGGGTAATTCTGATCCAATGACCCTATAGGAGTAAAACTTCCCTATAAAATGTCCAAGACTAGAATCTTTATAGATGGCCCTGTCACATCTTTCTCCCTTGTCCCAAAGGCATTCAGCTCAAGCTGCACGGACTAGCAAACTATCTCCCTGAAAGAAGTGCCCAGATGTGCCCCACTCCAGTAATCCTCAACCCAAAGTGGAACCCAGCTCCAATTCCATGGTCAGCAGGTCCAACTTCCCCAATTACTTGCCAGAGGCCCTCCACTCCGCAAGCCAGCCTCCTTCCTGTACAGAAGGCTGTGGGTTGGGAAATTGATCACTCTGCTCCAGGATCTGGTTCCTGGTTCTGCTGCTGCATGGGGTCCGTGGGTCTGAGCATGTGCTCCATGTCTGGCTATTGCTGGTAATGAGATCCCTCCTCTCTGAGGGCTTCTTTCATACACAGCAGGTTGGGACTCCAGGGGATACTGTTCATGATCCTATCAGAATCTTCCACTCCCCTCTTCCCAGAGGTCAATGTTGTTTGGTGATAGTTAGAATCTGGCTGGAAGAACCACATTAAATAATTCACTGCCCTTGGAATATCTCAGGTTGTTAATAAACCATCCTCTAGTCACGATGCCCATATTCTTGCTCATATAGTCTAGCTTCTTGAATGATCTGCTCAGCATACTTGTATGTCACTCTGTCATATTGTAGTGGCTTCTGTGTTGGTGTGATGTTGAAATCTATGCCACTGGAATTCCCAATACTATCAGCTTCACCCCCAAAGGGTGAACTTCCAGACTAAAAGCAGACTATGAAGAAGGAATAGACTTTCCACTTCTGTCAGTTTAGCCACGGAAAACCTGGTGAAGAGCAGCAGAATCCCATTAGCAATACTTTTTAAATTGCATGCACAAAAAATAGCTGATCCTTGATACTGTAGGTCTTCCAAGTACCTCAATTCTGAATCTGCTGTTAGACTAAAGGCAGACCCTGGTTTGTAGAGAAACCATTATAATGCAGCATGCTAGGAGCAACGAGAGAAAGCCTTCTCCCTATCAGACCCACTAAATAAATTCCAGATATTGGAAATGAGTTTCAGTGTTCAGACTCGGAATATTGATCCTGCTCACTGATCAGTGTTTTATTCATTATACGAGCATATCTCCTCTGACAGTAAGTGCTCTTCCAGAATCCTAGAACAACAACCTACCGATATGCTCATTGTAGTGTATGCTCACAAACAAAACGGAAATGAAAGGCATTGCTTATTCAAGAAATATTTAGTTTTCTCTATGTAATTGCTTCCAGAACAAGCAATGCTGTGTTTGCTTACTTCATGTTCATTTCCTTTTTCATCCGCCCTGTGTCTACACGCTGGTTTACATTCGGTAGGTGCTCAGCACTGAAGTGCGGTGGGAAGTGGGAAGAACATGGCTTTTGGACCATTAACTAGTTAACTAGTTTTAAAAACTTGAGTTAATTACATTTGAACATTTCATTATTCCCTTGAAAAATGAACTTAGTGTCTACTGTTGATCATTTATATAAAAGTAAGCAACTATGCATAGAATACACCCATTGCCACCTCGTCAATTCTGAGTCATAGCATCTTTATATAAGGAGATATTGTCTTTACTGACTAAAGTAGCCTCTCTGACATCTTTAAGTCTTCATTCGCTTGCAGGTGAAAAGGCTGCTGCTTAGGGGATACAGCCCATGGTGTGTCATTGTGGCCGTGGTCCACAGGAATTATTTACACACTGACGAGGGTAAGTCGGAAAGTATTACATGAGTACTCTAGTTCATACGCATGACCTTATCACAAGTAAAAGGTGTTCCTTTGTGATCAGAGGATAGCTGGAAACAAGTTCTGTCCCTAATAAACTAGTCTTAGTTTCCTCAGAGTGTCTCAAAAAAAGAGAAAATCTATGTTTAGTCCACGGTAAAAATGATTTAGAGGTCAGAGCTTATTTAAAAATTTTAACAAAACACAAGTGAAAGCTTCCCAAATCACAAAGCTTTACAACCAGTTTGTGGGAATGCTGCCCCGCACAAATCCACAGGGTTTTAGATGGTTCAAACATTTTAAGTAAGCTCAGGAAAGTCTTTGAAGATCAGCCAAGAGAAGAAAGACCATTGATCGTGACAAATGAAGAAATTATGGCCGAAGCCCAGAAGCGGTGGAAGACACTGAAATCAGCACTAACGTGAATGCTGGATCTTCTGAAGTTGCACTCTCACCTTGTTTGACATTTGAAATGTCCAGTGAACATCTTGACTGCACAAGCTCTCAGCTTCAAATGTGCCAAAAGCCG
>NW_022103922.1:28579743-28586428 GCF_000313985.2 Echinops telfairi
ATCTATCTATCTATCATCTATCTTTATATCTATCTATCTATCTATCTATCTATCTATCTATCATCGGTCATCCATCTATCAAGAGATTTAATGACAAGGAACAATCACAGGAACCTATTATGAAGGAGTTTAAGAATTTTGAAAGCGGCATATACTTTGTGATATAAAGACCAGGAAAGTTGCTCTGAGGAATTTGTTTTCCATTGTGAAAGTTTGTTCTGCCAAAAATATATTTTACTTTTATTGTAGCTTGAATGAAAATTTACAGAACATATTAGTTTTTCATTAAAAAAATTATGCACACTTTGCTTTATGACACTGTTTCATGACAAGACACCTAACCATTCTTCAAGGTAGCAAGGGAGGTCCTAAAATAATTTTGATGCAGAACCTTACCCCTTAGCCCTATTCTGACCTGTAAGTCTTCTCTTTATTCCCAAATCTCAAAGACTGTTGAAAAGGAGCGCCGAGTATTTGCTTTGCTCATGGACACCCAAAGTAACAATTTGATGTAATTAAAAAGTAAAGAATTTTTTTCAGGGTCTGGTTAGGAAACTGGAACACTGCCTTCAGAAGTATACATACCTCAATGAAAAATATACCAAGAAATAATGCCTTTATAAATAAGAAACAATACAATTTTGTTATTTGGGGGTGAAAATATTTTATCTGTTACCCTCACATATCTGCTCCCAGTAGGGATTTTGTTTCTGGCTTAGCCCTTGATATTGAGTGTCTACAAACACAAATGGGGCGGGGGGAGGAACCAGGAAGAACATTCGTATAGAGAAAAGCATCCGTGGGAGGTTTACTCGGGACTGTTGTAATATCGAGCAAGGTTCAGTCCTTTATAGGACAGGGTCTAGATTAGTGATGATGTCCATGACTATGATAGCGAAAGCAAAGTTTATTTGAAGGAGAGAAGTAAACGTTTAGTTCCATTTTAGACAAGCTGAGCTTGAGGTTGATGTTTCGGAGAATATTCAAGGAGTGAAGTGAGTAGTGTGTTGTAAATCAAAGTTCAAATTTCAAAGGAAAGGTCTATCCTAGTGTCGTAGGTCCAGCAGTTGTTATTAGGTAGATGGTATTTTAAGGCATGGAGACGAATAACATCTTAAAAGAAACAGTAACCCCTGGGGGAAATGTTGGATAGGAAGCCAGGGTGGATGAGGCTAAGATAAAAATTTAAAAAGAGGAATCAGAAGAGTATAAGGAAAATCAGGAAAAAACATTCCTTTCTAATTTCAATCTATTTGGTTCCTGAGTTTTGCCAGTAGAAGTTAGAATGCAAGAGATAGCTTTAGTCTCTGAGACTCCAAGGAAATTGGGGATTTTAGGCAGTGACTGAACAGTGGTCATGTAAGGGATCCCATAGAAAATGAGCTGAAATTCAACCACATAGATGAGGGCTGTCAAACTGGTGGCCCGTGGGCCACATGTGGCCCCCCGAGGTAAGGTTTTGTGGCCCGTGATGCTCTGAAATAAAATGAAAATAGAAAAAAATGTTATGAAGAAAATAGCACTTAGGGGATATTGAGGCAATACCGTACACACAATATTCCCTCATTAATGCTTTAACTACTGAAGACGAGCATACATGTGGCTCAGTGCCTTTCCTAGGGCCTGTGGACGTGTATAAACACGCTGACTCATTTCTGGCAACGTTTGGAAGCGATAAGTCTGCCACGCTCAGTGTCACATAATGCAAACAGATCCCACTAGCAAAAAGGTTAAAAAGAGCACTCTGGGTTGTGATGTTATGAATCACAACTAGCAGCTGCGCTACTTAACATTTTTAGAGGGAAGCCATTACTATTGTGCATCACGTTTATCAGCTGTCCAACATTTTGCGTGTTTTTAAGTTACTTTGTTATATTTTTCGGTCACAACATAAGAGTTAAATGAAAACTAGTAGGAGGAAAGTGCTGGCAAGTTTCGGATAAACAAGAATCATTTTAGTTTTATAAATACATTAAATAAAATAAATGTTTAAATAGAACCAATGAATAGTGTTTTCATTATCCTATTCATATTCCTGAATCCTCACTTCAAAATATAAATTTAACAAAATTTGTAAATGTGGTGTGGCCTGCGTGAATATTGCCTGTTGCACCAAGTGACCTATGTTTTAATTGAGTTTGACACCCCTGATATGGATGAATGGTGATTTTTGTTTAAGCAGTTTCAAAACAGTGATGAATCATTCAGAACCCAGAGATGTTAGGAAAAAAGAAAAGGTGATTAAATATAGTCAGTTACATCAAACCTATGTTTTAAAAAAGTGACCTAAAATAAAAGAAATGCTATAGAGTCACAACAAGATCTCATGTATCTCTGATTATGATTATGTTTTTGCAGCACTGTTTTGCGTGAATTTCAAAAGTTATAAAGCCCGAGAAGTTGTAGAGTAATGAGTACCCCATAATTATTGTGGTTAGTATTTTTTATCCTTTTGAAAAAAAATCTAAGAAATTACATGAATAATGCAAAGCCCCACTTCTTACCTGACATAGTCCTTTTATAACCCTCCTTCTACTTGAAATGCTTGTAATGGCAGAGAGATCCTTCTCTCAGTGCATACACCCGGAGGCAGTTAATTCTAACATGTCTTATTCTTACGTCCACTCAAAATCTGCTCCTCTTGTGTGGTTCTAGTGCTGCCCTGGCAACTATAGAAACTAAGTCTTCTCTATCTTTCCGAAGAGAGTCCTTCAGACCCTTGAGAAACAGATTGCCGGCCTTCTTTTATTATTCAACTCCCTCGTAGCTATACTTACCACCTACGTCAGATGTTTCCAGGCCTGTTACTAGCTTCATCTCTCGCTTTTCTTCTTTGTATTTACTTTTTAAATTTGTGGTTTGATAAGTTTACAAGGTGCATGAGGGTTTTACTCAACAATCTGTAAACATTCTGCTTGGTGACCACACTTGCTCTCCCTCAGTGTTAACAGCGCTCTCCCCTACTTCCCAGGGCTCCCTGGGTCCATTGATCCTTCTTTCCTGCCCCTTCCTTCCTTTTGAGTGTTGCTTTCAGGCAATATTGACATTTTGCATCTCTTCTTCTTCCTCACAATTCTTTTTAATATATCAATATTTTTCTTTAAATTACATTGAATTATACTTAATTTTCCAAGTAGCACAGAGTGTGGAAGACTGCCTACACTGAAGTGACTTACCCGCTCACCTCTGACTCATTAGACTTATGGACACAGACAATTGTTATACTGCTATGCCTACTTTATTTTATTAAAGTCATACCAGGAATTCTAATGGTGCAGCAGTAAAGTACTTAGCTGCTAACAGAAAGGTTGGCAATTCTAACTTCTTCAAGGATTGATGGGAGCTATATCTGGCAATCCATTCCTGCAATGATTACAGTCTAGAAACATTCTGGGGATATTCCACTCTGAGACAGAGGGGTGTGAAGAGTCCAAAATCGACTCAACTATACACACATGTTAGTTTTTTTAAAATTTAAGATTATTAAAGAAGTGCCAATAAAATTATTAACAAAGAATATTAATGCACATTTCATGGTCCTCATATTATCCTAAAATTGTAGTTTCTCAATGTCATGTTGAATATTTACTTTGTTGTTGGAGTTTACTCTCCACTTACTTGGCTGTCTCCTGAAAACATGGTAAGCATTCTTTCATATTCTCTTCTAATGCAGTCAATAAAAATATTTTGGCAGGTGAGGATAAGGCCACATCTGTATGGGATGCCAACAGGATTTACACCAACATTTTAATCACCATTTTTTAAATGTTAGATATGATTGCTGAGGCACTGGGAATCCACCTAACCATATTATTCAATTTACATTTCATAAATACCTTCTTCACATGTATGAACTGTTTCACTCAAGTGTTCAAGTACTTTGCCAAGCTAGTGAAAGTTGATTATAGAGGTAAGTAGAATTATATAGAATGACTCATTTTGGAAGATAAATATTTGTGGCTTTCATAATATCTCATCGTTATTTTCAAGTCATAGTAAATTATCTTAAGTACTGCTGGAATTTTGTAAGTGATTTGCCATGCAAATAGATTCATTACTCTGGTTTTAGTACGTATTAGTTGTGTGTTCATTGTCAAATATGTAATATTTCTGTATATGAAAGAGGAAAAAGCAGTCGTTTAATAGTCATTAGAATTAGCCTAGACCATAGTGTGTATGTAAAAAATATTTAATATCTTACTTCCGACATCAACATTCAGAGTAATTTCACTATTCACTGATGGATGCTATGCCCATGATGAAGATGAAGAAACTAGTCTAAAGAGTGGTAGCAGTGTTGGACACTGGGTATAAACTTTGGGTTTTGAAGCACCTGTACCTAGGAAGATAAAGAATGTGTACTAAACCAAGCTTAGAAAGCCAGGGAATTAATTTTGAAGGTCAATTGGTTAAGAAGTAATAGGAAAGTGCTTTAACAACTTAGTGGCTGCCTTTTAAAAATTGATATCTTGTATATATACACAGAAAAGCTTGTAAATCTTTTTTAGTAGGGATACAGTTTATAGTCAAACAGCTTCTTGGTTTCAGCTCCAGGTGTGGCCCATAAAAGTGCCTTAAGACCAGCTTTAATGAATCATAAAGATTATTTATAATCAGCATATGAATTATATGTAATGAGTTATTTCTAAGATATCCATGAAGCTCAAATAATCTGTTCTTTTATGGAGTTAAAAATTTCCCTTGTAATTAAAAATAGATGTAGTTAAGGTGATTATCCATTTTTATAGATGATGGTCTTACTTGGGTCATAAATAGTGAATTGGTGGAGTTAGAATTAATGATGCTTTAATGTAATTTGAAGCTGTCAAATTATGGCCTTTTTTTCCCAGTAAGAATAAATATAATTCATTCCAAAGGCTATTGTCTGAGAAAAGAAATAATATTGTACAGATATGGAAAACTGTCAGCAGAGATAATAATTTAGTAGCTATATTTAATACCACTGACTAGAAAGATCAACTAGATATGAGGCTTAAACATAACAAATCTGTTTAGGTTTTCCTAAATTGATCAAAATATGTGATATCTTTCCTGTGGGAGAAATTTTACTCATTTTAAATGACTTTTTTTAAAAAATGGTAATGCCAAACTTGTCATTTTGAGCTGACAAACCACTGAATATTCTATGTCACTATGTGGATCTGTCAGGGAATTTTAAAATCTTAAACCCTAAAGTATGACATCCAGCAATACAGAGTGAAGTAGACAGAGTTTGAAGACTTATCAACATGAAATCATCAGAATTTAAGTTTAATTTCTTTTGATGATAATAACTCAAAGTATCTTTGTTTCTATGCAGCTCCCCTTTGACCTTTAAACTCATATAGACTACTTGACAATTCCAAAAAATGATACTTTCCAAAATGAACTCGTGATGGCATCCAACAAACCTGATCCTCTCCCCAGAACTCATTTAAGTAATTGGTAAAACCACCCATTAGGATGCTCAAATCGTAAACTTTGTTGTTTTCCCCAATCCTTAAGAGAAACCAGTAAATAACTGTTGTTTCTTCAATATATGTAATGCTCATTTATTTTACCCTATCTACTTTGCTATCATTTCATTTCCAGCTACCTATATTATCTGCCCTCCTAAGCAGTCTCCCCACTTTAAATGATTATTTTCTTATATGTTCTTAAATATGTATAGACATATATTTATATATTATTTATTTATTTATATATTAAATATATTATTACTTTACATGTTACGTGAATTATATGATATATATTATATACATAAATATGCACAGACACAAATGTATATATAGCTATATATCTGACAATCAAAGTAATATTTCTAGGATCTAAAGTGGACTATGCTATACTTCTTTAAAACAATCTTTAGTAGCTCTCACTGTGTGCTGTACCTAGAATTGCAAACAGAAGTTTCTTACACTATTCTATCACATTCTGCACAATCTGGGCCCTGAATAACTTGGGAATTCATCGTATTGTACTCTCCATTCCATCCATGTAGGCCTGCCCACCTGGGTCCTCTTTTAGCCCTAAAACTAGTTTCCCATATTTATCAAAAAATGTCTAACCTCAATAATCTTGATTCATTGTTTGTCTCTTTATTCTAGGACTCGTTTTAAGAACATTAAAAGAAATTATAAATTTCCTGTTGTTGTTAATCATCATTTGGTTGCTTCCAATTTGTGCTGCCCCGTGTGTTACAAAGTCAAATTGTTTATGTTAGTCTGGGTAGACTAGAGAAACAATTTTATAATTTTTGAATTTATAAAAATTTCATATTTTATGAGAGGGTTTTATATAAAGTGTAAGTGCATAAGTGTATATTAAGAAAGCATCACAACTCAGTCCAGTCTAAGCCCCTACATCCAACATTAGCCCATATGTCAGACATCAATCTACAAAGTCCTCCTCCATCTCACAAAACACATGCAATGACACTCACTGCAGGAGGAAAACCGAATCAGTGAGTGTGTAAGTTTCTCAGCACTGGCAGTGGTCTCCACATGGGTGCTCCAGCACCCCAGGCTGCATCGGGGTAGGTCCATGTGGCTTCTCCTCAGGGACGTCTCGCAGGAAGTGAGCCTTGCCAGGGAACTGGCTAAGGCAGCTGCACCGTGGTCCAACCATCAGAGAGCAAGAGACCAGAGAACTAGAAAGGCGAGGCTCACCGAGCCATTTATCTCTC
>NW_022103922.1:28587139-28593296 GCF_000313985.2 Echinops telfairi
AAATTTTAGGAAGTCAAAGACTCACACAGGTAAACTCATAAAACAAAAATGTACATTAATGTTGTTGTTGAATGCTGTTCAGTCAGTTCCAACTCCCAGAAAAGCTATGTAAAACAGAATGAAGCATTGCCTAGTCTTACACCATCTGTGTTAGTCCAAGTAGACTAGAGAAACAGATTCAGAATCACACATATGTGTTTAAGAAAGAGGTTTATATACAAGAGCAATTGAATAATGAGAAAACATCCCAGCCCAGTCCAGATCACGTCCATAAGTCCAATATGAGCTCATATGTCTGATACCAATGTTTAAGGACCTCTTCAGACTCACAAAACACATGCAACGATGGTCTGGAAGATCACAGACCAGTGGGTTGGACATCTTGTGGATCCAATGGCTTTATAAGCATCTCAGTGCTGGCAGGGGTCTCCACATGGTTCCTTCAGCTCTGAAACTCTGACTGCCTTAAGGTAGCTTCATGTGGCTTCTCCTCAGAAATGTCTTGCAGGGAGTAAGTAGTGAGATTGTCTCCCACCTCCAAGGAGGAAAATATTGGCGGTCCCAGAATCCTCAGGAGAAGGCCATGCCCACACAGAGGCCTCATTGGCTATGACCTGATTGACAGGTAAACCCCACACCTTCCCTTGTAATCCTCTCAAATTGACAATAGATTCTATAACTACCAACTGTCCTTACAGTTATGTTTGAGCCCATCACTGTAGCAACTGTGCCAATTCATTTTGCATCATCCCACCAGCAAAGGAATGTCCTGAAGGCTTTGCTTCACCCAGGTCTTTAAAGTGAACATGACTTTGTGGAGGCAACTCCTTTCTAATCGTATTTTGGGTGCTTCCCATGGGAGGAGTTCATATTTCCCCACTGTGTCAGTTAATGTTCTGCTGCTACTCGTACGCTTTCGGTGGCTGTTTCCCCAGAAGCAGACCACCTCGTTCTTCCTCACCTGTGTCAGCAAGCTCCAGTGAAACCTGCCTGCCTTGCTCGTCCAGTTGCCATTTGGAGAACTAGTGGCACAGCGTCCAGCATCATAACGACATGCATGCCTCCACAGTATGAAAAACTGACACATTTCTCTGTGTGTCCTTTAATAATGATGCATGAAAAGAAATTAGTTGATCAAATAATGCCTAAGTCCTGCCTTGTAGCTACTAGCTGTAAGCCAATGCACTCAGACAAGTGGCGGTGTACCCTGTAAACTAGGCCTTTGCGGTCCACGCCTCCCCTAGTGACCCAGTATTTCACAATGGCCAACGCAATGCATTGATTGGTTCGCTTCTCTGAACACATGGGTCTATTGAAACCTTAGCTCCCACCAAGATACTCCAGGAGGAAACAGAGATAATGTTTCTAGACATTCTCAATTCAAGGAGAAAGGATATTCTTAAAGAACTAAGGATATATTTAAAAATAGGAAAAATATATTAATTTTCTTTAGAGATTTAGTCTATACAGAGAAAAGGCATAACTAAATTCTTTCAAACTGAAGCTGAGGAAACTGCCAAGGAAAACAATGGTATTTAGTACTTAAAAAGTGGTTTGTAGTCATCATGTTTTATAGGCATGTGTGTTAGACTGGTTAGACTAGAGAAACAAATCCAGAGACATTCATATATGTATAAGAGAGAACTTTATATCAAGAAGTAATTATGCATCAATAAAGCCTCCCAATCCAGACCAGATCAAATCCATAAGTTAGATATTAGCCCATAAGTCCGATATTAGCCCATAAGTTCTTCAGACTCACATAGCACATACAATGATGCCAAATGTTAGGAGATCACAGGCCAGCAGGTGAAAAGTCTTGTGGATCCTGTGGTGGTGGGAGCTTCTCCAGGGCTCTGGCTGCCATCAACGTGGCCCCATGTGGCTTGTCAACAGGAAATGACACAGACAGAGAGCATGTGTCCTGCCTCCAGAGAGGAAGAGAGTCTGTGACCTGATTGAGAGGCTAGATTCCACCCCTGCATTCTATGTATCAAGGTGACTTAAGGTTATGTAACTACCACAGCATGGCATCCACCATGTTGTCAAACAGTTATAGAAATGCTCAGTTTCAGAAAAGGAATGCTACCCCATGCATCTGTGCAGAAGAATCAAGGATGAAACTTGGAGTTGCACGCTGAGTGTGGAGTAAGTGGTAGGTATTCTAGGATGGTGAGAATATCTCTGAACTTGAATGGAAAAGTCAGTCAGATACCATTCAATATGAGGTAAAAATAATATGAACGAAAATACAAATTCAACGAACAAATACTACACGCCCATACATGTTTTCAAAGTTTAAACATAACTTGAATTCATGTTGCAACGACCCTTGGAGACAAATGTTATCGCCCTAGTGCTTCTTTAGAAGAAACGTGAAGCTCAGTTGGCTTACGTTGTTCATCCAGATTGCCACAGAGAGATCATTCGGTTCCAAAATGAAGGCACTGACTCACTCAATCCAACCTCAGAGCTATTTTCAGAAGATAGAGCCAGACATAAAAATGTGACAAACTCAGAAGACAGGATTTATACTATAGGATTTAATATGGAAGCCACTGTGGAAATGGGGCCCAGGAGCCCTGCTGGCATAGTGGTTACGCCTCGGGCAGCAACACACAAGGACCAGTTTGAAACCACCAGCTGGTCTTAGGGAGAAAGATGTGGCTTTCTGCTTCCCAAACAGCTAAAGTCTTGGGAATTCCCAGCAGCACTTCTACTCTATGGGGTCACTATGAGTTGGCACCGACTTCATGGAAGTGAGTTTTCAGTGAGCTGAAGTGGCATGGGGCCACATAGGACCTGCTCAGGCTATCAAGGCTGTTTGCCACATTCTTAGGGCCTCAGCCTCTTGGGCTGGTCTCTGCTTACAAAGCATTTTTAGGGCTTCCAATAAATGCTGAAAGGGTGTATCACTCCACTATGTGCCTTGACCCAAAAGCACTCAGCTCCAGTTCCCTGGCTTAGCAAACCCAGTTTCTCAATTAAGGGCCTAGAGTAGAGGCACCCCACGCCACCATCTAACCTCCTAGTCTCAAACACTGAGATTTACCTCTCTGTGGGGTGGGAAGTTCTACCACTTAATCTCCTACTCTGGCTCCTGGTTTTCCTTTGCCACTTCTCAGGTGTCAAAGCTGCCTTCTGGATCAAGGGGAATCATTCCATAGGGATCTGTGGATCCCAAAGACACACTTTACTCCTGGCTCTTCTTTTTTGATGGCAGTAAGAACAGCTTTCTACCATATCTTAGATGGCTCAGATGGCTTTGACGGTCACCCACCGGGATGGCGCTCACAATGCAACCTTGTTAGCCATCACTCACAGCCGAGTCATCTCAGTATGTTCCCGGCCTTTAAAAAATAGTATGTTTTATGGCGTCAAAATTATGATGTCAAAAATTCCACATTAAGTACGGTTTGTGATTGTTCTTAATTTTGCTCTGTTTTCCCTTTCTGCTGAGGAGCAGAGGAACCTGGAACTACATCCCGTTGGACTTTTGGTAATCTTGTGGGTGATAACTGACATGATTGGGGATTTTGCATATGCTACAGTTATGACAAAGGACTTTGCTCCATTGTTCTTTTAATTTTCAGAATAACCTAGGTGATTTTGTATTATTTTCATTCAAAGTTGGAAAACATAATACTAAAAGTTTACATTTGTATTGATCTAGTAGGGATGAGTAAGGAGTGGGCCTAGAATTTGAGCCATTTCCTGTAACTGCAGAGTAAAAATTCTTTCTGTTCCATGTGCTTGGAGGATTCCGGAGTAAATTCCTGGAGCAAGCCCTAGAGGAATGCCTTTTCTCTCTCCAAACTTTAAAGCTTCTTTCTGACATCCAGGCTAACTGTGCTGCTTATTTTGTAATCCAGTCAAATGCAGCCAGCAGTTTTATATGTCTGCCTTTGAATCTCAGGTTCAAGAAGCTGGCAACAGCATGAATTCCTCAGTGCAAAAAATTGTAAAGATCTGACTTTGATGATGGGCTGACACCAAATTCTTTTAGTCACATAGGATTTTTTTTCTTCTTTTACTCGAAATAAAAATACTCGCAGAGGAGTCAAGTTGAGAGCAATAAAAGCCCATCATCAAATTACTGAAATGCCTTGTTTTTCTAAAATAGTTAAGATAAACAATGTGTAATTTTCCAGTCCTACCCAGGCACACTAAAAGGTTCACCCCCTCCATTTTTATAATGCTCATCATGTCTCTCCTTCCCTCCCAGGACTTCTCCAAATCCACCATCTACTCCACACCGTCTTGTTGTGTATCTCCTCTTGTGGCAAAGGATGAGGACAAATCTTCTGATTTGGTGATAATTAGATCATACTGCAAAATGAACTGACCAAGAGGAAAATAGATTTCTAAACAATGACCATTAATTCTAGCCCCAATCTAAGAATAATTAGCTCTTATGACATAGCCCTGCTTAATGCTCACCCTCATGAAGAGATCGCTGGTGACTTCTGAGATAGCTAGTATTAAGTTCACCGCAAAGATAAAACGAGGTCAGGCCAAAGAGAAGGAAAAGGAGAAGTTTATTCTGCACTTCCTGAGCGAGATTCAGGGACTCCAGCAAGGAAGGAGTCAATGAAGTCAACGTCCGTGCTGCTGCCTGGGAGGGAGAGGAGAGAAGGAAAAGGGAGCGATAGGAGAGCCCTGAACTCCCGGCAGAGTCCACCGGCCCTGATGGAGCATCTGAGAAGTTGTGCTCATCTTTGTTGAAGAGCAAGTTTTAAGCTAGTCAGGAAGGTAAACAATAAAGGGAAGGGGTAGAAGCCACAGGGTGGGGGTCAGGGGTTGGGTCTGTGTTCTAGCTGCGGGGCCTCTAACCTGCCTCCATCCATAAAAATTCTGAGGTAAGGTGGTGCTTTGATCATTCTATTTGACACCATGGCAGAAGGCTCATTAATCTGGGGCCCTTTGGAGTTGGCTGTCTTGGTCCATTAGGGGCAGGCAGGCCTTTTCTCATGTCCTCTGACCGGTACCTGACCCAACAACTAGATGAGTTTGCAATCCACATTTCCCCCATTCTGCAGCAAATCTACTGAAATTTAGAACCTTTAACTTAAAACATTTAAGAGAACAATTCTAGCAATTTTACATATTGATATAATTTTGTTATTGCCAAACCCTGCATTAAAGGATGAAATTTAAAGTAGAAAATTATAAATATCTACCCCCCCCCCTCTGTCAATTCATATGACAGACCTTGGACAGATACATTTTTATGACTCTTTTGGACTTTATCTTACATTCCTCTGTGCCTTAATTTTTATTGTTGGTTCAAAATAGAAATTGTTTCAGGATCCTCAAAAGGAAATATATGCACATCAATTACTTTGAAAATGTTTAATTCCCCTGTGAGATAGTTAATTTTTTTTGTGCCATTCTGACTGATAAACACATGTGGGATTAATTGAAGGGCAGAGAGATAAAAGGCTCAGTGAGCCTCATCTTTCAAGTTCTCAGGTATCTTGCTTTCTGATGGCCAGACCAGGGTGCAGCTGCCTTAGCCAGTTCCCTGCTTCAGCTGGCAAGGCTCACTTCCTGCAAGATATCCCCAAGGACCTACCTCGACCGAGCCCTGGGTGCTAGAGCAGCCGTGTGGAGATACCTGCCAATGCTGACATGCTTACACATTCACTAATTAGGCTTTCCTCCTGCAGTCAGCATCATTGCGTGTGTTTTGTGAAGTGGAGGAGGACTTTGTGGATTGGTGTCAGACATATGGGCTAATGTTGGACTTGTGGCCTTGGGCAGCACTGGGTTGGGATGATTTCTTAATGTTCACTTACTCTTTATATAAAACTCTCTCTTACACATGTGAGTTTCTATGGATTTGTTTTCCCAAGTTTATCCAGACTGACACACCCTGTCATTGTTCAAAAAGCAAGATCTCTGCTTTAGTAATGGTCTGTCTGTCAAGGACTGACTACCCTTCATTCTCAATGGCTTTCTTACTTCTAGTCAGCAAATATTCATTCAAAAAGTTAGGTACTAAATGCAATAAATTAAACCATTCATCTTGCTTGGGGTAAATCAGAAAAACAAAGTTTAAAACATTCTTGTACAGTAAAAACCTACCAAACAAAAAAGAACTCTAATATACTTCCAGTAGGGGGTTGGGGGGGAGGGACATCAGTATGACTTTTTT
>NW_022103922.1:28593396-28596832 GCF_000313985.2 Echinops telfairi
CAGCCATCTAAGTGAGACATCAAGTAAGTCCACGTGGAAGAATCACAGCAGCTAGTATGATACAAAGATTGTAAATAATGAAATCCAAAACTGGAGGAGGGGATGGTATCAGAGCTTAAATTGTCAACACCCTACATACATAAGGCTACGAGTGACAGTGAGAGCCCCAAATCTACATGCATGGTTCCCATATGGGTTAAGCCTCTGGGGAATCCCCTCGGACTTCAGTGGAGGGATGTGACTAGCCTTCCTCTTAGCTAGCCCCATTTCGCCGCCCTTTTGGCCTATTTTAAAGTTGTTTAAGTTTTAAATATCTTCTGCTTTCTTTTTGATTACAGTTTTGCCCTTGTTTTCTATATATAAAATCCGGGATAGGTAGATCTTGGAGACAGTAACCAGATTGATAATTGCCTAGTGGCATGGCAGGGGAGGCCGGGGGAAACGGGGAGCTAACAGAAATGAGCATGAGAATAAAATGTTCTTAAGTTCATTGTGGTTGATTGCACAAACCTTAATCTAATCAAACAATTAAACTGTATGTTATGTAAAATATATGCCAATGAAACTATTTTTTAAAACTGCCTATTTTTACTTTACGGTGTAATTTTTCTAAATCACAGAAACCTATTTCACTACAGCCGGAAAAAGAAATGGGAACATTTACGTAACTTTAACAAGAAATCCACTCAGTTGAGTTAAAAAAACAAAACAAACAAACCATGCTGTTCAGACTGATTCACGGCAAACCCATGTGTGTCGGAGTGGAACTGGGTGGTAGATCTCTCAGCGGGAGAGATATACCTCGGTCCTTGGCTCCGCTCGCGAGAACGAATTCACGCCTAAGCCTGGTTTGTGATCCAAGTGAATTTTATGAGCCGTAGAAGAAGTTTCAGGTTTACACAGGCCCCCACAGGGCTCCTCCCGAGCGTGCGGCCTGCCTGGAAACTGCTCTCAAAGTCCCGCAGTCGGCTCCGGGCCCCTGCCTTTTCAATTCCGTGGGGAGGCGTGGTGGATGACCCCTGGTAGACCCCATTGGCTGAATTGAATTCACCTGGCTTAGGTGGGCCAGTCCAGGTGCAGCGCCCACCCACACGTACCTGGCGGGAAACCATGAGCATGTACAGTGTGCCCCTCCTTTGTTTCCATAGCTTGGACCTCTGGGCATGCATAATGGACGCCCCAGCCCTTACGCTAGTCTACCTAACATGGGCGCCACAGAGCTCACAGTAACTGATTTTCCAATGAGCTTCTGAGTGAACTTGATCACTAATACTTTAACAACCAAGTGCACTTCAGATGGGCTGTCACTAAAGAAATTACTCTTGGGAATGTATAGTCTATGGAAGACCAAACACGTAAAGGGGGGTAGGGTGGGATAACAACAACAAAAACAAATGGAATCATACGAAGCTAAAACCAAGCCAAACCCATTGCTCATGGAGGCAAGACTGAGTCATAACATTCTGATGGGACATTGTAACTGTGCTGTCGTGTGTCCAGGGCCATCTATCACTGTGGCCGTGGACTGGCACATCTTTCTCCCCCGGAGCATCTATTAGGTTCAAGCCAGCAATTGTTTTGGTTAGCAGCGGGACACATGACAATCGTGCCAGTAAGGCTCCTTGCTAAGCTAAAATTGCTTGGGAAGTCCCAAGACATTGATTTGTTTAATTTGACAATTAAAAAAATAATCAACACTTAATGGTAGAATAACAAAAATGAGTTTGAAGAGATTTCGTACAGAGGAAACAGCTAGAAAGAAGACCGTCCAGGGGGTGAGTTACATTGGTGGTTTGCATGTAAATTGTTACAGTATCTTTTGAAAGCAGTTTGGGAATTTCTTCAAAACAGTGAACATGTTTTACAGCCATCACATGCTTAGACTTTTATTTTAGATAAATACTTATATTCATGCAAAATTCTGAGGACAATGTTTACAACAGCTTTATTTTTAACAGACTGAAATGAAATTTTTTCTTCTTCTCTCTCTCTCTTTTTTTTAACAAAGCACTGTTTAACCAAACCAGTAAAGCCATATCATGAACTAGCACTCAGCAAGTAAAAGGAATTACACCTGCAATTCACCTCCAGATCATTGTGTTGAATGAAAAGCAAAACAAACCAGTGCACAAGTGGTTTAATTTGCATAACATTCTTCCCATTACACATCAATGCTTAGCTGACAGCACCACCCGGGCTCTTTACATAACAATCTTGACATAGGAAATGATAGAAAGGGAGAGTAGCACAGTGGTCCTCAGGGGCTATATTATGTTTGCAGGGTTTCCAGGTGGGAGGAAATGGGAAAAACCCTATCCATATGCTAGCTGCAAAGACTACATTGCAAACTGTTACAATTTGAGGAAATGGGGAAAGGTACAAGAGCTCTCTCTATATCCTTACAAATAGGGCTGACTCTACAATTCAAAATATAAAGGTTGATTTAAAAAAAAAAGCAACATACCAACTACACATAATTTACTATGACAGTCGATTAAGTGCACATGGGTCCCATAACAACGGAGGGCATTGGGAGGTGACAATGAACAAAAGAGTAGGACAAGAGCCAGGAAAACTGTAAAGTTTCAAGTTTGGGATTTATTTTGCAAATGATGGTATAACATTGTATCTGTTTTTTATAACTATTTTAATGAAGTACTATAATCTTAAAGGTTTATCATAGTGTCCACCCATCATCTTTTAGTTCTGGAGGTCTAAAGTTGGAGAAAAGTTTCACGGGGTTCAAACCACATTGTTATCATTTGGTGATTTTTTTAGAGGCTCTAAGGGAAAATTCATTCCACACCTGCCCCCTCTGGTGTACTATAGGAGAACTGCTGACCACCAGCCCCCCCTCTCCAGAAAGATGAAGCTTTCTACTCCCATGAGAAGCTCCAGTCTCAGAAACCCACTGGGCAGTTCTGTCCTGGCTGAAGGGTGGTGAGGAGTTGGAACCAGGTAGACGGCAGTGGGAGAGGTGTGCTCCTTCATTCACGTTCAAAGCCAATGGTGTAACACTTCAGTTCTCTTCAGAGTCTCTTCCCTATTTTCACTGACAATGACCAGACTAGTCTCCTCATCTCAAGATCAGTAATCATACCTGCAAAATTCCTTTTGCAAATTAAGGTAACGTTTTCACAGGTTTTTGAGGATTAGGGCGTGAGCATTGTTGGGACAGGGCCTTATTTAACTTGCCATAGGTGCAATGACAAAGTCATATCACCACATTTAGGTAGAAATGTCAGAAGAGCACTTTTCTTTGAGAGCAACTTCCCTGCTCTCTTGCTCTCTTTGACCAGCCTCTGCTTGGCCTGAGGTAATCTGTTTTAATGTCACAATGGAATTCAGGTTTGTTTTATTTAATCGTTTTATTGGGGGGCCATACAGCTTGATCACAATCCATCCATCCATCCATTGTGTCAAGCACATTTGTACA
>NW_022103922.1:28596932-28616295 GCF_000313985.2 Echinops telfairi
TAAGTTCACCGCAAAGATAAAACGAGGTCAGGCCAAAGAGAAGGAAAAGGAGAAGTTTATTCTGCACTTCCTGAGCGAGATTCAGGGACTCCAGCAAGGAAGGAGTCAATGAAGTCAACGTCCGTGCTGCTGCCTGGGAGGGAGAGGAGAGAAGGAAAAGGGAGCGATAGGAGAGCCCTGAACTCCCGGCAGAGTCCACCGGCCCTGATGGAGCATCTGAGAAGTTGTGCTCATCTTTGTTGAAGAGCAAGTTTTAAGCTAGTCAGGAAGGTAAACAATAAAGGGAAGGGGTAGAAGCCACAGGGTGGGGGTCAGGGGTTGGGTCTGTGTTCTAGCTGCGGGGCCTCTAACCTGCCTCCATCCATAAAAATTCTGAGGTAAGGTGGTGCTTTGATCATTCTATTTGACACCATGGCAGAAGGCTCATTAATCTGGGGCCCTTTGGAGTTGGCTGTCTTGGTCCATTAGGGGCAGGCAGGCCTTTTCTCATGTCCTCTGACCGGTACCTGACCCAACAACTAGATGAGTTTGCAATCCACATTTCCCCCATTCTGCAGCAAATCTACTGAAATTTAGAACCTTTAACTTAAAACATTTAAGAGAACAATTCTAGCAATTTTACATATTGATATAATTTTGTTATTGCCAAACCCTGCATTAAAGGATGAAATTTAAAGTAGAAAATTATAAATATCTACCCCCCCCCCTCTGTCAATTCATATGACAGACCTTGGACAGATACATTTTTATGACTCTTTTGGACTTTATCTTACATTCCTCTGTGCCTTAATTTTTATTGTTGGTTCAAAATAGAAATTGTTTCAGGATCCTCAAAAGGAAATATATGCACATCAATTACTTTGAAAATGTTTAATTCCCCTGTGAGATAGTTAATTTTTTTTGTGCCATTCTGACTGATAAACACATGTGGGATTAATTGAAGGGCAGAGAGATAAAAGGCTCAGTGAGCCTCATCTTTCAAGTTCTCAGGTATCTTGCTTTCTGATGGCCAGACCAGGGTGCAGCTGCCTTAGCCAGTTCCCTGCTTCAGCTGGCAAGGCTCACTTCCTGCAAGATATCCCCAAGGACCTACCTCGACCGAGCCCTGGGTGCTAGAGCAGCCGTGTGGAGATACCTGCCAATGCTGACATGCTTACACATTCACTAATTAGGCTTTCCTCCTGCAGTCAGCATCATTGCGTGTGTTTTGTGAAGTGGAGGAGGACTTTGTGGATTGGTGTCAGACATATGGGCTAATGTTGGACTTGTGGCCTTGGGCAGCACTGGGTTGGGATGATTTCTTAATGTTCACTTACTCTTTATATAAAACTCTCTCTTACACATGTGAGTTTCTATGGATTTGTTTTCCCAAGTTTATCCAGACTGACACACCCTGTCATTGTTCAAAAAGCAAGATCTCTGCTTTAGTAATGGTCTGTCTGTCAAGGACTGACTACCCTTCATTCTCAATGGCTTTCTTACTTCTAGTCAGCAAATATTCATTCAAAAAGTTAGGTACTAAATGCAATAAATTAAACCATTCATCTTGCTTGGGGTAAATCAGAAAAACAAAGTTTAAAACATTCTTGTACAGTAAAAACCTACCAAACAAAAAAGAACTCTAATATACTTCCAGTAGGGGGTTGGGGGGGAGGGACATCAGTATGACTTTTTTTATTTGTTCTCTCTTTGACCAAATAAAAATAATTTTCCAAAAAATATTTCCAGAAATAATTTTCCAGAAAAATAAAATTCCAGAAATTAAAAAATAAAAAAATTATCCAGAAAAAACAATTTTCCAGAAAATAAAAATAATTTTCCAGAAATTACCTTCCAGACAACATATATAAGTTGTCATCAGTTGCTTTTTCAAGCTAAAAAATTGAAATATCCATACATATCACTCTAAAAGCTATTCTACAAACGTTTTTTACAAGGAATTTTTAATACTGTGTCATTTAGAAGAATCGTTTTTATCTGCAGTGCGAAGTGATCTGAGAATGTTTTGTCTTGATTCTTTCTTGGCTTCTTGCAATTTCCTGTTTAATGAAATTACAGCTCAAGTGAGATTGTCTGGATACTGTTGATCAGCACTGTGAGGATATAAAATAACATACACGTGCATAATATTTATTAGTGTGTTGTGTTGTTAAGTCTGTGTTTAGCACACAGAATTTGCACAGAGGTATTTCATTTGATCAGAAAATCTGAAACTCCACCAATGTAAGTTGTCTCCATAGTTTAACCAACAATGTTGTCATGTCATGAAAGTTTAATAAAGTTAACAATAAATTGTGGATGCGCTCAATGTTATTGCTTGCAGGGGAAGGAGCATAACAAAAAGCAGCAGGTAGAGATGTAAAAATGCAAAGCTAGTGAAATCAACATTGAAAGCTGCAATCAGTGAAGGATGTCATTCAGAGTCTCAATAGGTGCCGGGCTCCTAGATAAGTGATTTATAAAGCTGAGCTTGGAAACTTTGATTATCTTCTACAGTACTTGTAAAAGACACTAATATCAATTTAATGACACCATTTAAAATGACTTTTTTTTCAGAAGTTGAAGATAAATTATAAGCCCACCACGATTACTTTTCAACAATTTGACATACATCATTTAGTCCTATGAGAAAGCATTTCTATAATTCCATAAATTTAATAATTCTCAAGAATATTTGGGATGAGATGGTGTTTCCCTAAAGGCAAGTAACTTGTGAATGAAAGAGACAAAATAGGAATTCACTTCCCAGTTTCTTGAATCTGGCACTATTCACTAACAGGGGTACTATATTTTAGAAATCATAAGAATTAAAAGTCAGATGGTAGAAAGGAGTCCTAGTCGTTTATTGAGTTACAGTCTGGGCTGCTAACCACAAGATCAGCAGTTTGAAACTACTTGTTATTTCTCATGAGAAAAATGATGGTTTCTGCTTCCATAAAGATAACATGAGGCAGCTGTCTTAAAGGTAGCTATGAGTTGGAATCAAGGGCAGTGAATTTACTACATTTACTAAAAAAGTATTGTTAGATACCTAGATTTAGGGACAGTGGGGTTGCCCCTCCCAAGCCTGTAAAGGCCCCCATAGAAGAGGTTGGAAAGAAATCAGGCAACCATTGAACACCTATGAAAAGCCCAGAACTGAGCATGCGCAAGCAAGGACCCCTTAGCTCCAGATAAAACCAGGTACATTACAGATGGGCCGAACTCAGTCATGATGGGAAAAACTCATGTGTATCAGTGGTTTTCTCATTTCAAAAAAAGGTGAACTGTCAATTGATGACAAACCTTGTTCTGAACTTCCATCAACTTCCCAAACAGACGAAAATGTCTACTCGTAGTGCATTTGGAGTTCTTTCCACCGTTAGACTGTTAATCAAGCTTTCTATTTAGGGGTTCGGAAAAGATAGCATAACAGCGTGTGACAACAAAGGTCTGATTTGTGGCAAACGGGGGACTGGTTTTGCCACCACGACAATGCACCTGCTCATGCAGCCATCTCAGTATGCCTTTCTAAGCATTCTTTCTACGCAATAAACAACACACGTCTATTTTAAAAGAATCTGAAATAGTCTTGTGTATTTTAAGTATGTTTCGGTAACTTAACTTGTGGATTGTTCAAATTTCTGATGGATTTAAGTTAATCATAGTTTTAGCTGTGGGCACCCTATGCCGTTGAGTTGGTTCTGATTCATAGTGATCCTATTGGAGAGAGTAACGTCAGGGTTTCAAGGCTGTCGATCTTTATAGAAGCACACTGACGGTCCCATTGCGACCTTTCCCCACTGAATAGCTGGGTGTTTCCAATGCTAACCTTTTGGTATGCAGATTATTTAACTGCTGGCCAACTAGGGCTCCTCCTTTAATTTTAATAAAATACATATGTACTCTTTCTAACAACTGGAATTGACCAGACAAGGAGAGTTAATGACTTTATTCTTGTAACCAGGGGTGTCAAACTGGCAGCCTGCAGGCTGCATGTGGCCCCGAAGGTAATTTTTTGTGGCCCGCGATGCTCTGAAATAAAATGAAAATAGAAAAAAAATTGTTATAAAGAAAATAGTGCTTAGGGGGCGATCGAGACAATACCACACACACAATTCTCTTGTTACATTTTATTTCAAAGCATCACGGGCCACAAAAAATTACCTCGGGGGCTGCCAGTTTGACAACCCTGCTTTAAGCAATCAAGAACTCAAAAGACTAGTAGTTATTTGCTAAAATGATCTATGTGCTCAAGTTAGCAAAATTTTAATAGGAACATCACCTAGTATCTGTTAAGATGGAGAAATTCTGAACTGAGTCTTACTCTCAAAAATTAAAATTTTTAACAGATTGTGTTGAATCAGTTCAATAATTTCAATGGTAAATCAAATGGGTAGTTTCTTTTAAAAAGTTCATAGAAACAAAATACAAAAGCTATGAAACTTTTCCATGAAATTTTTGAGGCCCGCACATAGTTACACACACATGTGTACTCATGTCATCTACAATATAAAATTACATGCTGAGATTATATTTCACTTATTACAATTTAGATAATTACATTCCTTAGTCAAACAAAAGCAATCACTGAGGTCACCATTTGTATCCTCTCTATAATTTCTAAAAATTAGCTAATTCCCTAGAGTCTGGTAATCCTATTTTTCCAATGTCAAATACTAATTGATTATTTCAACCATACCTCTTCTGTAATTTATACATTCTACATAAAGGCAGTTGAAATATATACAATTCTCATTACTTGGCTGGAACTTACTGAAAGGTTGAGTCATAAAGATACTCATCCTATCCTAATTTTTTTATGAATGTTTAAGTTCCTCAACATCCCTTTTCTAAATGCTTGCATTTTGTTTTTCCAGAAAGAGAAGGCATTAAAGCTTTCATTTACTTATTTATATGTATCTTTTCTGTTTCATTTTGTACCAAAAATCCCAGTAAATTTCTACTACTGGTGACCCAATATAGTTTCTGAAATGATTTTTCACCATAGCAGACAGCCTCGTCTTTCCCCTGCAGAATGGCTGGAGTTTCAACTGCCAACTTTATGCTGAGCATCTCCTAACTCACAGTGATACCTGCGCTCCCTTTTAGCAGTAGAGACGATTAAATTTCATATTTTTGGTATTGTATACTGTTGGGGCTGACAGTGAAGTAGGTGATTAAACCCCTAGTTAGCTGTTATCGATGGGTATTGATATTTAATCATTAAGACTGAACTGTGTTCATTGTCATGCTGTTTAAGTAGAGCCTGGATTATGAATTGCCGGGAATGTAACAGAGGCAGTGTCTAAACTTGATGTGGGCCTGGAACCATATTGGCATTAACATTCCTATGATTATCAACACAATAGCTATGATTATTCTGCTGCATCATACTTGATCAATATTGAAATTTGAGGCACAACATGATCAACAGTGATTCTTACCAGAAACAGAGCATCAAAACTCAAACACAAATGTAAAGTTTTGCACTACAGCCAGACTTTCAAACACATTCACTTTTCTTTTCTGAATCATATCAGCTATTCAAACCCAACATTATTCTGAGGCTATTATTCAAGCAATATATCACTTGAAAGCTGGTTATTGACATCAAGTCTTTAAATATTTCTCTTTCAAACCCAGAAAACAGCAACCTAAGAAATGATTGGAGCAATTGTCTAAGAAAAATGAGGCCACAGGAAAAGGAATCCAGTATGCATTTCCCTGCTCCAGTCAGATGACAGTCAATCTTTCTTTCCCCGTAGTTTTAAAGGGTTTGGATTCTGAGAATGAGATACCAGAATTGTTTTTACAGATATGTGCTGAAAAACTAAAACAAACAAAAAACTGCACACACAAAAATTAGGCATATAACAGTAAGTTACCATATGCTGATGAAATTCAAATAGGTTTTTTTTTCCGTAGTTGTCAGGTAGTTTGACAGGCATAAGGGTTGTCCCTCCCAGGCCTGCACCAGGCCCCAACAGGAGGTGGGGAAGGAATCAGGCGACCCTTTAACTGGACATGCTCCCAGTAACCCTCGCCCCCCACTCCTAGGTGGGCTTGGCTGACCAGCCAATGGGGTCAACCAATACCTACAACCACACCTCCCTGGCCAGAGGCATACATACCTTAGTGGCAGGACAGCAGGGCCTTCTGCCCTGCTCCCCGTGACCCTGCTCCTGTGCCCACTAGCCTCAGGTCACCACATGTGGGTATGCAGTCCCCCACAGTGGCCCGTGTCCAGCTGTGGGCCCCATCGTGGCTTCTGCGCGGTTTGGCACGCTCCCTGACAGCGTGTACTCTTTTCAGACTGAAACCTGAAACTCCTCCGTCCTTCATAAAACCCACGTGGATCACAAACCAGGATTCGGCGTGAATTCTCTCTCGTGGGAAGCCAAGAACCGAGTTATGACCCACCCGAGAAAGCTAACAGTGATAAAAAGTAAGACACCCCTGGGCCAAGTGGGGAAAGACAATCCTGCACCAGAGAAGTTGGGACTCACACTACAACTCCCAGGGAAAGCTTGGGCCTTTGAGCTTAAACCCAACACAGGGCAGAAGAACTTTTTTGTTTGCTTTAAGTGCGCATATTCATCATTTCTGTTTTCTTCCTCTGACCCCACTTTTTATACAGATGGGCCGGAATTTAAATGCCGAAGCTATTTAATTAACCTGTTGGCATCCTGTGATGCATGAGGCCCTGGTGCAAGGCTGTTTCTTTCCAGCTGCAAGTGTGGCATGAAAGTATTGTGCGCTTGAACAGATGGAAGCACATGTCCCTTCTTCATATGGTCGACAGAAGCATCATGGTATTGGTAACATAATGCATAGAAACAGAACTAAACAAAAAGGAAGCTCATGACACAAATGGTTTATAATTAATCGCTAAGTGAAAGGTAGGCTGATCCAAACCACTCAGTGATACAGCCGAGAAAAGTCGAGGGAGCATTCCCTACTCTAACCCAGGAGGCCACCAGGAATGAGAAGCTACCCTGTGGTGATGGGCTTCTTTGATTTCTAATTGAGCTATGAACTAGGATCTCCTCAATGAAGTATGCCATGTATACCTATCTTATTCTGGAACTACACACTTCAGTTTTAACTTTTCATTGATGTTGTTTTTCTAAGTGTATTGCCAAAATGGGAGGATATTAGTATGACCTAATTCAGGATAAAGTCACATAAATAGGGGGATTTGTATTGCATATCTTATGGACCTAAGGACCTTGTTTGAAAGACTGAAAAATATTTTTTCAGTGTAACACTTGGATATGATTGGGTTCTGCATGGAAACACCATGTGTCATTCGACCAGAAGGTCAACTTATTACTGCACCCGATTCCAGTTAAAATTTTTATGAGAAGACACGTGGTAAAATCCAAAGCTGAAACCACAATAGCAGAAGCCAAAACACCTCTAGAGATGATTTTATGCAACCACATATCCTGTTCAATTGAAAGTGTTATAATGAGCTGTAAAAGTATTTTAATATTGAAAAGAAGAAGAAAGGAAGAAAAGAGCAGCCATTTACTACCATTTTCTTTTGTTATGTGAATACTCAGGTATAAACCAGAAGACAAAAGAAAGACAGCTTGGGGATATATCTATACTCCACATGAATACCATTCATCTCTGTATATATTCCAGCACTGATTTTGGATACTTCATGTTTTTAGAGGCAAGTTTTTATTATTTGTTTGCTGAAGTTGTAAAAGAAAAAAAAATGGAAACATCCTCACAAGTGAACAAAACAGGACTGTTAATTAATAATATCAAACATCTAAAAGTATAGGCTCCAAAGATATCAAATCACCATTCTTTCTCTTATTTACTTCTCCTTGGCTTCCTTCCATGGAGATCTGATATTTTGTTCAGTTAATCTTGTCATGATCAGAGACAAATCTGAGGAATATGTGAGGGATGGACAGCCTGCTGATGCATAATTAGTCTAAATCTTTTTCCAAATCCTCACATGTAGAATTTTTTCCTTCCTTATTCCCATGAGTAGCATGTAATAAAATAAAGTGAACCTACAATATAGCTGACAAAACATATATTAATAGGTGGCTTATTTGCATGTACAATGAATATGCTCATTGTTAGATCCAGCATTAGCAAATTTGACTGTTCTCCCAAGCTAAAAAAATAAATGTGCTTTCATTGAGCAAAGGAGTGAAACTCTTATATCAGAAGACGAATGTAATGTCTTATTTTTTATTGAGGATTATCTTCTATAAAGCCCATTCCTGTTTTACTTTAGTCATTTCTAAGCTCTGACTATCATGGGGTGATTAAGAATCACACTTTGAATGACAAATCTTAAAACCAACTCAAATCATCCCTTTGGTGATGAATTGAAACATTCTAAGCAAGTCCTGCCATTGCTGACATGGGTGATTTGTAAAATCCAAACTGAGAGAAAATGTTAGACTTCTCTCAGTGCTAAGTTAGCCATCAAGCTCAGTGGACATGGTACATAGGGCTCTCAATAATTTTAGTGACCTGTAAAAATGTTTAGTTTTTAATCAGAATGAATTTAGGTCAAAATATTTACTATGTAATATTAATATAGTCATATTTATTTCAATGTTCTTTTAAAATAAACTTTAAATATTTTCATGGAGTAACAGATTGAAGAAGAATTGACATATTTGAATTAAGATGTTGGCAAAGAGTACTGACTATACCATGTACTGCCAGAAGAACAAACAAATCTGTCTTGGAAGAAATGCAGAAGTGAAGATGGTGAGACATTGTTTGGTGTACCTTGACCATGTTATCAGCAGGGTGCTGTCTTTGGAAAAGGGCATCATGCTTAGTGGATCATCAGCAAAAAAGGGGTCGATTTTCAATAAGATGGATAAACACAGTGGCTACCATATGGCTTAAGCATAGAAACAAGAACAACAAAAGGCAGACAAGTACTTCTCACTGCCATTGAGTGGATTCTGACTCACAGAACCCTCTAGAACAGAAAGAACTGCCCCGGTGGATTTCTGAGACAGTAACTTTTTAGGGAAGTAGAAAGCCTCATCTTTCTCCAGACGAGTGGATGGTGGTTTCAAACTGCTGATCTTGAGGTTAGCAGCCTAACTCATAAGGCACTACAATCCATAAAATCACAATATAGCCATCCTTACTCTCCACCTGTGGACAACAGAAGTGATGGAAATAAATACATTTGGTTCAGTGATGTATTCGATTATTCAGACTCTGAACTTTCCAAACTTATAGTTAAAACAGTCTGTCAGTCACCTTTTGAATGGACTCTAATTTCCTTCATTCTGAAGAAATGTCTATAATGTTAAAATGGGCTAGAATAATTCATCTGGTGCTCCCAAAATTGTTCATTGCTACTTTCAAGTGAAAATTGTGATTCCACATGAGGTAGTTAGTTTATTGTGCCAAGCTGGCCAATAAAGACGTGGGGTTAATTGAAGGGCGGAGGGATAAATGGCTGAGTGAGCCTCGCCTTTTGAATTCTCCGGTCTCTTGCTTTCTGATGGTCGGACTCTGGTGCAGCTGCCAAACAGATCCCTTCTTCAGCTGACAAGCTGACTTCCTGCAAGACATCCCTGAGGAGAAGCCACATGGACCTACCCTGATGCAGCTATGGGTGCTGGAGCACCCGTGTGGAGACCCCTGCCAGCATTGAGCTGTTTACACATTCACTGACTTGGCTTTTCTCCTGCAGTAGGCATCATTGCATCTGTTTTGTGAGATGCGGGAGGACTTTGTGGATTGATGTTGGACATATGGGTTAATGGGTTAATGTTGGACTTGTAGGCTTGGGCAGCACTGGGTTGGGATGTTTTCTTGATGTGCACTTAACCTTTAAATAAAGTTCTCTTATATATGAGTTCCTGTGGATTCGTTTATCTAAAGTCCCCAGACTTATACACCACATAATCCTTTATCATCAGTCAGTGATACATTCAAAGTCAGCCCTAGTTCTCTACTTACTGCTTTCCAGGTTAGTTAGATGGTTTGAGATAACATGATTCTATTGAAATGTATCGCTCAATCATTATTCTAAACACAACACTTGGTCCCTCTTTAATATTTTATGAGACAAAGGCATGTGAATGAAGATACCACAACCACCAGTAAGAGGTGCAAAGCATGCCCTTAGATGTGTTTTGTGTAACTGCATACAAATGTCTGCCTGGTGGTCATAGTTATTGAAACTATGCTGTCCAGGGTAGAGCATTGGATTGGGCTTGATAAAACCTAATTTTTGCCTCAGTTTTCTGTATCTGTGGCTGAGAACAAAAGAAGGTTTCTCTCTTGTATTGCTCATGATTAATTATGAAAAGAAAGAGTTGGACAGAATACATGCACGCATGCATATAGACATAATAAATACATACAAGCACACAGTGTAAGGGATTCCAAAAGTTCTTGAACAAATGAAATTAAAATCATCCTTGTGTCTGTGTGTATATCTTATCTGCTCCCTTGAAATTACCCAGATTTACTTTAACCATATTATCATTCCATATAACATTTTTCTAATGCCATCAAAAAAATTCTTAAAATGCTGAAATTTTAATGCAAACATCAATTTAAGACATATAATTTATAATACTACCATGGGCTGTTAAAATGACAAACATATGTCTTGGAAGAAGTATAGCCAGAATGTTCCTTAGCGGCAAGCATGGTGACACTTAGTCTCATGTACTTTGGACATGTCAAGAGAGACCAGTCCCTGGAGAAGGACATCATGCTTGGTAAAGCAGAGGGCACTGGACGAGAGGAGGGCACGCAATGAGATGGACTGACACAGCGGCTGCAACAGTGAGCGCAAGCACAGGCACAGTGGTGAGGATGGCTCAGGATGGGGAGTGTGCCCTTCCGTTGTGGCTGGGGTCGCTGTAACCGAATCCATGGCCCCTAGCAACATGCACCACGTACAATGATTGTATTTTAGTTATTTGATCATCTGTTTTAAACCATGACTTCCTCCCCTCACAATAACATTAAAGTCTGTTATTTTTATCAGGGATACCTAGATTACTGTCTGATATTTAATAGATTCAGTAAATATGGGTTAAATATCTGAATAAATATGAACACCAAAGTAGGATGTTCATCTTAGTTTTCAGAGTTACTTTTTAAAACTAGATTATTAAAAAAATAATTTCCTAAAAAGTAGTTTCCTTTATGAAATATATTTCTCACCAATGTGCATTGTATACACATACTCTGTTTCTGAAATCTTTCCAAAGTTCTGCAAACAGAGGGGCAAAAGCAATAACCAATGAGAAAATCATCACCTACGTCATAGAACCACATAGAACCATGCAAATGGTCCATGGCTTCCAAGCGCCTCTCCATAAATTATTAATACTATTGAGCTGTACTGAAGTTTACGAAGTGTTTTCTGGTTCATTATTTGATCTTAATCCCCAAAGCAATCCTGTGAGTTAGGAAAGTTAGATTTGCAATCCCCCTTTTCTTTTTCTTAAGATAAACAGCTTTGGGGAAGATTAAGGGAGTTGTTCAACAATACATAAATCGTGACAGAATTAGAATTTAAAATCCTGTTTTCAGATAAAACAACATTCTCTTTTTAAAATATTCTAGCATGTCGTGAACACAATTGGATTATTTATGAATTTCAACTCATTGATGCTGTAAAATTACTTTTTATAATGACTAACCATGTTATCGTAAGCTCCTACTTCTCACTGAATAAACAGGATACTTAATGATATTGCTTAGTGATATCTCAGCCAGATCTCAAGTTTTCATTCATTGTTGGCAATTCAAATAGTATTATTCTGGTTCTGACTGTGATTCTGCTCTATTCATTTTGATGTGTATTTTCTTTTGCCTTAGTGATCTTTTTTCTTTCCCAGTGATGGCTACCTTATTCGTTCTGTGGAAGAACATTTCCCTGATGTTGTAACAGACCAGATGGAGAGGGAGGAAAAGGAGATGTTTGTGTAACTACTGCACAATCCTATGTTCTTTGACCATCTTCTTTGGTCTTACTTGTTGCTTCTTGGGTAAAACAAACAAAACAAACACAATCACAGCCATCAGATGGATTCTGATTCTGACTGAAGGTGATCCTATAGGACAGGCAGGAACTGCTCCGTGCCTTCCTTTGCCTCATCTTCCTCTGGCAGAGTGACTGAGAACTTTGAAGTGTTAAACTTGTGTTAGCAACTCAATGCACATCCCAGCACAGCACCAGGGCGCCTTCCTCTGTTCTATAGGAGACCAAGATGCTGCCTTTCTCATGGAGTGCAGCTACATATTCCCTGAGGAACCTGCGGGCCATCTCTCTTGCTTGACATATTTGCCAGGAATGGGAGGTACAGTTTGGATATGTTATTTTCTCTGTTTACCTTAGCTCCTGTTCTATTCTGCCATACTTGCACTGTTAGGATCCTGTAGTCTTCTGTTTGACACTTGCCTAATGATTTACTTTTAAATAAAGCCAAATGATGGAAGTACAGACGGTTCACCTTCTTTCAGGCCCACTGTTCACTCTGCCCCAACAAAGTCAGTGAGTTGTTTATTAAGAGGCTCAACATACTTACAAGAGAGGCATCTCTTAGTTAGTTCTAAAACTAGGAGAAGTGGATATGATTCAATATTCTATTTCTTTTTTCTCTAGTGTTTCCTCAAAAACACTCTTGTCTGCAGGGAGGATCATCATCATGACTGTGTCCAGTGAGAGGTAGTCATGCACAGGAGTTTCTAGCCTCCTCAAAGGAAGCTTTACCAATATCCAGAGGTCAATGTCTGACTCCAACAACTGATAGGGCTTAGAATGGAGTTTTCTTACTGCTCATGATTCAAAGTCCTTGATTTAAGCCACAATATCAGAACACCAGGAAACATATCCTAAGCAATATTTTTTACTGTTTTATATATATATCAGTTTTAAATATCTATTGACTTGGAGCACAAATGTTAATATTTTCAGGAGTATGGCATTCAACGTGTTGGGAGGATTTGCTAAGATTGAGGTCATATAGATGAATATAAATACAGATTAATTTTATTTGATGATAAAAATGGTATGTGATTTTTGCTTTTATGGTGACTGATTCAATGAAAAATATCAGAGATTAAAAATCATGTTAAATTTTCCTACTGAATCCCAAAGTATACACTGGGTCAGCTACATTGGGGAAGAAAGATACTTTCAGAGAGTATTGATACATCAGAAAAAAATAGTGAAAATGTGGTATTTTACAAAATCTTGAACAAGGTAGATGGGTCTTTCACAGAGTCATATATAAGGTCTGCTTTTTAGTATGTTGTTGCCCTAGTCATTTCATAAGTTCAATAGATCATTGACACATCTATAATATAAACTAACAACTCCTCCCAAATCCACTGCCATGGATTTGATGGCAGTTCGAAGCTACCCTATCAGACAGGGTTGAACTTCCTCTGTAGGTTTCTGAGACGGTAACTCCAGGAGTAGAAACCCTGTCTTTGTTCCCTGGAGTAGCTTGTGGTTTGAAACCACTGACCTTGTGAATCACAGCCCAATGCTTAATCACTACACCATAGAATGTCACACATGTATATTACTTAACACACCACTTTATTTATTTGTGATTTTTAAATATTTGATGCAATGACACCCAAAATAGTGCCCTACAAGTCAATGTAAAGGAGCCCCCTTGGTGTCGTGATTAAGTTCAGTGGAATCCGTGCTATGTTTCCAGGTAGGAGAGTTCCTTCCTTCGGGACCAGGACCTCCAGGCCTGAGAAACACAGGGTTGCTGGGACAGGAAGCAACAATACTGCAAGTGGATCACTAGGATCACTATTGTGAGTGGTGCCACTCCAGCTTCCAACCCTTGGTTCCTGGACCCATGAATTCTGGCTATTGGAGACACTCTCTGAGTGTCTTAACAGCAGAAAAAGGAATTCAGAGAGAGTGGGTCTGGCCTCTAGTGAGCTATTTATCTCTGTTGTGCATCCAAATAGGTCATCAAGCTGTGACCTGATTGGCAGGCTAGTCTCCACCCCTTTGCTCAAGGTGACAGGAGATTATGTAATCGCCATAATGAGATACATATTCTGTACTTTGATTCTGTGGGTATATAGGAAAGGTCCAGACTCAAATTGTGATTTTCAGAGTGCTGCAGCTGAGTGGAGAGTCCATGGGTGCTGCTGAGGCTGTCTGGAACCCCTAGTATTTCACACTGGACCAGGAACTATTTGTGGTATTGGCTCTAACAGTGGTAGAACAGTGTTTGGTTTGCTCCTTAACTTTGAGGATAAAAATGAGTAGTTGTCAACTGGAATAAGTATGAATTAATGCATCTGGGATTAGTAATTTTGCAACATCTGGCCTTGGTGGTTTACAAGTGTATTCCCACAGTAAATGTCTATCAATGATGTGAGTAATTTTATACCTTTTACATTTTAATAATCACTTAGTTCAAGAAAAAATAGTTGACAGAAAATTGGAAAAAACACATACAAATTAGTAAAAAGATCTCATCCAAACTCATATTGCTAACAACAACAAAACGTATACACTGTATATACTCTAGTATAAGCCAAGTTTTTCAGCACATTTTTTAAATGCAGTATAGGTACCTTGGCTGATATCTGGGTTGGTTTATACTCAAGTATATATGGTACATAAAAGGCAGTACCCCCAAAAGATGAATATTTTTTTCAAAGCTATATATTTAATTTTTAAAATAAAACAAACCTTATCACTTTCAAAGAACTCTCCATTATACTTAATACATTTGTCAAATTTGTGATTCCATTCTTAGAAACATTTTTAAAACTCATCTGTTTGGATGGCTGACACATCTCTCTCATATTTTTCTTCACCTCTTCCATGCGCTCAAATCACTGTCCTTTCATGCCCCTCTTCATTCATGGAAACAAAAGAAGTCTCACAGAGCGAAGTCAGGTGAGTAAGGTGCGTGGGGTAAGAGAGGCATGCTGTTTTCTGCCACAAACTGGTACCATGAGAAGGCTGTGTGAGCAGGTGCATTATTGTAGAGGCAAAACCAGTCCCTCTTCTACCTCAAATCAGGTCCTTTTTGTCACATACTGTTATGCAATCTTCTCAGAACCTCTAAGTAGATATCTTGATTAACAATCTGACCTGGTGGAACATACTCCAAACGTATTACAAGTCAACATTTTCATTGATTCAGGAAGTTGATGGATGTGTAGAATGAAGTTTGTCATCAATTGACATTTCAACTATTTTGAAACACGAAAGTCACTCATATACTTGAGTTTTTCCCATTGTGCTGTCCTTGTAAGCTTTGTTCAACATCACAACAGTTCCTATGGCATTTTTCCCACCAGAACACAAACTTTCACTGCTGCACACTGTTCTCTTGCATTGGCCATCACAAAAAAAAGATGTTTGAGTGAAACTGCTTTTATGAAAAAAATCCACTGTGGTTAGAGTGCACTAACTCTGCGTGCACTAACTCAGAGCGAGTCGCTGGATGCTCACCTAGTGGTGAAAATGCATACTATGAAAGCTCCTCTCCACCCTGCACAATTCCATTATTTTTTTTTGCTACCCCCTCATATAATGGAATAAAAATGTTTCCTACTTAAGTGATATAGGGTATTGTCTTATTGGTTGTTGTGTTGTTTCATGCTGTTGAGTCTGTTCAGACTTACAGAGGCCCAAGGTACAACAGAATCAAACCTGTTCCTTTGCCATCCTCACAATCTTATGTTTTAATTCATTGTTGTAGTCTCTATGTCAGTCCACCTTGTTGAGGGTCATTCTCTTTTTTGATGACGTCTGTTTTACCAACCATGGTGTCCTTTTCCAAGGACAAGTTATTCCTGACATCACAGCAAAATACTTGAGATGCAGTCTTGCCAGGGTTGTTTCTAAGGCACATTCTGGCTATATTTCATCTAAGACAGATTTGTTTGTTCTTTAGAAGAATGCAATTTTTATTATTCTAATAGCAAAAGTGGTTTGTGAATGTGGAGTTTATTCATTAGAATAAAAATAAAGTCCAACCTCACTGCCACTAAATTAATTCAGATTCATAGCAGTGCTATAGGACAAAGTAGAACTGCCCCTGTGTGTTTCTGAAGCTGCAGATCTTTATGGGGACACAGTGTTGATGGTTATCAGGCTAGCACATAACCCCATATACAACCAGGGTTGCATTTCTTTAGAATAAGTGAAATAATAAGTTAAGATCTTTATTTCTTATGTTCCTGCAGGGATAATTGCAACACATAGCTTGTTCCTATGTGGTTGCAGGTGATGTTGTCTAACCTTTTTCAAACTGTTCTACCTCAGTTCTCACCTTTCTGTCTTTGAGTTCTACAACTCACTGCAATGTCTCACAATGCCTATGAGCCATCAGGCAAATGGCCCACTTGGTTGTAAATGCTGGCAAATTCTAAATCCATGGATCTCCAGGGCTAGAGGGAGGGCCAATAAGTCCAAATCGACAGGTCAGGAGACAGACTATCGATTCACAATGCTGCAGAAGCTGTCGAATTAGACTAGTTGAGAGACTGTGGGTTTCTTTTCCAAGAAGGATAGGTCAGAGAAAACAGTCAGATGGAAGATCCAGAGCAAGAGAGAGAACCATGCCAGCATATCCTTGTAATTGTATGTGGATCACAACCCCAAGGAAACGAAGCATAATGACTTCTAGGTACCGTCCACTCTAATTCTGCCTTATTAACATGATTGACAACTTACTCCAAAATATTATCACCATAGACACAGAGGCTGGACTTTACAAGACATTAAAAAATGGAGAACTTTAACTAAAAGAACCATATTAAGTAACTTATTTCACTGTAGTTCCACAACAGCGTGTTGATCTCTATGGATATTTCTTATAGAGTAAATTCTAAATATATCATCTATGTTGATAATATATGGGAGGAATGTACTTGTAAACTTTCTGCACAGATTTAAAATAATTTGTTTCATTGAAAATCTTAAGTATAGTATTTATTATATTTCCTGGGAAGCATGAATCCCCAACTTGCCTTCGTCATACTTGGGTAACATGATTTTTTTTTAATATGGTCTAATGTTAGAATTGTAAGGATGGCACAAGATCAACAGTGCTTTGTTTTGCTGTGCACAGGGTTGCTATGAGTTGAAACCAACTCAGCAGTATCAAACAACAACAATATTATAAGCATCCCTGGTGGCACAGTGATTGAGTGCTCAGCTGCTGACTGAAAGGTCAGAGATTCAAATTCATTAATTGGCTCCACAGGAGACAGCTGTGGCAGTCTGACTCCATAAAGATTTACAGCTTTCCAAAACCTACAGGGCAGTTCTAGCCCTCCCTTCCAGGATTTCATGGAGTGGGAGTGCAATTGGCAGCCATGGGTAATTTTACATTTCAAAATTATTGTCATTTTTTTCCAGGTAAAACTTACACATACTAGAAGTATTTACTAAGGATAACTGCTGTATAACATTTTTATTATTTTAAACACTATACAAGTATAGAGTCTTTATAGAACATTTCCCACAGAAGCCAGAAAGAAAATGAAAATAGGATGGGATTAATTCTCAGTGAGTTCAAGGGTTTTTGGCACGAGGTATTTTTCCACGGAAAGAAAATAATAAATGGAGTTGCATTCCACTCTTATGAAAGTGAAAGACTTCGATGAAATTTTACATTAATAGAGTGCCATTGGGTGTTAACTTCTACAGGTAAAGTATGGAGTTAGGAATTGATCCTTGGGGATGCCAATCTTTAAAATTTCATAAATGTCAAAGCATTTCACCTCAAGGTTATTTCTTAATGGCTACTCTGGGTCACTGTATAGTCCATTTGATTGATTATGCCATTTGAACCACCTGAAAGGAAAATATATATATCTCAAACACAGTTAATGTGTTGGCCACTCCTAAGTGTTACCTTAAAAAAAAAAAAAAAAAAAGGAACGGGACCAAAAAGTTTCTCTTTACATGTTGTAATTTATGTGCAATTTTTTTTAATGGAAAACATTTAGGATGCTTAGTAATCATTTAGACATACTTGAACTTTTAAAAATACACCCACTTGTGCTCAAATGTCACATTAGCTGTACACATCACTCTCCAAAGAGTGTTAGATAAAAACGAGCTAGCTCTCTAGAATGTTAGGAAAGTGTCTGTATTACATAGCCCCTTGCCCCTTTCCCTGTCCCCTTTCTCAGCACTTTTTTGCCTCCATATACACTTGTAGCCATGCTTGCTTGTCAGTTTGTTGTACTCTGGCGGCTTGTGTGATGTTGGAAGCAATGTCACTGGCAATTCAAACGGCAGCAGGGTCACCCGGAGTGAAGAGGCTTCAGCAGAGCTTACAGACTAAGAGCCAATTGTGAAGAAGGAACTGATTGCCCACATCAGAGAATGGAGCCCCTGAAGACCTCAGACACAGGTTCTAAACATCATCCGATACTGAAGGCCAAGTGAATCAAAGCAGAACATCTCACCTGATGGGCTCCTCAGGTCAGAAAACACTGGAAATATGGCTGAGAAGGAGCTGCTTTCTCACATTGGAGTTGACCACAGTGGCTGGAATGGAATCAAATGTATGGGAACCGAACCTTCTGTATCTTTTGCTGACGAGGCACAATTCAGGATGAGAAGAAACAGCTGTAAAAATTGACTAATGCTCAGAACTTGCATTGTACTAAGCATGAATCTAGAAAAACTCGAAGTTGAAAAAATGAAATGGAATGCATAAAGAGTGAGCTGAAATGGACTGGTATTGGCCACTTTGAGTCAGAAATCATATCCTTTATGATGCCGGCAATGACACAATCAAGAGGAAGGCCACTGCATTCAATTGTTTTAAAAAAATCAGACTTCTTCTTGAAGTACAAAACTGTGATGGGAAAGCCAGTTAATACAACTGGTATTCAAATGCATGCGACACCACGAAAGCTAGTGCTTTAAAATGGAATTCATCTACTATCTTCAGTTTGACATTGATCAAACAAGCAACCAAGGTGCATTGTTAATCATTGACAATTAGAATGAAAACTTGGGAACAAAGAACAGTAATTGGAAAATATAGTCTTAGTGATAGAAATGAAGATGGAGAATAAATGATAGGATTTTCAAAGATCAATGACTTGTTCATAGCAAATAGCTTTTTCAACCTAAACAGCAGGTTTACACATAGACTTCTCCAGATAGAATCTACAGAAATCAAATGGCCTACATCGTATGAAGAGAAGACGGAGCTTCTCCATAACAGGATCTAAAAGCAGGTCAGGGATCAAACATGGAACACACCATCAAATGCTCATATGTCAGCAGAAGTTGAAGCGGAGAGAAGAAAAAGCAGTCAAGAGTGCCAATATATGACCTTGACTCTATCCCACTGGAATTTTGAGACGATCTCAAGAACGTAATTGCTGCTTT
>NW_022103922.1:28617511-28629442 GCF_000313985.2 Echinops telfairi
AGACTACACAGAACCACTGTCCTAAAAAGAACTGTTAGGCATTTCCCCTTTGGAGGAGGTAGCATATGAACAAGAACCTATGGTGTTGAAGGAAGAAGTCCAAGCTTCATGGAAACCATTAGGCAAAAACAAGGATCCAGCATTTGATGGGATACCAATTGAAACGTTTCAACAAACTAATGAAGCACTGGAAGTACTTATTCATCCATGCCAGGAAATTTAGAAGACAGCTACTTAGCCAGCTGACTGGAAGAGATCTACATATATATCCATTCCAAAGAAATGACCCAAGAATATGCTAAAATTAAACAACAATATCCTTGATATCACATACAAGTAAAATTTTGCTAAAGATCAAGCAACAACAATTGCTGCAATATGTTGACAGGGAGCTGCAAGGAGCCAGAATGGGAAGAGAGACATCATTGCTGATGTCAATTGGATCTTAACTCCAAGCAGAGAATACTAGAAAGATGTTTACTTCTGTTTTATTGATCATACAAGCCATTTGACTGTGTGGACTTATACATAGATCAAGAGGAAACTGCTTGAAGAGAACAAGGGAATCCTGCAAAGTTTAAAATCAGGAAATGTGTACATTAGGGTTGTATCTACTTATCATATTTTTTCAATCTGTATTCTGAGCAAATAATCAGAGAAGCTGGACTATATAAATAAAAAAGTATCTCTGCCCTTCAATTAATCCCACTTGTGTTTATCGGCCAGGCTGGCACAACAAACTAACTCTCTCAAAGGTTTGTTAACAATCTTCAATATACAGATAACCCAATTTGCAAGTGAGGAGGGCTTGCAGTACTTCCTGATGAATATCAAGGACTGAAGTCGTCTGTGTGGATGACAACTCAATGAGAAGAAAACATTTTCTTACAACTAGGCCAAAAAATTGTAGTTATCAAGGATTTTATCCTGCCTGAATCCACCATCAATGCTCACGGAAGCAACAGTCAAGAGGTCAAAAAACCCATTGCTCTAGGTATTTCTGCTGCATAAAACCTATTTAGAGTATTGAAAACAATGATATTACTTTAAGGACTAAGGTTAACATGACTCAAGCCATGATATTTTCAACTGTTTCATATGTATGTGAAAGTTTGGCATTGAATAGGGAAGACCTAAGAAAAATCGAGGCACTTGAATGATGGTGCTGGTGAAGAATATTGAAAGTACCATGGACTGCCCAAAGGACAAACAAATCTAAAGAAGTACAGCTAAAGTGCTCTTTAAAAGCAAGGGTGGCTAGACTTTGTCTTACATACTTTGGACATGCTGTCAGAAGAGACCAGTCCCTGGAGAGAGTTATCATGCTTCGTAAAATAAAGGTGCAGCGAAGCAGAGGAAGAACTTCAATGAGACGGATGGACACAGTGGCGGCAACCATGAGCTCAAGCATAGGAGCAATTGTGAGGATGGCACAGGCCTCCGGATGTTTTGTTCTATTGTGCTTAGGGTCCCAGTGGGTTGGCACCAGTTCAATGGCATAACAACAAAAGCAACATACACTGGGCTTTTGTTCTGTTACTCCAAGTTGACTTATTTTGTTACGTTGCTCTCTTTGTTTTGAATGGTCCTTCTCACTCTCTATCAGCTTCCTCCCCATTCAATATTTAATCAAAGCAATCCTCTTTCAGAGAACATTTTCTACTAGAGCAAAGCATTTTTCCTTTTCATTTCTTAAGACTTCATGTATATGTGTCTGCTGAAGAGATTCTTATATTATGCATGGCTGGCTCCATGCTCCAGTGTATTTCACACATAAGACTTCCAATAAGTGTTGATTGAATAAAATATATGAACGTGATCACCGATTCAGATTTGTCTAACATGACTTTAGGACCAAGTAGTTTTCACTCATCTTGATATTTGTAGCAGAAGAAGGTTTGAAGGTAAGATATGAGCACAGTACTATGCCTACTTGATCAATTCTGATCATTGATTTTTAGGAATGATTAAATGTAAATGTCATATAGAACCTAAAAAGTGAAAATGTGCTGATGTGCTTTTGATGGTGTTTGTTCCTTTAGGTAATATTTTAAACAGATTATTTTTAGGCATGTGACCAACAACAATCAACATATAGAAATATTTGGCCTATATTGAAGAAACAATTCTCAATTTAATTACCTACTTTTGCAATAGGTAGTCATTACCTCCACAGGATTACAACATAATAAGATTTCTTAAAAAAATTAATCAATATCTTTAAAACATCAGAGTGTAATCTGAAGTATAAAATACTTTGAAATTATTTATTGTTTGAATAAGTATTATATGAACTAAAAAATAAATAAGTGAAAAACCTGAGTAAAATTCTATTTCTCTCCATGGTTCTTCAATTATCTAATTAAGCAGTGTATTTATAGTATCAAGTGAAAAATTCTTAGAGTGGAACAAAGTGTCTTTCTATTCTTGTATCTACCCGCTTTTCAAACTCATACTACTGTAATCAGTAGATGCTTTCTGTGTATATGTATACCCATAAATGTGCTGCATGTGTTTGTACATGTATATGCTATTCTGCCCCTTGTATTTAAAACTGATTCATATAAAATAAAATAAACCACAATTCCGTGGCATGACATACAATTCAGTGGCATTCAGTACATGCACAATGTGGAGTAATTATTACCTCTAACTAGTTACCAATTATTTTTATACCCTAAAAGGAAATTCTATACCCAATGAATAGTCTCTCCTTCCCTTGTCCTATCTGTCCCCCAGGGCTGTGTAATTGTTAGAAGGTTCTCTGTGTCTAGGCATTTGCCTATTAAATGTATTTCATGTAGATAAAATCATAAACATGGAAACTTACATGTCTGTTTTCCTTCACAGAGAATGCGTTTTTGAGAGTCATCTATATTTCAGCATGTATCAGTACTTCATTACTTTTTTATGAATGAATCATATTCCATGGTATAGATTTAACACAATTTGCCTATTCATTCATCACTTCATGAATAGTGAAGTTGTTTTCATCATTTGGACATAGTACATGGTGTAACTTTAAAGATTCTTAAACAAATTTCTGTTTGAATACTTAAACCTGCAATTCTTTGGTGTGTATGCATATGTACTTATAAGTGGGATTCTTATGGCACATTTCACCTTGCTTTTGCCTGATAAGATGTCTGAGAAGCAATTATAGATCAGTTAATATATTAGCCTGGTGAAGCAAATCCAGTGGTTATACATAAATATGTTGTTACTATATCTATAAAGAAGGTTGTATCATGAAGTGGCTCACTTAGTTGGAGAAGTTGGTAAATCTAGTCCACTTCAAACCCCTGGGTCAGATATTAATACAACCAACCACTTATTACCCAAGAATATAAAACAGCTGTGGGGCTAATGATCCAGGAAGCAGAACAATGAAACAGGAAGACCACAGGCGGAGGGATCCAGAGTTGAATGAATTAAACTTCAGCAGGCCACTGATGACTCAGAGATTAGCAGGAAATATGGCAAGCTGTTGACTCAAGCCCCCCAATTACAGGTTGATGAATGCGATGTAGGGTCCATCCGCAGCAGAAGTGCGCGAACCACTACATCATCAGCTTACAGAGTAGTACACGACACCCAATGAAACTTCCTTCCAATTGCATTAGGACTATGACCTGATTAAGTGGGTAGCCCTCCACCCAAATCTTCTCACAACTGCTTGACTGCTCACAGTAGATAACAACATTGGGTTCACTACATTATTTTAGATTACATGGTGGGGAAGACCTCATTTGTCAAGAATCCTGACCCAGCCAAATTGGCACAAAACTAAACAAAGTTAATATTAATTTAACTCATTTTAAGGATGGCTGCATGTTCATTTACTTTCTGATCGTACAATTACTAATACAAGCAACCATTTATAACAGTATACAGATTTCCCAGGCAGTAGTAATGTGTTTGTCTGGGTAGGATACGGAAACAAATCCAGGGAGATTCATGTAATAAGAGAGAGCTTTATATAAGAGAATAATTGTATATTAAGAAAACATCCCAGTTCAGTCCAGATCAAGTCCACAAGTCTGATACTAGCCAATATGTCTAAAATCAGTCTGTGAATTCCTCTTCAGACTCATACAACACATTCAATGATGCTGAGTACAGGAAGATCACAGGCCAGTGGGTGGATAGTCTTGTGGATCCAGTGGTGGTGGCAGTATCTTAGTGCTGGTGTGGGTCTCCACCTGGTTCCTCCAGCTCCAAAGCTCTGGCTGCCATCAGCATAGCTCCATGTGGCTTGTCAACAGGAAGGTGAAGCAGATAGTGTGTGTATCTGGCCTCCAGTCAGCTATTTATCTCCATGGTACCTGCAAATGAGGTCATCAAGCTGCAACCAGATTGACAGGCTAAACCCCACCCATTCACACTGAAGTTTCAAATTGTAGCTACCACAGAGATGAACAATGGACAGATGAGTAAAGGCTCCTTGTAAGAGCAGGTAGCTTACTGAATAGTTATTGTTCAGGGATAATTCAGGACAACACTTTGTTCCATTGTGTACGGGGCTTCCATGAGTTGTGGTCAACTCAACAACAGCTAAGATCTGAAGACAACACAGAAAGTCTCTTCTAAGTGCTTATATTTTGAACACATAAAATCCACCTTAACGTAATGGATATTTTTAAGAAAAGTTTAAATCCTCCTGTGTGCTATGGAATATTCAGAACAGTCTAATGTTCAATCTTTGAGAGAACAAAGACATAATAGAAAATGAATAGATACCAAGTTTACTCCAGACCTGGTGGGTACATAGTGGAATCAGTGGAAACCGAAGCTTCCTAGGCAGAGGGAGGGGCAGCACAGTTTCATTCCCCTTTCACCTCGAAGGAGCGTTCATAGCAGAGAGATAGGGGGACACTTTCAAATGCTCCATTCCCTTCCAGGTCCCAGTGGAAGGGTGTCTGTAGGATATTATGATTGGGTCCATATTCCTCTCTGGAGAATGAAGGAGATTCAATAGTATCAATAACAGCCTTTCACTATATAAACAAGGTGAAGAGGGTGGTGGTAAAAAAAATTAATCTTCCTTTCATTTAATTACTTCTTTTTAGAAACTTTTGGAAGCCCTCTTACATATGCTCTAAGGAACCTTAGTGGAGTAGAGTTTACACATTGGGTTGATAACTGCGTGGTTAGTAGTTTGAAACCACAAGCAGTTCTGAGGGAGAAAGAGGGACTTTTCTATGCCTGTAAAGATGTACAGTCTCAGAAGCTCTCAGGATCAGCTCCACTCTGTCCTATAGGGTTGCTATGAGTTGGCATGAGCTTGATGGCAGTGAGTTTGTGTTTGTTTGTTTATATATACTCTAAAATCTCTGCTCTCATTCCTCTCTCTTTGATTCCATAAACTTCATACGAGTGCCTCTAAATGAAATTTAACTAATATCTGGAAATCTCAGATTGGCTGTGAATGGTGGCATTCCTCAAGACTCGTGCATATAGCAGACCAGGAAGGGGGGCTTCTGAGGAGACTATAAGGTCAGTGCTTTTTCTCCTTTGTCAATAAGAGATTTGTCTGCTGTTGGGTAGGTAGCAGCTCCCTCATTTCCTTCCTAAATCTAATCTTTAAAACCAAACTCTTCCAATCAGTCATATGGCCTCATCAATTATTTAGCCTACTTTTTTTCTATTGTAGAAAGGATATATTTAGTAAGTGTATTAGTCTGGGTAAACTAGAGAAACAAATTCATGGACACACATATGTGTATAAAAAAGAGATTTACAATTGCTTGTAAGATCAATTGAACATTAAAAAACGTCCCAGCTCAGTTCAGAACAAGTCCATAAGTCTGGTATTAGCCCATATGTCTGATATCAATCTATAAAGTCCTCTTTAGACTCACGAAACACATGCAATGACGATGAATATAGAAGATCACAGGCCAGTGGGTAGAAAGTCTTTGGATCCAGTGGCATTGGAAACATCTCAGCGCTGGCAGGGGTCTCTGCATGGCTTCTCCAGCAGCCAGGGCTGGGTCCATGTGTCTTGTCAGCTACTGTATCTCCCAGGGTGTGAGCAGAGAGTCTCCCACCTCTAAGGAGGAAATACTGGTATTCCCAGAATCTTTAGGGGAAGGCTATGCCCACACAGAAGCCTCATTGGCTATGACCTGATTGACAGGCTAGACTACACCTCTACATGCTTAATCCTTAAATTGACAATTATATAACTAACACAGAAAGAAAGGCAATGAACATAAAGAGACTTATGGTTTATAAATGCCTATAATCCTTGACCTCAGAAAAAGATAAACATGAACAACCCAATATACAGCACTGTTTGACTCCTAGCTGAAAGGTTGATAGTTTAAACCCATCCAGAGGCACCTCCAAAGACAGATCTGTCCGTGTGTTTGTAAAAGTTCACAGCCTTGTGGTGCTTCTACCTAGAGTCTCCATCAGTGAGAATAGACCCAGAGGCACACCATAACAATGGCAGCAGTAGAGGAACAGCCTTTTAATAGGAAATACCTGCCTAAGACACAGACATTCCAATCAAATGAACAATGGATTTCCATACCTGGTTTATGAGAGTTAAGGCCTAGCACATAATCAAGTTTACCATCAAGGACACATACATCATACCAGGTATAGCAAATATGGAGTCTATGTAGAATTTGCCAAGAAACAAAGAACAGAATTTAAAATGGAATAATGACCTAATTTTGCATCAGAGGCATTCATATATAAGCAGTGCCTCCTACTTGGGGGGTTGATATTTTCTCTTGAGGAAACAGACACGATGCACTATCCTTATATGGGGGAGGAAAGAGACACACACTAGGGAAAGGATACATCAGTGAAGGAGCTTGGTGACTGGCAGCGGGAGTGAGGCAGTGCATTAGCCTGGTGAGGACAATGATTTGGGCTCTAAAGATTTAATAAAACCAGAAATAGAAAGGCCATATGGATGGCCAGCAAAGAGACAAACTGGCAATTTCTCTAGGTTCGCTGATAATCTAGAAAATAAGTAAGAGAATACAATATGGATTGATGACGTACAAACTGCTGCAGTCTTTTGGGCCGGGGAGAGGTGAGCCACAGGGTACTCTTTGAGGATCAGAATCCGTTTGATAGTGGCTTTTGGTTAGGAAGCCTGGCAAATCTTTGAGTTTCTTGGAATAGGCCCAAGGGGGCTACACTCAGAAAAGTAAGAGATTTAGAGTAGGAGCCCCCAGTAAGAAGCTCCAAAGCAAAATTGTACAACTTCATAGAAGAGGCCCAAATAAATAGGAATCAAGCCCTTGAGCTGGGAATAAATAGAGGTGGAGTGTGAAGATGCACACAGGCAAATGCTTCCGGTTACAAGTATTCACTGAGGTCTATGTTTACTAGATGCTGCGGCAGGATGAGGCGCCTTTCTTAAATACAATCAGCATGGGCGCTGGAGAGAAAATAAGGACGGTCTTTTTCCTACTCCTGAATAGATGCATTGAATAATTTAGAGACTATGAAACATTTTATGGTAGATATAGTTATTAAGGTACAGAAGAACTATGAAGAAAACTTTGGCCTATGAGAAATAAAGATATATCACAATAGGTCTATTTTCGGTTTGTACAACATGTTGTAAGTTTTGAAAACTTGGTACTATGAAGGAATTGACTTAAACACCTCTTTCCAAATGCTTATATGGGTTTGAAGCAGAAAGACACACATTTTCAAAAGCATGTGAAATTTTAGACAATGCCTAATTGGGTGTAGTTATGTGGAGAAGCTGATTAGGACACCTTCTCAAACTATAAAAAAGAAGTCTGAGTTAACACAATGTCATATTTTGAATATACTTGTTTTGAAGTTCCGCTCTGCTTCCCTCCCCTCCCAGGTCTCCCTTCCCCTCCTCGCCTCTCTTCCTATTTCTTCCCCCTAGTCCCCTCCCCTCCCCTCTCTTCTACATACACACAAATAGAGAAAATGAAAAGAATCATTCCTCAGAAAATGGAGATCTCTGGGGAGACCAATCCAGACCTCTCAGGAAAGTCCTAATTGGCTTACGGACCAAGAAAAGGAGTGTACATCAGGGTTTCATTGTGGTGCGGGTGAGAGTTCATACTTCCAAGTTCACATGACTTGAATTTGATACTGAAGGAAGGAGCATACATGTTTGTATTGGCTTGTCCAGATGAGGTTATAAGACAAAGAAAGTGAGATGAGGCTTAAACATTGTCAGTAATGAAACAGCAAAGAATGGAGTCAGACTTGTTCAAAGGCACATGCTTCCCTATCCCAAACCTTGCAATATGGCATTTATTGCCCAGAGTGCAAAATCATCTGTGACATAAGGTGATAGTGGGAAAGCAAGTGTATTGGACTTGAGGAAGTGTCTCTAAATGACTTTTCAAGCTGCCCTAAACCATAGAGATTACTGACTGTGCCTGTTTACTACACCTTTTCCATTAAAAGTGAATCTTGTTATTTGTTGGATTCTAACCGAAGTAGAAGAGGATAGAGAAAGTTTTAAATCACTAGTTTTTAAATTTGGGGGCAGTCAATCTTATAGGGAACATTCCAATACTTATCTGTTACTTTGTCATATTGTGGTGACTTGTGTGTTATTGCGATGCTGGAAGTTAAATTATTGGTATTTAAAATGCCAACAGGGTCACATCCAGTGAATAGGTTCCAGCAAAGCTTCCAGACTAAAAAAAGGCTACTTGAAAAATATAGACTATCCACATCTGAGGAATTTGCCTTTGAAAAATCTTATGGATAGCAGCAGAACATTGTCAGATACCCACAACCTCGTGAATCGGAGCAAACCACTGCTGGAAGACGAGCTCCTCTGGTAGCAAGGCACTGACTACATGCCCGAGGAAAAGCTATGTTCTCCAAATGGAGTCCATCACAAGGGTGTGGTTGTAGTAAAGCCTTTGAGACTGTCAGTTGCTGATGGGACACAAATGTCTCAAAATGATACAAAATAGCTGTAAAACTCTAGTAATAATTGTAATTTGGAATGTACTAAGTATGAATCTAGGAAAATTAGAAGTCAGCAAAAAAGGAAATGGAACGCATAAAGCTCAATACCCTAGGCATTAGTGAGTTGCAATAGACTGGTGTTAGCCAATTGAATCAGAAAATCATATAATTCACTATGTTGAGAATGACAAATTCAATATTAATGGCATCATATTCATCATCAAAAAGGACATTTAAAGATCAAGCTTAAAGAAAAATGCTGTGATAAAATGATAGCTATCTATATACAAGGAAATCTAGTCAATACAACTATTATTCAAATTAATGCACCAACCACTAAACCTAGTGATGTAGGAATTGGAAAGCCCTACAAATCTCTTCAGTCTGAAATTTATCAAACATACAATCAAGATGCATGGATAATTATTGGCTATTGAAATGCAATAATTGGAAACAAAGAGGAAGGAAGAATATTGGGAAAACATGAACTTGGTAACAGAAATGAAACTAGAGATTGACTGTTACAAGACCAATGACTTCTTTATTGCAAATACATTTTTTTCAAAAAAACAAATTGTGACTGTATACATGGACTTAGCCAGATGAAACATACAGAAATTAAATTGACTACATTTGTAGCAAGAGACGATGGAGAAGCTCAATATTAGCAGCTAAAATGCAGCCAGGGTCTGAGTGTGTCTGAACAAACCATCAATTGCTCCTAGGTAAATTCAACAAGAAGCTGAAGAAAATTACAACAAGTCCACAAGAGCCAAAATATGATCTTGAGAATATCTCACTTGCATTGTGAGAAATCTCTAGAACAGGTCTCATGGGATGAACATTAGTGAAAGAGCACCTGAGGAGCTGTGGGATGATGTCAAAACAATATATACATAAAAAGCAAAAGATCATTCAATACAAAGGAAAGAGGAAAAAGATCAGAGTGGATGCCTGAAGAGACTGAAATTTATTCTCAATCATGGTGTAGCCAATGCAAACGAAAGCAATGATGAGGTGAAAGAGCCGAACAGAAAATTTCAAAGGACAGGTAATAGAGACAGTATGATAATGAAAGGTGCAAAGACCAAGAGTTAAAGAAAACCCAACTGAAAGAACTTAAGCAAAAATTAAAGCCTCAATTTACAATATTGAAAGATTCTATGAACAAAGTATTTAAAAGAAGAGACAAAGACTACACAAAGTCATTGTACCCAAGTCCGAGTCAACATCCAACCCTTTCAAGAGGTTGCATATAATCAAGAACTAATGGCACTGAAGAACGCCGAGCAGCACTGGAATGCATCAGCCCAAAACAAGTTTCCAGGAATTGATGGAATACTCAGTGAGATGTTTCAGCAAGCTGTTGAAGCACTAGCAGTACTAATTCATCTATGCCAAGAAATTTGCAAGACAGCTACTTGACCAATTGATTAGAAGAGATCCATATTTGTACCTATTCCAAAGAATACAAAGGCAACATAACAAATTGTGAAAATTATATTTTCATTGATATCACATGCAGTAAAATTTGTCATCAAACAAAGTTGTCATCAAACAAAGTTGCAGCAGTACATCTACAGGGAGCTGCCAGAGATTCAGGCTGGATTCATAAAAGGAAATGGAACAAAGTATACCATTGCTAAAATCAGTTGGATCATGGCTGAAAGAAGAGAATACCAGAAATACGTTTACTTGAGTTTTATTGACTATGCAAAAGCATTTAAGCAAAGGCATTTGTGTACCATAACTAACTATGAATACATTTAAAAATAATGGAAATTCCAGAACACTTACTTGTGCTCATGAAAAACATGTACATAGGTCAAGAAGTGGTTGTGTGAAAAAAAAACAAGGAAATACTTCATAATTTAAAATCAAGAAAGGTGTGTGTACCGGTTGTATCTTCTCACCATACTTATATAATATATATGCTGAGCAACTAATGAGAGAAAAGGAACTATATGAATTAAAATGCATCATCAAAATTGGAGGAAAGATTATTAGGAAATAGTACAACTTTGTTGTTGAAAGTAAGATGGACTTGAAGCACTTGCTGATGAAGGTCAAGGCGTGCGGCCTTCAAAATGTATTCAATGAAAAGAAAACAAAAATCCTCTCAAATTGATCAGTAATCAACATCATGATCAAGGGTTTAGGATTGTTTGTTGACAAGAAGGTCTTCTTGCTTGAATCCACAACCAATGCTCAAGGAAGTAGAAGTCAAGAGATTAAATGATGCATTGCTCTGGGCAAATCTGCTACACAAGACCTATTTAAAAGGTTGATAAACAAGGATGTTACTTTGAAGCCTAGATTGCGCCTCATCCAAGCTATAGCATTTGTAGTTGCCTCATATGCATGTGAAAGTTGGACACCGACTACAGAAGACTGAAGAAGAATCAGTACATACAAATTACCGTGCTGGGGAAGAATATTGAAAGTGCCATGAATTGCCAATAAGGATCCCTAGTATATAGTGGTTGCCTGCTGGGCTGGTAACTTCAAGGTGAATCGTCTGAAACCACTAGCGGCTTTGTGGAAGAAGACAGGGCTTCCTACTCCAGTAAAGAGTTAAGTCTTGGAAGTTTACAGGGTTAGTTCTACCCTGTCTTGTAGGGTCACTAAGAGTTAGCATCGACTCGATAACAGTGAGCCCTTTTGAGTGATGAATTGACAAAAGAATAAACAATGCTTAGGAGAAGTGGAGCCAAAATATTCCTTAGAAGCAAGGATGGCAAGAATTCATCTTATGTTCTTTGGGCATGTTATCTCGAGAGACCAGTCCCTGGAAAAGGATATCATGCTTGGCAAAGTAGCAGGGCAGAGGAAAAGAGGAACACCTTTGACCTGATGGACTGCCACATTGGCTGCAACAATGGGCACAAACATTATAATTGTAAGGATGGCATAAGACTAGGCAGTGTTATAGTCTCTTGTACATAGGGGCACTATATGTAGGATCTGACTCAAAGGCACTCAACAATAGGTTAC
>NW_022103922.1:28630626-28636918 GCF_000313985.2 Echinops telfairi
TCTCTCACAGGCCCCATGCCTTTGAGCAGGGATATCACAGATCAGAGTAAGGAATCTGGTTATTATTATTTGAATGTTCAAGCTACCTTGGAATGAAGGTTTTGCACCTCAGGTATATATCTGTCCTCTAAGTACTTCATTTAACCGCTTGTTGTCAGTTTATTGCAGCATGGTAGCATCCATGCTGTTGTCAGGCTGGAAGTGGTCTCACTGGTATTTCAAACACCAGCAGGATCCCCCATGGTGAACAGGTTTCAGTGAAGCTTCAAGACTAACAACATACTGAAAAGGAGGAAGGCTGTCTACCTCTGAGAGATTAGCTACTGAAAAACTTATGAATATTGTGAGCTATAATGCCAGAATAGGACCTTGATGAGATGGATTCACACAGTAGTTGCAACAGTGGTTCAATCATAACAACAATAGTGGCGATGGCACAATGACCCAGCCAAGTTCACTTACCTAGAGAGTCAGAACCAAGTGGACCACAGCTAATAACCATGAATGTGTCATTCATCTAAGAATTTGAGCCTGGAGCGATCACAGTCTTCGTGCGTTACACTCTCATTTTCTTGGACTCTCAGTAGTTCTGCTGCACTATTCCATGCTTAGCGCATGCTTGTACTTAATGGTCACCTTTGTAAGTTAAGAAATCAGTCTAATAAATCGCACCACAGGACTGGAAGGTTTTGCCTATGGAGTTCCCAGAGCTTTGTTTCTCTGTAGCTCTGCAGTCTGACTGTTGTGGGAATGCACTCTCAAATGCTATGGCTTTCCAGAATTGGCTCTGTGGTTCCACTGAATGTCATATCCTAAGTCTTCGTGTTAAAAATAGGATGCATTTATCATGAGTAGGTGTGGGATAAAAGGTTCTCTTTTTGGATAGATTAAGCAAACAGAATTCCCAAGAGAGGATAGCTAAGCATTATGAATGGGAGAGAAGTGATTTAAATGAACTAAAGAAAACCAGAAGTGGGGAGTCTGAGACTAGATAAAGGCTTTTCTAAATTTAAGAACAAACTACGAGCAGTTGGTCTGGGAACAGCATCTAATATAACAAGTATATTGAGGGTATACAAAGCAGAAAAATGCTTTCATGGCTCGTCTGTTAAAGTAGCTTAATTGCCAGAAAGTGAAATGATAATGTATTAACTACCTCCCCAACACACACACACACACACACACACACACACACACACACACGCACGCACACACAATCATACACATTATGGCTACGTTAACCTTGATGAGAGCTCTTCCTACTTTTTCCTTCTTCATCTCTTTATTTCAGCTAACCAACCTTTTTCCTGACCCCGGAACTAGCCAGGTCTACTCCAACTTTAGAGACTTTGCAGTTGTCATTCTTTCTGCCTGGAAAAATAATTTATTTTGAATAGCTTCCTTATGGCTCATTCTCTCACTTCCATCAGCTATGTTATCAAAGTGCCTTTTTAATTAGGCTTTCTCCTAAGGTGTTATTGAAAGGTATAATCTTTCTCCATATGTATACCTACCCCTTCCCTATATTATTTTCCTTATCACTTACCATTATCTCATATAAGGATAGTTCACTCATTGGGTATATTTTTAAGACGCTACTTCCAACTTAAAACTCAAGAGATACTTAATTGTTTTTTTCAAGGCTAAAGCTGTTGCAACCAGAAAATACCTGCATTAAATAGGTGCTTAAAATATTAGTAAAATGAGTGAAAGTTCACCCTGAGAAAAAGACTTGGGAAGTCCCATGGAAAGAAGGTGAAGAGAAGTAGAGATCCTGACAAGCAAGCGCACGCAGCAAGAGACAATGCTTGGACTTTCTCCTTTGCTGATGCACAGGGAGTGTGAGGGAATTTGATGCCCTGCAGATGCCACACAGAATGCTAGACCATTCAATGAAACTTCAACTACCTGTACCTTAAACGTCAGTCATTAATATTCTAGCTGAGATGACTATGCCTAACAGAAAGGGCAGAGCCTGAAATGAAGAGAAATATTAGAGATACTGTATGAGCGCTCCAGAGAGAGTTGCTGAGCTTTTTAATGTAGCCTGTGGAACAGCTAGCTTGAATCTATACAAAAATTGTAACCAAATACCGATATTTTTCATGTACTATTTGGAATGGTGAACAGGTGATACGTAGCCCCGTGGCCTGACAAGTTTGTGAGCACACCATTAATGGTTAACTGGTAACAGTGCTGCTGTAGGGAACAGAACTACTTCTGTGGCAAGTATTCCAGAATTTGACTGACGGAGAAGTGCTAGGATGATCCAGGCAATGTGGACAGGCCATTAGTAATGGAGTAAAAGCTTTTCGAAATTGGAAATATTTTCCAGTGTGTGATGGTCTAGTCTGAATAATTTGTGCGACCCATTATGCAGAGAAAGTGATTATTTGCATACCACTTCCTGCTGTGAAATGTTCATACATCCAGGCTGGTAAGAGCCTTCTTTGTTTGGGGGCCATTGATGTGACTGGAGAGGCCACTAAGGCCACTCATTCTGGCATCCCTTCTTTGTTTGATTGACTCATGGATGCTGTCATTCATTCAACCAACTGACATTGATTGGCAACCTACTGTGTGCATACCATTAGTGTATCTGCTTAAGGACCCTGCTTTTGAAGTCTGACAAAGCTGGGTCCACATCACACTTTTACCCTTAAATTTTTCGAAATTAGTTAACTTCTACACCTCAATTTCTGCATCTATAAAAGTGAATAGCTCACAGCTATCATTGAGTATGGACACAAGGTTGAAGTAGGGCATTGTATTGAAACTGGGCGAGGGGCTGGCATACAATGTGGTCAATGTGTTTCTTTCCAGAAAAGGATGACTATTTGAGAGAGAGCACAGAGTAGCTCAGGAATATTCCCAGACAGGGCTCAAAAAATATTCCCTAGTAGCAGCCTTCAGTTAACGTTAATCCATACTGTCTACTTGGATATAAAACATTAAGAACTATGAAAGAACACAGGTCAATAAAAGAGGATATGTCATGTGGAAGAAAATGTGAGGTTTCGTTTGTTTGTTTTTAAGCTGTGCATTAAGACACATCTCCTGTGGTTACACATACCATGGCTCTTTCCCCGGAGGTCTCGCTACTAGAAAGGGATGGCAGGATGATTCATAAGCAAAGTCACCTGTTAGCCAGTCCGCACTGGGATGTGAAATTGTGCATTATAAAAGAAAGCGTTATTCCTCCTTTGATTGCTGGAATGTCAACTCTGAGGGCTGTATATTTCCTATGACTATTTTATAAAAAATGCAGGATTAATTGGGAGTCAATACACAGACATCATTCCACAGTTCAATCATGTCAAACAGTATTGTACAATTACTACCACACTGAGTTTCTTCTGTGACTGTTTGTTATGCGCTTGTTGTCTCTCTCTCTCTCTGCCTCTTCCTCTTCTTTCCTTTTGCCTTCACTCCCCTCTCTTTCCCTCTCTTGCCTTTCTATTGTCTTGGTGGCCAATTCTCTGGTAAAGGAAATTTTCAAGTATTAAATAAATCTAAGATAAATATCTGAGAAGACAATGATCTTGTACGGGTGGAATGAAAGGCACTGGGAACTAGGCTAATCCCATCTTCGGAAGCACACCACACACAAACAACAACAAAATCTTAGCTCTGAGGTCTGAGTATCTTGCCAGGAATCTCCTGAGGGAGGGACGTTAGCTGAAGAAATGAGGGTTTAATTTGTGTTGTAGGGGGGAAAGCACTCAGAGCACAAATGAAAATGTAAAGGAGTTCTTTTCCCAACATGAGAGAGAGATCTGAAATCAAAATGACCTGTTTGCATAGGTGCAAAGCATGGTGATTTCAGAGTAGCCCCTGAGCAGGGACAGTTTGGGACAGGTATAGTGATTAGAATCTAATCACTGGTAGTTTATTTCTGACCCAGGTCAAAAAAATGAAGAGTTAAAGAAGTAGGGAAAAGCTTTCCTTGTATACAAATACTTACATGTTTTTAGGCAGTGTACAAAACTTACAATCATAACCACAGATTGCTTACAATGTTACTTCTCAGAACAGGTTATAAAAAGGTTTAAACCCAAACCAACCACTGCCATCGGGCAGATGCTAACTCCTAGCGAGCCTAAAGGCTAGAGTGGAACTGCTCTTTCGGGTTTCCCAGACTAGGCATCTTTGCCCCGAGCAGCCAGCCACACCTTTCTCTGATGGCGGGGAGGTGGGTGTTTTGAGGAAGCAGCATTCAATATGACTTCACACAAAATTGTGTCTTTCCACAATGTCAGATTTATTCGTCCAACAGGATAACACCTGGCCTGGTGGCCTGTGAGTTAGTCAGAAGGCAGGCAAGGGGCGGCCAGTCCTGTTGTTAATAATTGAGATTGTAAGTACATAAAGCAAAAGCATGTGTCCTTGGTGCCCGATCCCAGGTAAGGGTCCTCTCTTGACTCTCTATGGCTGACACCTGGTGGCCCAAAGTAGGGAAGGTCTCCACACCAAGCAGTCACGGCACGTCCTCAGGGTCCTTACTGTCCTTTCACCAGGGCAGTGTCATTAACGCTGCACTCCTAAAAGCTTGCTGTCCAGCCAGCTAGTTCTTAGTGGCTCCATGGCTCCAAGAATGAGCCCGAGCTGGTTTCAATTCCCCTCTCTCGCTATGCAGAAGGAGCCTTTCTAGATTGCACTGCATCGGGTCTTTTCTCGTATCTAGCTAACACCTAGGTTTACCACTGACTAGAAGTTTTGTTTCCAAACAAGGTTCACTTCAAGAAAAAAAAAAAGTTTCTTATCTATCCAATACAGTTTTATTCTTGATTATGATTTTTTCTAAATAAGTGTGTTTACGTATGATGTATTTGATTTTCATAACAGTGGGCTGCATCTTGCGGTTAGCTGCCCAGGACTGTGGCTTTTTATAAAAATGTCTAGGTTGATGTAAAACATGCCTTGGTGCTGGACCTAATAATTAAGAGTGAACACGTGAAACTATCTTAGTTGTCTGGGAAACTTGAATAAAAGTTAGTTGTTCAAGGTTTACTTCTGGATCATTTGTTTCTACAGTCTTATTATGGAAGGACTATTTTCAAGGCCATTTTATGCTACGTATTTGTGGGAAAAAGTGTAGTTGGTTACAAGTTGGACTACTAGTCACCAGGTCAGCAATTGAAACCCCCCAGCTGTTCTGCAAGAAAATACAGGAGCTGTCTGCCCCTGTAAGGATTCACAGCCGCAGAGACCCACCCGGGAAAACCCGCTCTACTCTGTTCTGTCGGGTTGGTAAGAGGCCATTCTGATCAGATGGCTGTGAGGTTTTGCTGTTGTTGTAAATTGTGATCAAATTAACTTCATTGAGGGTACATTCCTTTCAAATCCCGGATTGTCTACAGCACAACATTCTCTTAGTTATTTACGGCTTCTAACAACATAGTGGGGTAACAGGAACATGTCAGAAGTTTGCATTTATTCAGTTAATTTTGTCCCAGGCAGACAGGTCAGTTGAGGCCCAATCTAATTCATTAAGAGCTGAGTTTAATTCAATCGTTTAGCTTTGGACAAAAAGGCTTTATAACTGTCTCCTTTACACTCAGTGTTTTAATATAACTAGATCTTTTTTAATCGTACAGTGGGAAAATGTGCTACTGTTAGTACTGTCTGCCTTGAGTCTGTTCCCACTCATTGTGACTCCTTATGACACAGTCGAAGTGTCCCCGTGGGCTTCCCAGGCCATAGTAGCTATAGGAGTGGGGAGGTCTTTGCCAATGGGGGGGTTCTCGGAGGCATGGACCCACCAGCAGTCCACTTGGCAACTGAGGGCTTGACCACTGTGCACCCTGGGATCATTAACTATCCCATAGTATTATAGAACATTCAGAAACTTGTAGCAATGGATTTTCATGACAGAAGAATAGAATTCTAAGAGAATAGATACCTAAAGAAAGAACAATAAATTGCTGGAATATCACAATTGTGTGGAAGCCTTAGCAGGGGTGGGTAGGAGCGGCAGTAGAATATTTTCTGAAAATAAGAACAAAAAGGTTCTTGTCTCTGATTCATTTTAGCTGTGTTACCCTCTGTCCTAGTCAGGGTTGACTAGAGAAACAAATCCAGAGATATTCACATGTATTTAAGAAAGAGTTTTATATTAAAGAGCAAGTGTACATTAAGAAAACATCCCAGCCCAGTTAAGTTTTAGTCCAGAAGTCCGATATTATCCCATATGTCAATACTAGTCTATGAAATGCCCTTTAGACTCACACAGCCATGCAATGATGCTGAATGCAGGAAGATCACAGGGCAGTGGGTGGAAAGTCTTGTGGAT
>NW_022103922.1:28637864-28657666 GCF_000313985.2 Echinops telfairi
CCCCGGTTCTGTGGGAGAAAGGTGGTGTCCTCCACTGTGTAAAGAGCTACATTCGGGGAAACTCAAAGGTCAGCTCTACCTTGTCCTGGAGGGTTGCTATGAGTCCAAACTGACTCTATACTTGTGAAATTCATGTTTGCTTTGGGAAGACACACAACCCAAAAAGGAAAACTTTGTCAGTTGCTTGTTTTGGAACTATTGGTGTAGTTAGCAAATATGCATACCCCACTGCCACGGAGTCAGTTTCAACTCAGAGCCACCCAATGTAGGATTTCTGAACTGTAAGTGTTTATATACTCAGAAAGCCTCATCTTTCTTCCTTGGGGAGGTTGTTGAGTTTGAACAGCTGACCTTGCAATGAGCAGCCTGTTACTTACCTTGAACAGTACCACCAGAGCTAATTTGGTAAAAATTCATTAATCTTTTAGCAAGTTGTTCCTTTAGGTCAACGGGTTGTTTTGTTTTCACATTTAGAGTTTATATTTTCCATCTGAAAGCTGAATGAAAACCATCTCCCTCATAGAGTTCCTCTGAGAATTGAATGAGACTGTTCTCATCAACTGCTGAGATTGGCTGGCACTCGCCAAGAGCTCCGAAGTTGTAGCTAGAACAAGTTTTTATTCTACTTCATTAAGCCAACAGAAGCCCTATAGAGAGTGCACAGGAGTTCCTCATGAGTGATAGAAATATGCAGCTCATAAAATATTTCAACGAATAATAGATATTCCTCATTAAAAATTAAGCTCTCATGCTAGAAAGCAAGTATTACAGAATTGCACTGTATCATATTTATGACACTTTTTTTTTTAATGTTAGAGAAAATACAGCAAACACTGCCTTAAAGTTGCCTCAAGCAGGCAAGCAGAAACTGTGGAAAGAAGTGAACATGTGCGAGTCGTCTCAGAAGAAGTACACCTAGAACACGCCCTGGCAGGGAGGATGGCTCTGCTTGGTCTCGCTGACTTTCCGTTTGCTATCCGGAGGACCAATTCCTGGAGAAGGGCATCCTCATCCTGCTCAGTAGAGGCTCACAACCACTCTGAAGAAGACACTCAATGAGATGGGTGGATTCAGTGACTATGTCCACGGGCTGATGATGGTAATAACTGTTATGATGGTGCCGGCTTGGGAAGTGTTTCCGTCAGTTCTACAGAGGTGCACTGTGAGTTAGAGGTAACTAAATGGCACTTCACAACAACAACAACAACTAAAACGTGGGTGATTCTGGGAATCCTGAAAGGACATCGTTTAAGCCCTCTCACAACCCCCTCTCCCTTCACATACACACACGACGACTGACAGGCAAAGAGAGTGATGGAGCTCAACTCAAAAAGATTTCTCAGCGATCACCGACATAGGACCCCTTTTGGGAAGGACATCCTAATGCTCCACCCGCTGGCACCTGAGGCATCAAAGGAGGATGCTTTTCTTCCTGTGTCAGGAATTGGTCATTTATTAACTCAGATTTGATGACGGCACGTGTGGGTTTCTGTTTGGTCAGCCAATAGTTGGTGCTGAATCAAAGACGTTGAATCTGAACTTCATAGGGTGGCCAATTAGTGTTGCCACAGAATATTTATAAGATTGTTCCCTCCTCTGGAATTGCATTTCTGAAAAAGAAGCTGAAAGTGTCACCGTAGCCCAAAGAAAGTTCAAAATAACTGGACTCAGACAATTTACAAGACTACTGCCATTGAGTGGATTCTGACTCAGTGGTCAAGTCGGGGTCAAATTAAGCTTGCTACTCCTACTGTTGATTCCCTTTTCTGTTCCATGTGTACATAAGACTACTGTGGAGAGGACCGATATTGCAAGTAACTCCGTTTGAAGCCTCATGTACAATCCAAGAAGGTTGTTGCATAGCTGTTCTTCCCTGCTGAAGACAAGATGCAGCATGTTTCCCACGTTCTGAAAAAATAGCCTGTAGAGCAGTGGTTCTCGACCTTCCTAATGCTGTGACCCTTTCATACAGTTCCTCATGTGGTGACCCCCCAGCCATAAAATTATTCTTGTTGCTACTTCACAACTGTAATTTTACTACTGTTATGAATAGGGCGACCCCTGTGAAAGGGTTGTTCGACCCCCAAAGGGGCCGCGACCCACAGGTTGAGAACCGCTGCTGTAGCGGATACCTGATAAAAGGGAAGACTAGCAGTTAGTTTCAGAAAACCTACAGAGCAGGGTCCACCCAAGCTTTTCATTAGAGCAACTGATAACGATTGAAATGGGGCACCTTAAAATACACGTTGAAGTCTTAACCCTTGTACCTTTATAGATGACCGTTTTTGCAAATTACTCAGAATCAATCTGACTACTATTGCATTGATGCTGATGCAGAAGGGACCCTATAGGCTTGGGCGGAACTGCCCCTGGGACTGTCACTCTTTAAAGGGACGGAACACTGACTTCCTCTCAGCTGGTCGTTTCATACTGCTCACCTTGCAGTTAGCAGCGCCTTGCATAACCACCATGCTAACAAATAAGAGGTGTTTAAAATTTTATTTTATTTTTAAATATTATGGTCATGCCAGGTGCTTTCTAAACCTAAGATTGCTTCTAAGTGTTCCCTCATCAGAGGAGGAGGATAGACCCAGGGCACACACAGAGGAAAGGCAATCGCTGCGGAAGGAACCCATCTATAAGGAAAGGATGACAAGGATTGTCTAGAGACACCAGAAACTGGGTCAAAGGCCCACCGAGAGAATTAACATGGCCCAGAATATTGATCTGAACTCCCCCCAGCTCCCAACCTACTGTAAGAAAATACATTCTTTGTTCTTAAAGAACGCCACTGGTGGCAATTCTTATAGCAGCACTAGCTACTAAAACAGAACCAGGCACTAAATATGTCAGGGTACATAGGCCATGTGATTTTTGTCACAAATACTCAACTCTGCTTTGGTTTAGTGAAATCATCCACACTTAAAATGTACATGAAGTTTACTTATGACGCAGGCAGCTGGCCCAATTTTTCCCACAGGTCATACCTTACTAACAGCTTCTTGGGCATGAAGTACGTGTTACAGAGGATAACCGGGAGGATCAATTGTTTATGCTTAATTTCCTAATCTTTTCCTTTAGGATGAAAGGGAATGAGATAGAAATTTGATTACATTTCCATGGAGTAGAATCCAGATTTTCATGAGCCATGAATGAACGCCAAAACGATTGCTTTGAGATAATCTTTAAACCTTAAAACAAAAATAACCCTTGACACTTTTTAAAAAACTAAACAAGATCTAGACCAGAGGATGTACACTGGTACAGATAGGAACTGAGGATACAGGGAATCCAGGATGGATGAGCCCTGTGGGACCAGTGGTGTGAGTGGCAAAACAGGGAGGGTAAAGGGAGAGTGGGTAGGAAGGAGGGAACCAATTGCATGGAGCTGTGTGTGACCTCCTCCCTGGGGGACAGACAACCGAAAAGTAGATGAAGGGAGACGTCGGACAGGGCAAGATATGACAAAATACCCATTTATAAACTATCAAGGGCTCATGTGGGAGGGGAGAGCGGGGAGGGAGGGGAAAAATGAGGACCTAATGTCGGGGGTTTAAATGGAGAGAAAATGTTTTGAGAAATGATGTACAAATGCGCTTTACACAAATGATGTGTGTATGGATTGGGATAACAGTTGTGTGAGCCCCTAATAAAATGTTAAAAAAGGAAAAGAAAAAAAAACTAAACAAGAGTTTACCTTCACTGGGCAAGGTTGCCTGCCTTAGACATTGTGCTCTTTTGAAAGCTCTCTCTGTGGCCTAAATTAACAAGCACAATAGAAAAGATTAGATAGAAAATTTATTGACAATTTATGCTAATGAAAGAAGAACAATTTGTTGAAGAAGGGTAGAAATTGTTATATAACTTGAATATATATACGTACATATATATTTACTGTTTTTAAAAGTTACTAAAGCCTAACCTCAACATTTGAATTTATGAGAATCATTTACAGGCTAAGGAACTAGGAAATACAATATTCTCAAGCTAGATGAAAATGTGGGACCAAGGCTTTGGGGAGCCTACGGCAAACTCCATACTCTGAGGAATAGTGTTCAACTGCATGAAGCCCATGCAAGTGAGACCAGTGATTGAAGCACTGAACAGAGAGTGGGGAATCAGCTGACATGATGTAGACACTATGATATAGACGTAGATGTTCAAAATTAGGCAGTGGATGGACCGGAACATCTTTGGTATTCGATTGTATTAGAATAATGTTGCCAACTCAGTTTTGGGGTGTTTCCCCCAGCAATATCTTATATAGACTTCACAAGATGATCGGCTGATGCTGGTAAACTCGGCATCCCCTGAGGAGCAAGGCTGCTGAGAGTCTCCCTTCCTTGCTTTAGACAGGCTATCAGAAAAGACCAATCTCTAGAAAAGGACATCACGCTTGGTAAGTAGGTGATCACGGAACACGAAGAAGCCCTTGAAAGAGCTGATGGACACACAGCCACATCAATGGCCTCAAACACACCAGTGCTGCGAAAGAAGGCACAGGGACAGCCAGCGCTTTCTCCTGAGTGAGACCGCCATGTCTCTGGGCAGCCTGGACACAACACCCACAGCAACAAACGTGTCGATGCGGTCAAATATGTTCTCCTTGATAAAAATGCTTGTGTAGTGAAATTGATCCTCTGTTCCTGGACACATGGAATGTCGTCTGACAACTAAGAGGGTCCTGAGGAGTGCTTGTGCCACTGAGGGACAATAATGAGACAGACAAAGCAGGCAGGGTGCTCACCTGTCCATGAAGTCAGGGACAAGGAAGAGAGCGGATATCCCTCTCCAGCAGCCTTAGATAGTCTTGGGGCTGGCATGCCAGTCAGGACACCCATAACACCATGGGCAGGTGCTGGAGGCACATATATAACAGGATGGGCAGGTACTAGAAGTATACACAGAATAGGATGGCAGGTACTTGAGTTAAGATGACAGCTTAATCATGGATGTCCCTGAGTTCTCTCAGGGGAACAATTTATGATCAGTATCAGAAGGGAGTTGGTTGTGCTTTGGGAGGGACAGACAACAGAGTCTGATTGCTCTTAAGGACAGATAGCCTCCAGGAGTAGAGTAGAGTAAGCAGCCATGTGCTTCTAAGAATCATCTTAAAAGTGCACTGTGAGGGGGGGAGATTTGTAGGGATGATTTTCAGTCAGGAGAATGTGAGTGGGATTCATTTCCAACTCACAAATGTGAAGGCCTTCATCCACCAGAGTCGGCATTCCAGACCGCTTACTATGAGCACAGAGAATTTGTCCGCATCCCCTCTTCCTGGTCCCGTTTCCCACAGATGCATCAAGACAGTGAAAGGGATTTTGCTATCTCAGCATGTATTTTCTCCGTGTACATCTAGAAAGCAAAGCTTATAAAAGGAAAACCCAAGCTTTATCAGTTACCATCTGTGGAGCTAGGGCTGTGCAGAGAGTCAGTCTAACCCAGAGTTGAATGGAGTAGCTCACAGGATGGTATCAGAGAACTACTGGAGTTGTTTCGCTGCACACGTATAATCTTAGGCTAATTATTGATCCACAGTAATGTTATCTGTGAATCTGGAATAATAATATCTGCTACATAAAGCGTATTGAAGATTAGTTGACAGGCATTATCCAACTCCCTGACAAATATAGACTCAATAAAATGTATTTATTATTTTTGTTGTTATTATGCTTCGGTAAGGAGAAAATAGGTGGCCCTAGTGAAATCCTACAGACATTCCTCAAGATGGTCTTATTTTCTTAGCTGACAATAAATTGTCCCAGAATAATGGATATCTCTCTGGAAAATTAAGCCCCACATCTCATGTGGGCTGTGAAAAAGTAAAAGATTCATTCTATGGCACGTTTGCCTATACTCGGAGAGAAAATACAAGTAATTAAGTAATAGTAAGACACTGTGGAGATGGTAAAACTATTTAGAAGTTGAAAGCCAGACTAGAATCTTAATGGAAATTTAAGGCAAGAATAATGGCCATAGAGTTTAGATCTTTCTCTCCAGGTGCTTCTCCGAAGCACTGTCGTAGACCGCAGATCATTTAGGAACCAGCCGTGGTGAGACTCCATTACTTGAGCCACCCTAGAGGGAATCCAGGCGAATGCCTGCAGAGAATCAGTTTTGCTTTGCCGTCTCTGCCAACACTTGACTGAGAGTCAAGTGGGTGGGGCCGGAGAGTTCCCGCTATGCACTCTTCTCCGGCCCAGCGGGAAGGTGTACGTATGTTCGGCTTTTATTTAAAAAAATTAATCACCACACTTGGCCAGTGATACCCTTTCTGTATTTGCTTAATACATTTAGTTAGGGAGTGACCAAGATAAACCTGCAAGTGAGGCTGGCTATGGAAATGGTTCGGAGAATTGTAGATGCAGTGGATGTGAGCGGAGGAGGTGTGCAAGTATTGTAGATCCTTAGTGATTCAGGTGATAACTACTTTTCTCCATTGGTAAGTAGACTCCCTCCTTATTGCCACGAAAGGACAATTCTCAGAAGCATCCGCATCGTTATTTTATCTAGAACCAATTCTGTTCCCGTGATACTTCAAACCTGGGACCTTGAGAAGATGAGAATGCCAATTTCAAGGAACACTGAGGTGAGAAATCTCAAAACATAAAATAACCCAGAAAAGATAAACTATAAAAGAGAGTCTTATAGACACGACTAAGCCTTAGTTATACCTGAGATGTGACTCACCACCTTAGAGCTGGCGAGAAAGCATCTTATCTTTGCCCTCTTGGTTCACCTTCAGCATCTTCATCTACAAAATTGGGCCTATATTATATTCACTTCATAATTGTAGAGAACAGGACTCCTTAGGGTTTAGGAAGTGCTAGCTATTACTATTAATCAATTTTATTTTGGCTACATTTAAAATGGAGACAACTAGACAGTCCACAGCACACGCAAAGGGAACAATAACATTTCTTTGGTTGCCAGTATACATGTTAGCTTTTCTCCTTCTTTTGCCCAGGACTATGTCTCCTTTTCTCTTAGGATTAAAGTCCTAGTGTTCGTTTCCATGTGTCATTCAGTGATTACATATTATTAAGATTGTGTTTAAACTGGTAGTAAAACAAGTTCATATATTTGAGATAAAGAGAATATGTGCTAAAATTGGGGTATTTCTTCCCTGATTATAGCCCTCAATACCTTTATATTGCTATTATACTACCATTGTATTTAAAATGAAACATTATTTTAAAAATAAAAATCTTCAATAAGACCTACAGGTTCAAGCATGATCAGATTAATGATGACCTGAGAGTTAAATTAATGTGACCTTTCAGCCTTGAGAAACCTTCAAGTACTAGATATAGATAGTTTCTCCTAGTCCTTGTGATTTAACTGAAATTTCAAATAATCATTAAGCTATCGATGAGAATTCCAAATTGTTTTCCACTGAATATTCTAAAATGGAAATATTCATGGAATTTTCTATTATCTAGGAATTAAATGGATAAATCTCAATTGCCATTAGTGAAGATGCATTTCCATGTTAGGTGAGACTAGAGGATATGCAATGTGTCAAAGAAGGAGATTTATGATTTATTTGTATAGATGATATCTCAATGCCGACAAAGTAATCTGAACATGTGTTCTGGCCAGACACATTGCCCTCTCTCGCTTTTGTCGGGCACATTTCTTTTATTAGAGCAGCTGTTAGTTTCTTAAGGAAAATGAGAATATAAGCATTGACTCAATAATTAATCAATTTCAGTGACCAATTTCTGGGAGAATATAAATTGTGGCCAAAATGAGTCAGCAAAATTTTCACTATCAGAGGCTAAGGTTCAATTGGAATAAATTTTTACTAAAATATAATTTAAAAAAATCTTTATAGAACAGTCATTTCAATGTTCTTATATAAAATATACAGCTTTTGTGTAACATTTTTAGTCGTGTTGCATCACAATAACACATTATATTCTATAACCTTCTATGACAACTATGTGAATTTAAATTTTATAAGGAAAATCCTTACTCTTTAATTTTTAAATTTCTCTTTTAATTTGAGGCATAGCCAAAGTACAACTTTATAGTCATCTTATGCAAAAAATAGCCATATTACACTTCCTTTTTTTGAAACAACTAATATTTAATGATTACCCAGTGGCCACACAACAGTCCAATAAACATCATTCTCTTTAAATCACTATTCCGAGATTTCAATGTATTTTTAGATGCTGAGAATCTTAGTCTCACAATATGCACAATATAATAGTGTCCCTATGAAGAATTAACAGTCTTCAAAATATCTTTTAACTAGGTTTGGGAATTTATAATGCCCACAGTTATATGTTATTTCAGAAAGAACTATATTTTCAGATATTGACAAAACCAGTTATATATATATACATATATATATATATATATATATATATATATATATGGGAGCTTTATATTAAGAAGTAACTATAAGTCAAGAAGGCACCCCAGTCCAGTCTAACTCAAGTCCTTAAGTCTGATGTTAGTCTAGAAGTCTCTCTTCAGGCTCACGTAGCTTCACGCTGATGATGCAAAAGGTGAAGCAGGAAGAAGGAAGATTGTAGGCTGCTGGGTGCAGAGTTTGTGTGGATCCAAGATTGGTCAAAACATGGCAGGGCATCATCTGCCTTAATGGTCTAGTGGGCCACATGGGGTCATCCTTGGAGCCAGGCAGAGGCTCAGCATGTGGAAAGGTGGAGGAACAGAGAGAGGGAAGTTCCATTCCTTTCCTATAAGAAGGTCATACTCCCAAGGATGCATCATCAGGCTGTGACTGGATTGAACAGGTTGGATGCTAAACCAAGAGTTTCATACACATTCAAGTTGACATAAAATGCAACTAACACATTTACCAAGCACTTAAGAGCATTGCATTTCACTTAGTATGAACATAGTAGATGAATCTGTCTACAGCAACATTATCAGCTAGCAGGATGTGGTGGTTAGGGATTACATCAACTGGACACTCCTGGGTAAGGGTAGGAGTCGAGCCCATCCTCTCAGTTTGGGTGGCAGCCTGATGACACCTCTATGGGAGTGGTCTTTGACATAAGAGGGAGGGACAGAGCAGAGTCAAACCCTCTTTGGCCCTTTGCCAGGTGCTGGAGCTGAATCTTGTGTCTGCTCCATCCATCTCCCAGGCGCTATCAGAGGACTGCCAACAGTGGGCTCATTCCTGACTTAAGATTCATCTTATCTCTCCATCCCCTGCCCTGTTCCCCTGCCCCATCGTCCTGTTTGCTGTTCATCAGTTTCCATGAGCAGGAGAAGCCTGAATTGAATTCAACAGAACTTACCTATTTCTACAACTATATAAGCCATTTTTATATACATCTCTTCATATACAACATGGCCAAGCATTACATTTTTAGGTTTTGCGTCTCTTGAGAACCCAAGCTAACACCCAGAAAAAAACTAAGAATAAAAAGAAGTCTTACCATCATATAATATATATGAAAATAGTTTCCAATGATAGGGGAAAAAATTATTAGAGTTAGTGATATGAATCCTTTACTGGTGGTATATGGATGGGAATGGGATATTAAGGTCAAGCGCTCTTGTCAAATTTAATATATCTTCATATAGATCAATGAACCAGATATTGACTAACTCAAAGATTGTTTGGAGGGTTCAGTAGAAAATTATAATGTCTAGGTTTTGTCCATCTATGTTTATGCACTAGAGAGGATAATGGGTAATCATTCATTAGTCCATTACTAGGGTCTACCTTTTAGTTGGGGAAATGTAAAATTTAAAAAATTCCATAATCAAGAGGGACACAGTCTAGAAGTGGTCCTCAGGACAGTTGAAGTTTAGGTGAAATATGTGAAGAGTTGAAATATTTGACTATATATAGTTGAGTAAGAGGTCTACATACCATGGATTTATTTGATAAGCATCCTGACATGCACATATTTGTTTAGAAGATATATCACAGCTTTTAGTATTCAGGGAAGAAAAAACAACAACAATATATGACACCCACGTATATTATAATAGTATGCTATCTAGAAGGCAGCCAGTAGAATTTTCTAAGGAAAGAACAATGTTCATCTTCTGAAAGCTGTCAGTCATTACCACCCTTTGCTTTCTACTTTCAGGAACAGTGGAAAATATGTTTATTAACATAAGAGGAATCGCAGTCCTGGCTTCAAAGAAAATGATGCCAATTATAGTGGCTCTGATTGGAGAGTATATATTCCATTCTCCACAGGTTGGAGAGAATATATTCTATTTCAAATACCGGCAAAGTGTGTGTGATGCAACCTGCATTAATATAAATTGAGACAGACTCAGAAAGAGTACCATAGTCATTTTATAGATCAGATAACAATGGATGGAGATGTGTATTGACTCCCTCACTGAACTTCTAATGTACTGTTGCGAGATCCCTGCCCTCCTCTCCTTGGAACTAAAAGGTAAATATCCGGTAACATATCAGTGTAGTTTCATTGTGTTGAACCTTGAGGTGGGTCAACAAAAACTCAATATGCGAATTTGTCCTAGTTGCATCAGTGGAGACACAGTGTGGGAACTGCGCCTGATCTGATGCCACTGCACCGGGGAAAACACTAAGGGCTTGCAATAGAACAGCAAAGGGAGCAGAGGATGGAAGTCCCAAGGGAGCATCTAAAATCAACTTTAGGGCCAGGGCATGGCACTCCCTCAGACTCTACCGGAAAACACTCCTAAAGGTCAAGAAACAGAGCTTGAACTATTTACAGGCTTTTCTCCTTTTTTTTTGTTTTGTTTTGTTGCTTTGTCTTGCTCTGTCTTGTATTTTTGTGCATATTATTATCTCTGCAGGTCTATCTATATAAGATAGGCTGGATAAATAATCCAGAGGAGATTGATGGTTTCTGGGGGGGACATGGGAACTGGGGAGGCAGGGGGAAAAGAAGTGGTGTTAACAAACCCAGGGGCAGGGGAACAACAAGTGATCCACAATCAGTGGCAAGAACGGTGTAAGAGGCTTGCTAGGGATTGATCAAGGGCAATCTCACTGAGAGGAGTTACTGAAACCCAAATGAAGGCTGAACTTGATAGTGGGATAAGAGGAATGCATAAGGAAATATAGGAAAGAACTAGGAGGAAAAGGGAATTTATAGAGGCATGTACAAATGTAAATATATTTATATATACTGATGGGGAAATGCCTATATTTACAGGTTTAGTATTAAGATAGAAGAGGGACAATGGGCCTCCATTCAAGTACTCCCTCAATGCAAGAACACTTTGTTCTATTAAATTGGCATTCCATGACGCTCACCTTCCCGACACGATCACTGAAGACAAATATATGCATAAGCAAAGGTGGTGAAGAAAGCTGATGGTGCCCTGCTATCAAAAGATATAATGTCTGGGGTCTTAAAGGGTTGAAGGTAAACAAGCAGCCAGCTAGCTCAGAAGCAATAAAGTCCACATGGAGGAAGCACACCAGCCTGTGTGATCACAAGGTATCGAAGGGATCAGGTATCAGGCATCAAAGAACAAAGAATCATATCATTGTGAATGAGGGGCAGTGCAGATTGCGGACCTAAGACCCATCTGTAAGCAACTGGACATCCCATTACAGAAGGGTCACAGGGAGTAGACGAGCCAGTCAGGGTACAGTGTAACAATGATGAAACATACGACTTTCCTCTAGTTCCTAAATGCTTCCTTCCCTGCCACCATCATGATCCCAATTCTACCTTACAGATCTGGCTAGAGCAGAGGATGTACACTGGTAAAGATGGGAACTAGAAACACAGGGGATCCAGGACAGATGATCCCTTCAGGACAATTGGTGAGAGTGGTGATACTGGAAGGGTGGAAGGAAGGTAGGGTAGAAAGGAGGAACCGATTACAAGGATCTACATATAACTGCCTCCCTGGGGCATGAACAACAGAAAAGTGGGCGAAGGGAGACATTGGACAGTGTAAGACATGACAAAATAATAATAATTAATAAATTATCAAGGGTTCATGAGGGAGTGGGTGACAGGGAGGGAAGGGGAAAATGAGGAGCTGTTACCAAAGGCTCAAGTAGAAAGCAAATGTTTTGAAAATGATGATGGCAACAAATGTACAGATGTGCTTGACACAATGGATGGATGTATGGATTGTGATAAGAGTTGTATGAGCCCTCAATAAAATGATTTTTAAAAATAGCCACTATCACTGAGGGCTATTTTCCAGGCTTTTCCTCAGCATTTTATATAATACATCTCAATTAGTCCTTTCAATAGATCTTCTGGATAAAGAGATTCTAATCTCAGTTCTATAGCTGAAGCAATTGAGACTCAAGGTCACTTTTTACCCTGAAGTGTCCATAATGGATCTGTAACCAGAACAAAGAGTTGAGTAATTCCAGGTCTTGGCACTTATTTAATATGTGGAATGTAACAAGGCAATTTTTACTTGACTCTGATCTGTTGGCAGAGGAGAGACAGACACTTCTATATATTTATATCCTGAGAAAAATCTATAATATGCATTCTTTATTAAGGAAGAACCACTTATCTTGTATGCATTGATGTCTTTTGAATGATCTCTGGAAGAAGAACATTAAAAACAGAAGGAGAGAGAAAGGAATTTGAGGTTATGATAAGAAATTCATGAAAGAAAGTTTAGCATACTAATATTTGATACTGTATATATCCTCTATTCACAGAGAGGATCTGTCCACAGTTTATGGAATGGAACCAGATATCTCACCTACAAGTGTAGATACTTCCCCTTCATGAACGAATTGGCCTGTACCAGTTATGTTCAGAGTGTCCCTGAAACTGATGGATTCTAGACCATTCTTCCCTCTGGATGAATAGTACTACTGAGAATAATACTTTTAAAGTTGTGATGAAGAAGAAAACAACTCTTAATTCAGTACTTAAGTAACAAGAACTGCTTAGGCACTTTCTATGACTCTTATTTAATTATCATGAAATCCCTAAGTATTAGGTACATTTTTCACATTTAATAAATTTAGTAACTGCATTTAAAAAATTAAATTTGCAAAATGTCACAGTGTGTGATGAAGTGAAACAATTAACTTTCTGATTGTAAATCCTTTGTGTTTTAAACCATCACATAATGGTTTTGAAAATATGTTGCTTGAAGATTCCTAGTTTGTTTTTCCATACTGAGAAATTCATCAGCAATCCTGGCTCAGTCCCCAGAATGACTAGGTCCACGGGGAATAGGCATGACATCATTTTTAAGAATACTGATTTTAACATGAGTTAGGAATCATTAGGTACTGGGACCATAAGATTTCCTGTGGGAATAGAACTCCAAGGATACCATGGAAATAAATAGAAAAAAATGTGAAACAAAATTTGATTCACAGACATTTGCACAATATATAACTTTGTACGAATGTTTCAGATGGAGACAAACAGGTGAATTATTCATCAAAACAAACCTGAGTAATCTGCACGCGGTACTGCGTTTTCAGCAGACAGTAAGGAGATGATTGAAACTCAGGAATGCCACCTGCTAGAGAGGGTTTTTCAAATGTAAAGTAGCTGCGCTCCAAGTCAGGAATTTCATCAAGACGCAAACACACTGCAGTTCGGAAATGGTGAATCATTACTGAAGACATTCTAAAATCGAAGTTTGCAAGTACTCCTGTGCCAGATATTGGCACAGTTTCAAAATAACCAATATAACAAACCCACAGGATGTATGTTTCAGACACTTTGTCTTAGCAAATTACTCTCACCCACTGCCATACTCTCTTGGTGTGCATGTGTGGAACATAGAGAAAAGAGAAACGCAGTGGTTTGTCCAGTGACATGATAGGATAGTTGCCTTCTGGTACAATCTTTCTTCATGTCTTTGCTTACCTATCGCTGCCTACTGTAGTCTGGTGGAACTTTAAAAAATAATAACTTTATTTAGATAGAATTCAAATGCCATACGATTCATCCCTTTAAAGGGTAGCATTGACTAAATTAGACCCACCCACACGATGGAGGAAAATCTAAGTACTGAAGGCCAACGGTATTAAATATTTAAAAAAAATAAACACCAACGAGCAGGTTCTAACTTGTCAACCCCTGTGTAGAATTTCCAGCCAGAAGCAGCTGGTAGGTTTGGTCTGGTGACCTGGGGGTGAGCATGCTTAAAGCTTATCCGACAGCCCTACTAGGGCCCCTTAATTGTGAATCACATGTTAATACTTCTTAGCAACTTTAGAGTAGCGTTTAAACAAACAACCAGACACCATCACCTTATCCAAGTTGACAACTAAAGGAAGCCCCACACAGTGGATCAGTGCGGATTCGGACCAACCATACGTACCGTGCAAGGACACGCATTTTCACATTTGCGCCTGTGTTTGAATGTCTTTGTTGCAGCCACGGTGTCATGCACGGTATCCTTTCCAGGGACTGGTCTTCCCTGAGACATGTCCAAAGTATGTGAGATGAAGTATTTTAAGGTTGAATAAATAACTGAAACTTTGCTTATTCTTCCTCACTATGCGTAACACCCACTATTCGTTTGCACTTTGTGAACATGACGCCAGCATTTCAAAACGTTGTAGGAAACGAAGCCCATTTTGATTAGTGCATATTTCTGTGTGCTGTTATAAAAATTCTTTCCCTGCACTCTCTATCAAATACACACACACACACACATGCTCAATTTATATTGAATTTTATTTCCAATTTCTCCACTGTCGATGCATTTTGCCAAATTAAATGGAATTTTCATCTTCTCTACATGTTTGTCCAGGTCTTTGGCAGCAGCAGTGCCTAGTTACAGGCCTTGGCTAAGCATTCCCAGAGCAGCACTCTACTGCATATGCTCCTATTTTTGCTTATGGTTTTCACCTCCTATTGCTGGTAAGTGATGTTGGCTTCATAGTGTAATTCTTTCATTTGCATTATCAGGTGTGGAGCATGACGATTTTAACATATTAACCCTGGTGGAACTTTTCCTTTGGCCAACTGCCAGAGATTGGAGCTTTATGTGGTGATGTTAGAGAAGACTAGAATTTTGGTTCTGTACACTTTCATAGACAGAAAAATCACTCTTTTCTTTAACTTTTATATCACAGAATTAATAACAGAATATATAATATGCTTTACTATAAAATCCTCTTCCATAATTGGGATCTTAACCACCCTTCATGATATTTTCAGGCAAAAATTTATGGGGTATCCAAAACTGGACTATTTAAATTCAAGTTGATAGTAAGGAATAATGGAATAAAATAAGGACTTAAATATTCTTAACTATTTTGAATTATTCAGTTAATGTGCACGTTATTACATGCAGAACTAATTTTCATCTAGTATTTCCTAATGATTCAAAAATTTGAAAAGGGCAGATTTTAATGTTGGCATTTTTGCTAATAGACTGTATATTTTCCAGCATAGATTTTATCTAAATATAGATAGAGATAATTTCTATCTAACTGGTTTCCTTATATCAAAAACTCAAATGTGAACTCCTATAATTATGCAACAGATTTTGTTACTCTGTTCTAGTGATCTTCATTGCATACACCAAATTTCATGATGCATTGTTCACTAAATATTCATTTGTTCCATTCATGTCCTCCTTATCATTAGTTCTTTAAGTTACTTTTTAAAATTCTGTAGCATTTTGAAATCTTACACATGATTTTCAGTGTGTGCTGAAATTCCATGACCTTTTCAATATTCTTTAGCTCAACTTGCTGATGGTTCTTTGTCAGATAACTCAAATGTAGTAGAAAAATCTGTTTTGGAAAAATATAGTTGCTGCAGAGTTTGAACTCTACAACTATTATTGAATCATTATTTTCTCAAAGCAAGAGAGGAATTTAAAGAGTATGTCCAGTGTCTAAATTATAAAAATAACCCTTACACAAAATATGATCAAGAACAAGAGTAGCCTATTAAAATGAATTTAAAGTTATTTTGATTTTCATTTTTGACTTTGAGTTTTATGACTTTATTTATTTATTCATTCATAAAAGCTTTTTGAGGTATACTCAAGGTAAACATTTCTGGGAATTAAACATGAATTCCTCCCACTGCACATTTCCAGGAAGCCATAATCTCTTAGATGAGCAGAATATGAGCTGCACATAAATGCCTGTATTATTAGCTTGGGATTTAAAGTTTTAGAATATGAAAAATATTCCTTCCAAATGAGGAAAATGTTAAGACTTCTAGGGACGATATGTTGGACAAAGACAAGGAGGAAAGGACACCTTGGTAGCAGTGGTTAGGTAAGCTCTAACCTGCTGCAGGTGAGAGAGGCAGCACTATGCTTCTGCACAGCTTTACCGCTTTGGAAAATGAATGGGCCAGCTCTACTCTGTCCTACAGTAGAGCAAAGAGCCAGAGTGCACGTGATACGAGTATGTCCATTTGGTTTGGTTTTAAGAAAGGTAACCAAATTGCTTATGTTTTTTGTTTTTTTTTATTTTAATAATTAGACATTTAAAATATATGAAGCTCTGTGTTTAAGTAAATTAGATTTTCAGAAAATAGAGAACACCACATCCAATCTACAGACACATTGTCATCTTCTTCAGTATGTTTAGGGGATTTATAAGAAGCAGCCATATCCTTAAACAAGCAAATCTAAAGAAATTACAGACCAAATGAGAGAATTATGCTGTATGACCAAGTGCAATGAAGTTACAAAAATACGTTGTTGTTAGTTGCCATCGGGTTGGTTACTACTCATAGCAACCCATGTGCAACAGAACTCTACCCTTCCGGCACCATCCTCAATTGTTTTCATGTTTGAGCTCATTGTTGGAGCCACTGGGTCAATCTATCTCGTCTAGGGCTGTCCTCTTCCCTGCTGCACCCCCACTTTACTAAGCATGATGTCCTTCTCCAGGGACTGGTCTCTCCTTGTAGCATATCCAAAGTACATGAGATAAGGAGTAGCCATCCTTGCATTTAAGGAACTCTCTGGCTGTACTTTTCAAAGATAGATTTCTTTCTTGCTTTTGAAAGTCCATGGTACTTTCAGTATTCTTTGCCAACACCATAGGCTAAATGCATCAGATTTTCCTCTGTAGTTCTTCTTCAGTGTCCAACTTTCACCTGCATATGAGGCAATTGAAAACAGATTGCCTTAGGTCAGGCACCTTGGTCCTCAAAGTAACATCCTGGATTTTCACCTTTAAAGAGGTAGGTTCAGTGCAGCAGATTTACTGAGGGCAATGTGCCCTTTGACCTCTTGACTGCTGCTTCCAGGAGCATTGAGTATGGATCCAATGAAGGTGACTGGATGAAGTCAAATCCTTGACAATGTCAATCATAGGGCCCAGTTGTGAAGATTTTTATTTTATTTATAATGAATTGCAATCCTGACTGAAGGCTGAAATCCTTAATCCTCATCAGCAAGTGCTTCAAGTCCTTCTCGTTTTCAGCCAGGCTGATTGTGCCATCTGCATATGGCAGGTTGTTAATAAATCTTCTTCCAATCTTGCTGCCACATTCTTCTTCACATAATCCATTTTCCCTGATTATTTGCTCATCACACAGATTGAATACACATGGTAAGGGGATACAACCCCTGTCACACACCGTAACTGATTTTAAACCATGCAGCATTCTCCAGTCTGTTCATAGAACTGCCTCTTGATCCCTGTACAAGGTCCTCATGAACACAATGAAATGTTCTGGAGTTCTCATTCTTCTCAAGTCTGTGCTATGATCCACATAGTCAAACGCTTTCGCATAAGCAATAAAACACAACTAAACATCTTTCTGGTATTTTCTGCTTTAGTTCAAGATATATTTGACTTCAGCAATGATATCCCTTGTTCCACTTCCTCTTCTGAATCCAGCCTCAACCCTATGGGAGCTCCCTGGTCAGTGCATTGGTGGAACCATTGTTGGATGATCCTAAGCAAAATTTTACTTGTGTGACATCAATGGTACCATTCTATAGTTTGAGTATTACGTTGGGTCACTTTTGTTTGGAATGGGTACAAATATGGATCTCTTCCAGTTGGACAAGTAGCTGTCTTCCAAATTTCCTTGCACAGAGGAGGGAATGCTTCTAGTGCTTCTTCAGCTTCTTGAAACCTTTTGATTTGCATTCCAGCAATTCCTGGAGCCTTGGTTTTGGCTAATGCTCTCAGTGCAGCTTGGACTTCTTCCTTCAGTGCCATTTGTTCTTGATCATGTACTACATCTTGAAATGGCTGAATGCTGACTAGTTCAATTTGATAGAGTGACTGTGTATTCTTGCAATCTTCTTTAATGCTTCCTGTATCATTCAATATTTTGTCCACAGAATCTTTCAATGTTGCAATTTGAGGCTTGAATTTTTTTCCTTAGTTCTATGAGTTTATGATATACTTAGAATGTCCTTTTTTGGTTTTCTTACTCTAGAGAAAGATTAGTGGTGGAAATACCATTTTCAGAAGTATATAGTGAATGTGTAGAGAAGCAATCACTTCAAATTTTGATGTGTTTGATTAATAAATGTTTTAGTCATTTTACACCACTACTCTTTGATTTGCCCTCTTATATTAGCACCACTTTTTGTTTTCCCATGTATTTTCACTTCTTTCTCTGGGTTTCAGAGCTCATTTGATATATTTTTTTAGAATGAAGGGACCTAATCAGTGTACTTTTAAAGAGAAGCTCTCTTACAATGAATTATCTAAGTCTTCACTTAATGAGGATGTCTTTTTAAAATCTTCACTTAATTTTGTTCTTTCTTTCACCATTGGGAATATCGTTGCACTGCTTTCTGTCCACTGCTCTTGCTGATGAGAAGTCTCCTATTAATGATGTTTTCTCTTAGGTTACATGTAATTTCTCTTTCACTATTTTCAAGATTTTACATTTGCTGATGGTATTCAATACTTTGATTATGATGTATCTAGTTTGGAGGATTTTGCATTTCTCAATTTGGAAGTCACTGAGCCTTTTAGATTCCTAGGTTATGTTTTTACTCAATTTCATAACATTTTGTGACCATTCAACATTTTCTGGTACCTTTATTAAACTTTGAGAGGAACTCTTGATATTGTCCTATGAGATTCTTTATTTTTCTTTTATTTATGTACTCTGAATTTCACAATAAAATTTTTTGTTCTGTCTCCTTATTTTTTCCCCGACAAAACATAATAAATTTTAAAGATGATAGAGAAAGCATGATTCATATAAAGAAACTTTGGTAAGTCTACCTCACCAAAATTAGAAACTAATTTTTGCTGTGAAGTATGCTGTTTTGTGGATGAAAAGGCCAATTATAGAGTTGGAGAAAATGTTTTAAAATGACATTTTCAAGAATAAACTTGTGTATAAAATATATTAAAAAGCTCACAAATGGAATAATTAAAGAATCCTCAGATCTAATAGGTAAAAGATATTAACAGAGATTTCACTAAGGAACAAATACAGAAAGCACTTGACACAGGAAAACAGGTTTACAACATTAGCCATTTGAGAGACACAATGTATCAATACATACTTATTGCAGTGTCTCCAATGTATAATTTTGAAAGGGTGTTAACACCAGATGCTGGTGAGGATGCAGATACATCAGTAGGATGCCTTGGAATGCTGAAAAATTCAGCTACTCTTAGAAAATAGTTTGACATAAATCCAGCAATTAAACTTTTGTACATGTATACCTGAGCAATGAAATTTTATTCTAATGCATAAATCTGCACATAGCATTTGTAGTTTTATTTGTAATCACTCCAAACTGAAAAGTATTGACATGTTCTTCAGTGAGTATATAGGTAAATAAACTGTGCTATATATAACTTCATCATGGACTACTACTCAGTTATTTATAAAATGTATGTAAAACATTGGGCAAATTTCAAGAAAATTATTCTAAGTGATTGAGTTAGTTAA
>NW_022103922.1:28658916-28660981 GCF_000313985.2 Echinops telfairi
GATGCTAATCCAATCTAGAAGGAACATTGAAATGTGATGCAGTCAAGTTCTAAATCAGTTTTTCCATAAGAAATAACTGAAAATGGATTAATCCATTCTCGACCACCAAGTGTTTACCCTAACCTTGCCTTTTTATACAAAACTTTACACAGAAATTTCAAAGTAAGTTCAAGTTAAATGAGATAATTTAAATAAGAAAAACAACATTTAAAAAGTGTTTAACAACAACAGGATGGCCCATACCTTGAGACAGATAAGGATCTGGATCTGTGGACACAGATGAGGAGAGGAGGGATGGAGAGAGAGTCGGTGTTTGGAAAGGGAATCCCCTTCCATGAAATCAACTGGTAGCTGCTTTTCAGGAGGTTTTTTTCCCCCTTGGTTGCCCTTTTTCAAGAAGAACCAACCCAACTTCCCCAAAAAAAAAAAAAAAAAAAAAGGAAAAATGTGGCCTGCTGTTGGCATTTCCTTAACTGTTTTCTAAAAGGGTTTACTAAGTTATCATCAATGATATCGATGATTCTTTTAACAAAACTCTTAGGACCCATGTTTTTTTATCTAAAACAGTACAAAAAGCCACACAAACTAAGAAAATGATAGCAAACTACTACTTGGAACACAGCTGCAAAGGTTTAAAGAACAGGTACTAACAACGCCAACTAACGCCCAGTGACCGAAACACGAACTGCTTCTGTTGACAAGAATCACGTGTGTCGGGTGGGATTCTGATATTTTGGTGGAGCTACGATGCAAAGTTTTCTTGGCATTTCACGTTGAAATTCTACTATGTTGAGTACTGATACGGTCGAGTACCGGGGTTCTCCGGGACATCATAATTATAAAGAAGCTAATTCTCAACATTTAACTAGGTATGTATTGTTTACTGTGGCAGGCAAAGCTGCAGTAAATATTCATTTGGAAATTTTACCCATTTGACTGTTACAATTTTTTTAAAACAAATTTTGCCTTAATCATTCACAATAGCCCCAATCTATTTTCAGATTTCAAAGTGGTGGGATTTTCCACTAGTAGAATCAATATAATACAGATACCTAGTTTATCACTTTAGCTTTTAAAATTTTAACAACTTTATTGGCATAATTGACATATTATAGAATTCACTGGTCTAAATATATTAAAAAGAGTTGTGTAATAATTACTACAATAAGTTTTAGAATTTCTTTTTCATCCTTGTATTGTTAGCTCCCCATTTTCTCCAGCCTCCCTTGCCATAACCCCAAGAAACTATTAATCTAGTTACCAGTGTATTACTTTTTCAAGGTATATTATCCTATAAAATTGCAACGACTGGTTGTGGCACGGATTAGGTCTGGGGGAAGGGATTTGCAGGGCTCTAGAAGGTAGCAGGAGAGAATTGTGCTGGTCTGGTCACGGTTGTTGATGTTGTTAGTGGTTCGGTAACTGTCTCTGGCCAGCGTTCAACTGTCAGCAATCCTAATAAGAGTTTGAACTAACCTTTAAATAGCTCACACTCAGAAAAATATCAAAAGTTGTGGAACGTGGTAAATGCTTTACATGTTACTAGTTTGAAGAGTAGTGGAGAAAGTCACAATTATTTTCTAACAAATGTTTATGCGTTAGACGAACTATTCCCATTTTAATATTATTGTTCAGTTCTCAATGGCTGTTGCTTTAATATTTATTTACAAAAGTAATTTAATTACCTTTTCTTGATAGTGATTATATATTATACGCATGTCCCAAGTTCTCTACTAAGCATATCATGATGGAGACCGTGAAGTTTTTCAAAATAATGGAATAAAGGAAGAGTTTACATTTGTGGGCCCTCCTCAGATGTGAGCTGTCTAAAGGTTAGTAGCAACCCACATCAGAATTTTCAGATTCTACTTTTGCCAATTACAGTGTCTTTGTGAAAATTATTTAACCTCTCAGTGTTATGTACAGTAGGAATAATGGATGATTTGAAGCTTAGTTAATGTCTTAAACATCATTTGAAATCCATGAAATTATAATTAGATGATTATTATTTCAAGTTTATTAAGAATTGTTGATACAGAAACACTCATGAAAATGTGATAAATTC
>NW_022103922.1:28662282-28670435 GCF_000313985.2 Echinops telfairi
GAAAATGGGTTTAGTCATTTTTATGTATCAGAAATATTTAATAATATCATACATGAGGTAGCACCATCAACATTTTTAGTTCAGCTTTTTTTCTTAAAAAACAATGCATTTTTTTAGTCGGTGGTGCAGGAGTTGCAATATGCTTCTTAATGTATCAAAATATACTTAGTGCCAGACAAATAAAGAAACGTTCTTTGAATATATTTCTTCTAAAAGAGGCCTCCTCATTTGTTTTAATAGTATCTGATTCGTTATATATTTTATAAACCTCAAACTAAGGTTTCACAATTATTGATATATAAAATGTTGGATCTTTTAAAGAAGTTAGCATAAGGGAAAAGATCATATAACTATGAAGATAAGTGAAAGAGTATTACATGCATGGGTTTATCCAAACAACACATTTTAAAACATATCTCTGCAATCAATGGATGGCAAGGGACAAGCTCTTTCAGTAATACTTTCTTACAAACACCATCAAAAGTATCTTCCATGGGAATCTACTGGATTCAAGGCAGTGAGGTCAAGTCCAAAGATTCTGATGAAACTTATTTTCAATACAGTGCATTTCCCCCCTTGTCTTCACAATTTCAACCCCTCCAAATGGCTTGTTCCCTATTAACTTGTGATATTTCTCTTCCTGGTTTTTGTGGAAATGAGCTGGCCTGATAAGAATATTATAATATTTTATTAGATATGTCATCTATTCTCAAACAAAGGCATTTTCTTTAATCAGGACAGCTTGAATTTTGTATGTAAGTGATGTAACCTCCAGTTCAAATCTCTACTCTTGACATATTGGTTGATCTGAGTCTTGTTTATGTACATTGGTGGCACGAATGAATAATATATATTCTTTGTCTGCTTATATATAATACTGTGTTGTTTCTGGTGTTCGGTGCCTTCCAGTTGTCTCTGACTCAGTACAACAGACCCTCTACACAACAGAAGGAAACCCTACCTGGGCCCTCCACACCCCCACAATTACTCTCAGGTTTGAGCTCATTGTTACAGTCACTGGGTTAATCTTTTTCTAGGGCTTTCTTCTCATTTTAATATTCCTCCACTTTACCAAGCATGACATCATTCTCCAGGCACTACAGGGTCACTAGGAGTCACTACTGACTTAATGGCAGTAGGTTTGGATTTTTTTAGCAGGGACCCAGAAGAAAACCCGTGTGCTCTTATTTCCACATCATTACAGACTACACCGCCCTATGGAACTTCGTTCCCTTGGGTAGTGCATGTGTTCATGATGCGCGGGACTTCAGGAATACGTTGGATTTACAACGGTACCGAAAAATTTCCAAAAGCAGGATGAGGGAAACAGAAATGAGAGAGGGGACACAAAACCAAGGAAGGAAGCAGCACTTTTCTCACATGATTCGACTCATTTCAACTGCCCCCACCTGTCCTTTTTGTGATGAGAAGGTTAAATCCCCAGAGGCAGTGTGTCAAGGATGTGCACTTCTATACATCCGCAGTCAGTATCCCCGGGAGTTCACAGACAATGCCAGATTTCCAGTTTACTCCTACAGAAAGCATGGTGCTTTCTTCCTCCCCTTAGGAACCGTAGCTTTTCTATTTGTTGTGAAAGGTATTCATGAAATTTTCAGACTTAAAAATGAATTGAAAATCACGCTCTTTTCCAGAACTCACATTTTATTCTAAAAAAGGGAAGCAGTGAAAGTCAAGGTACAAGTCAGAGTGTGTGTTTTGAACTATAACTAAAAAACTAAATGATAATACCTCAAGGCTTTGTTTTTTCTTTCAGTTTTTAAAAAATCATTTATTGGGAGCTCGTACAACTCTTATCACAATCCATACATCCACCTATTGTGTCAAACACATTTTTACATTTGCTGCCCTCATCATTCTCAAAATGTTTGCTTTCTACTTGAGTCCTTGGTATCAGCTCCTCATCCCCCCCACCCTTCCCGCACCCCCTTCCTCATGAACCCTTAATAATTTATAAATTATTATTATTTTGTCATGTCTTACACTGTCCAACACCTCCCTTCACCCACTTTTCTGTTGTCCATCCCCCACAGAGGAGGTTATATGTAGATCCTTATAATAGGTTCCCCCTTTCCACCCCACCCTCCCTCCACCCTCCTGGTATCGCCACTCTCAGCACCGGTCCTGAGGGGATCGTCTGGCCTGGATTCCCTGTGGAATATACTGGCTACTACACATGAAAACAATATGGAAAATAAATGCAATGTTCTGTCTGGAAAAGGAGGTGAATATACTGTTCTTCAATGCAGCATTTATGGTAAACTTCTCCTACAGAAATGTTAGGAGACTGTTGGCAAGACTTGTGCACAATTATAAAACATTGAATGCTAGAAAAATGCCATTGTTCATGTTGCAGGTGTTGGCTGTTTTGAGGAATAGCTTGTATGTTAGTTTAGCATACTGTGTTATGCTGTTTCTTTCCTCTGGGACACTGAGCTTCAGGATCTATCACTGAGAACTTTTGAGAGACATTTTAAATTTTACATATAGGTTTTAAATTGACATTATATTAAATGTTATGCTAACTTGTTTGTGTTCCCAGATTCTCTTACACTTATTATGCTCACAAATTGACATCGTAGAAAGCAGGTGAGTTATCTTAGAAAGCAGCTGAATGTAGTACATACAGTAGAACCCCGGTACTTGACCGCCGCAGTACGCCACATAATTGGTTTTGAGGGGAAATGTTGAGAAAATTTTGCACCAGAGCTTGAACAAAGCATCGGAATCCGACCCAACCCACGTGATTTTGGTACGCAGAAGCAGTTCGTCTTTAGGTCACATGGCATTAGTTGGCGTCGTTAATATGAGTTCTTTGAATCTTTTGCAGCATAGTTCCAGGCATTTTGCTATAAGTTTTCTTAGTTTTTATACTGTTTTTAGATAAAAACGTGCGTCCTAAGAAAGAGCTTTTGAAAAGAATCATCGATATTGTTGATGATAATTTAGTAAACCCTTTTAGAAAACAGTTAAGGAAACGCCAACAGCAGACCCTTTTTTTTTTAAGAGAAAACCAGTCAGGTCCTACTGAAAAAATGCAAACAACGGGGGGAAAAAACTCCTGAGGAGCCGCTACTAGTGGATTTTATGAAAGGCGGTTCCCTTTTCAAACAGCGACTCTCTCTCCATCCCTCCTCTCCACATCCGTGTCCACAGATCCAGATCCTCATCAATCTCAAGGTATGGGCCATGTAGTTGTTAAACACTTTTTAAATGTTGTTTTTATTATTTAAATTATCTTATTTAACTCTGAACTTAATTACTTTGAAATTTCTGTGTAATGTTTTGTATAAAACTGCAAGGTTGGGGTAAACACTTGGTGGTCGAGAACTGATTTATCTGTTTTCAGTTATTTCTTATGGGAAAAATTGATTGAGATCTCGGCGGCATCACATTGCGAAGCTCGTTCTAGAACAGGTTAGCGTTGAGGTGCGGGGTTCTACTGAAAATCATATTTTACATTCACTTTATCCTGTTATCATAAATTGGTTTGAGAAACATGCCATTCGATTATTTAAAACATTCTCCATTGCTATGAATGCAAAAATTATATTAAAACTCTGAAAGAATATTATTATAGATATAATTGCTATACTTTTTTTTAATAGAAAGGACTCCTAAAGTACATCCACTTAGCAGAGGTATTTATATTTATACTTATATTTATAACCACTTGTATCATTTTTTATATTCTCAATAGTCTATGGAAAAGCAGTTAATACTGATTTAGTATTTACTTAGTTCCCAGTGTTTTCATGAATACGCAATTTACACCCAATTCCTTATTTCGTCATCACAAGCACCTTATTGATAGGCGCTTAGTTTATTTCCACGTTATAGATGAATTGGATGAGACACCTTGGCTTAGTAAGGTGCCCAAGGTCCCATCATTGGTAAGTGGATTCAGACCTGGGAAATCTCCTTCTAGAATCAGTAAAACCTTCCCAAAAGTTATTTCCAGATGGACCTTTCAGCAACAGTCACCACGAAGAAGGGAATATGATCCTTTATGGTATTTACAGGTATATGATTTAAAAAAATTTTTTTAAATAGGTGTTAAGGAGAATAGATTTTGTTTATCATAAAACTAGAAAGGATTGTGGCCCAGTTATCCTCAGGTAGGTGCACAATTTAAAGAAATGAAGAACACCCCAATAGCCCTAGGATTAACAATTATTCTCAGCATATTCTTCAGTATGGACCACTGGTATCATGTCCAACAGAATTCCATGAAGGTCGGCTAGGGGCCACTTTGTGGTTCAGACCTGCACCTTGCTGCTAGTCTGATTTACCTTTAGGGAAGGAGGGGTACGATAGAGTGTTCCTTTAGGAACTAGAGGATTTTGATAGGTAATAGGTTCCAGGTTTTCTTTCCCCCCTATTCCTTATGTGTTGATACATTGACATAGTTGGATAAACTTTTATAATTTCCCAAGGAAACCAGTTCTCTGGGACATAGGGATGATTTCTCCAGACATACAGTCTTCACTTTGAATGAAAGTATAATTTCTTCACTAGACGTATTCTTGCAGGAAGCCCCAGAACACAGCAAAAGACTTAAGGCATAAAAAAAAAACCAATGAGGATTTACAAAATTAGGTGAAATTTGATGAAACACCCTCATGGTGGTTGTGAGAGTGAACCTTAGTGAGTTGTTTGGGCATACAAAGCACAAACGACTGTAAGATTAAAACAAAGATTTATTTCATATTAATAATACAGTGGAGGAATGTTAAGAGGGGAGTGAGAGCAGACACAGATTACTGTCGTGAGAAAAGTGTGTACTGAGTGTCCATAAGAAGGAAATTTTAGCTTCAAAACCTAGAAGTCATGGTCAACTTTTGTAGTCAAAAAACGAGGTAAGATCAGGCCACTGTTCATCAGAGACTGCCGTATGCTCATGGCAGACTAGTGTTTAGGTATTTTCAAAACGTAAAACAAGAACTGTAAGGATACTTCTTTTATCAGAGGAGCATTAGTCGAGTCAGTGACCCTTATAAAACAGATTTTCAGTGGTCTTGTTCCTTCTAGCAATCACACCCTTTGAAATATGTGCAGCTGGCTTCATTCGTAGTAAAACCACCAGTGTCTCCTTGTTCCTTAAAACCCTCAACATGGAGGTTCTTGGATCTGCCCAGAGGCTCGTCTAATTTGACATGGAGTTTCTTATTACTGGATGTAATAGAAAGTATGAGTTTCTATTCCTTTGTTTTCGTTAAAACAGACACAGAGAAACTCACTCTCACTCTGTTAAGTGAAAATTGAAGAGATTTCTTGAAATCCAAACATCATTTGAATGAAAAATATTGAAAACCTCTATAAATGAAATAATGAATCACAATAGTCTAATTGGTTTACAATGATTGAGAGACCAGATCAAAGCAGGACATACTGAATCATGATTCTCGTCATTATTGGTTATACCAAGACATGTAGAATACAATCACTGGCTAAGAGGTATAATGACAAGGTATTTCATTTTGGAAGGAATCTCATGGCTGGTCACAATGATAGTTATAGTTGGGAACATATTGTTAAAATGTACCTCACCTGGAAAAAAAGATTTTCTTAGGGATATCTGTAACAATGAGTTTCAATAAGGTGTGGTTACAGTCTACATAACCTATATGTTTAGCCTGACCAATAGGGAACATGTCTTTAATAATAGGGTTGGTTCCTATGCGACAGGGATTTACTATGTGTGATTGTGCCTTACTTCAGTTATTTTAACTTTATATTTTATATCTTTAAATTTATATCCTACTTCATCTTAAGCAAACCTTAGAATGGATGCGGAGTGTTGCATGGTCTGAGGTACAAACCAGAGTAGAAATGTGAGGCTTTAGCCCCAGTGTGGTTCTATTGGCTAACTGTTAAACTGTGTAACTGCAAGGTCAGAGGTTCAGACCCACCAGCCACTCTGTTAGAGAAGGATGTAGCTGTTGGCTCTCATATTTAAAGCCTCAGAAACCCTGTATGACACCATCCATACAGGCCCTCCTCATATAGGGGCCACGTAGGATCATCCCACAGGGTCATCATATAAAGGACTTCCATGAGTCAGAACTGAATTGATGTCAGTGGGTTTTGTTTGGGAACATGAATTTGGACACATTCTTCAGAGAAAGTATATTTTATCTTTCTTGACTTAAGTTTTTAGGATTAGGACACACACTAAGAAACTGTACAAAATTAGTACTAAAGTAAACATCGTGAATGAGAGGGAAAATTATATTAACGTAATAAATGCTACACAAGCCCAAATGAAATCCATTATCCTTGAATTGTTTCCAACTCATAGTGACCCTTGAGTGTAGAGTAGAAATGTATAAATCTTTACAAAAACAGACGGACACATATCTTTACCACCAAGCAGCTGTAGGTTCAAACCTCCAACCACCTAGTTGGCAGCCAAGTGCATAAGCACCGTCCCTCCAAAGCTCCTTGATCATCACCACGGTCATCACAAAACCCAGACACCTGTGCTAGTGAGCATCGATGCAGCGTAAACTTCAAACGCAGCAAAATCCCCTGCTGTTTATCATTTTGGAGTTCCAGAGGGCCTTTAAAAGACAAACAAAAGAAAACAGAGACTTTTTTAATCCTAGAACTCCCATGACTTGATGTTGCATGGCTTGATGGCCTGATCTTCCCTCAAAGTATCCCCTGGAAGCTGGGAGCAGCAGTGAAAGATGTCCCTGTAGACTTGCTATGTAGCATCTGCCGCACTGGCTCCCTCAGAAGGAGCAGCTGTGGTGTTTTCCAGACTCAATGCCATTTATCTGAAGCCTACTCTCCCAGATATTCTGGAATAAATGGAACTGCCTCTTCCACCCCCTACAACCCGCTCCCCCCACTTTGTGCTCAGCTGTTGTGCCTGCTCTTCCACACTCATGCATACATGGTGTTAAGGTTGTGGGCATTTCCAAACAACGCATAAGTTTGCACTTACTGTTAATCTGGATAGGTGGAAGATTTTTTCATGTGGGTCATATCTACACCTCTTCTGCCATAGATACAGACTTGGTTGTTGTGAAAGTTAGACTGAAATATATACATCACCATAAAACAGATTTGTTAGGACCATCCTTCTGAGACTTCCAGGACATGTAGACAATAATCTTTGTACTATTTCATTTCAACCCCCAGCCCCACCTGTCACCTGGTTCTGGTCTCCCAAATCTAATAATATTGGTGGAAAGTTGCCCTTACATCCAAGCAACTCATATTTCCCAATTCTACACACATTGTCTCCCTCAGAGTTGGGAACTGGGTTAGGCTGGGTTGTCTAGAAAAACAAAACCAGTCACACACATATCGAAAAGTAGTTTTATATCAAGGAGTGCCAACCAGTTCAACTCAAGTCTATGCCTCCTCATATTTACTTAGCTACAAGTTGAGGATGCAGGACGCAGAAAGGTGACGCAGGAAGTGAGGTCATAGGCAGTGGGTGCAGAGCCTAGTGGCTATAAAAGCAGTGGGAGCATGGTAGGGTGCTGACAACTCCCAGTGTCTGCAGCCCACATGAGACAACTCCTACAGGAAGTTTAAAGGCAAGAAAGAGAGTGGGTCCCAGGGTCTCATAAAAATGCCACATTTTCTACTTTCCTCCTGTCCCACTATCATGCTCATCCTTCATTTGGGTTTCAGTAATTCCTCTCAGTTACATTACCCTTGATCATGCCCTACCAGGCCTCCTACACCCTCCTCACCACCGATTTGCATCAAAGTAAAAGGAAATAGAGGAAAGAACTAGGAGGCAAAGGCCATTTATAGAGGTCTAAATAAAGGCATGTGCATATGTAAATATATTTATATATGAGGATGGCGAAATCTATGTGCATATATTTATAGGTTTAGTATTAAGGTAGCTGATGGACATTGGACCTCTACTCAAGTACTCCCTCAATGCAAGAATACTTTGTTCTATTAAATTGGCATTCCATGATGCTCACCTTCCCAACACGATTGCTGAAGACAAAGTGGGTGCATAAGCAAATGTGGTGAAGAAAGTTGATGGAGCCTGGCTATCAAAAGATATAGCATCTAGGGTCATAAATATTTGAAGGTAAACAAGCGGCCACCTAGGTCAGAAGCAACACAGCCCCACATGGAAGAAGCACACCAGCCTGTGT
>NW_022103922.1:28671668-28673824 GCF_000313985.2 Echinops telfairi
AATGAAATGCTTCCAGCCTAAGCAGGGCTTGTCTGGATATTTATAATTTACGAATAATGTCAATAAATCCAGAAAATTCCTCAGAATTTACAGAATTTTGGTATCCTATTACACAAGAGTGGCATTTACTTTATGATATGATCATATTAATCCTGATGATAAAACTTCCATTTTGTAGATTTCTCTGTACTCTAGCATGGCTTTCATATTCATTGAGTTTCTTATTTGTTCATTCCAGGACTTTCATTCACCAGGAGAGACAGGCATCTAGTTTCAATTATGCTTCTGATGCAATAACACCCGTGCATTTATACTTGGAGGCACACAAGGATGGAAGGAGTGGTTTTTGTTTTCACAGGAGTTTCACTATATTGTCTGTGATCAGGCTAAGTGGCAACTGGCCCTTTATTTGGGGAAACTTCATTTCAGCTATTGGCACTGCCATCCTTTCAGCTGCTCTTCGCCTCTAGAGCCTGCACATAATAAATAATACAATCTGCTGGGAGCCGCTAACAGCTTTAAATGTTTCTGCTAATGTGCCTGTGGCATTTTAGAACAGACTTTCAAAACTTCCCTAAAATCTAGGAATTACAAAGCATTTATGGGTTTAAAAGGGCATAAATTAATGAACTGCTTGACTTTCTTTTAGATGAGACATCTATTTTCCATCCCAATCACTGAATACGTATGACTGTCTGATACCTAAATGGCTGGGGCAGCTAATCACCTATTATAAATGACCATACTCTTTACCATATCTCCATTAAGCTTGACCTGCTGAATTGCACTATTAGTTTGGAAACTAGTGTATTAGAGCTACAAATCCCAAATGAAAAAGTAACTCTTGCTCAATTCTAGGGGGAAAAAGGGGACATTTTCTGCTTATTCATAACTGTGAATGCAGCTGCCTCACATTTTCAAATTCTACCCCTTGCAGCAGGTTCCCCATGACCATTAGGGAAGGAGAAAAAATGTCTGTAATGCTTCAAAATGGGATATGGGTAGGAAAGAAAATATGAAGACATGGTTAGGCCCATATTTTCATCTCAAACTATTTCTAGTGAAAGCCATAATGGGTAAGGGCGGATGGATGTGCACTATTGCTGGGAAGGAATCCTGCTTCAGCTGCTTTCAGGCCTGGCTAACTAAAGTAAGTGTCACTGCAACGGCTCAAAAAGAGCGAACTCCCAAAGGGATCTTAGCATTTGCTATTTTTGAGCAGATAAGACAAAATTTTCCAATTTTGAGTTTTTGCACAAAGTGCTGGAAACTTACCCCATGTACCCTATAATAAAGTCAATTTCCATAATTTTTAATTCAATTGCTGATCAAGATTCTCCATTTCCATGCACCATAATCGATTACTAATTGAGAATGCATTTGATCATTCAAAAATTAAAGTCCTTAATTAAAGTCTTTTAGTTCTACCAAACTTGCTATGATTGAGAAAAGACTGAAATGGGGCCATTGATGTAGCATTGCAACAGCATATTCTAAAATATTGATAGTGGCCAAAGAAGGCATTTGATTTGATGTGGCATTGATTTGAAGAATACCTCAAATAAGTGTCTGCTATACATTAAGGCCCCGAGAGTGATAGCTATAAGTTAATCTCCTTTTATTTGTGTTTTGTGATTCCCCATTGCTCAAACTTTCCTGATATATTTCTCTTTTTTTGGGGGGGGCACATTTAATTTCAAAATTTCATAATAATAGTTGTGTTTTTTACTCTATCCAGTTGTTTCGGACTGAGCCACCTCTGTACGAGAGGATGAAATGCCGCTGAACCACACCATCCTCACAAACTTTATTAAAGATAAAAAGTTGCTACTCTGTCTTATTATCAACATGCTCACATGCTTCTCTTGGAAAGTAGAGCTCCGCCCACAAATTTTAAAACAATTATTATTAACTGATCATTATTTTCAAACATGATTTTTCTACCAAATTCCACTCTGACTTCTTTTAATAAAGTCTTGGCTAAGCATCGGCCTGCTGACCATTAGGAATGAGCTTTAAACCCACCAGCTGCTCAGAGGGAGAAAGATGAGACTCCCAGCCTCTATAAACATTTACAATCTCCGAACTCCTAGATTGGGGGTTCTGAAGTTGGAATTGACTCATTGGTAGTGGTTTCTTTCTCCCTGATATTCCAC
>NW_022103922.1:28674831-28679891 GCF_000313985.2 Echinops telfairi
ACTTTCTTCTAGTAAATTGGCATTCTATGATGCTCACCTTCCCGACACAACCGCTGAAGACAAAGCGGGCAAATAACCAAATGTGGTGAAGAAAGCTGATGGTGCCCGGCTATCAAAAGATATAGCATCTGGGGTCTTAAAAGTGATATTCTTTTAAGATGTATTGAAATATTTAGTTACAATTGCATGTAAAATATGATAATACATCTAGTAATTTACAATATCACTCCTTGGATGACTTGGCAATTAAGTTATGAGTTATGTTAATGCAACTCTGTAAGTCCATTAAGACTTATTAAAGATACCCTATCTGTTTACAGAATCAGTGATAATTACCAGGATATTACGGGCAAATAAATGCTTCTCAGCCTTTTGTAATTTAATGCTATAAAACAAGAAGTTTCTAAAGAACTTGTCACAAAAGATTTATGCTTATCGATGTTCAAGTAGTTCACAGGTGTTCTAAGAAACAACATAAAGAAAAAGAAAGATTGTTTTTAATGGACATGTGACATATAAACAAAGAGAACAGGTGGCTCAATCCGTCCATGCTAGGGGGAGAGGACTGTCAAAGGCTGTGTCAAAGGCTGGGTCTCAATGTTCCTCATGCCGTGACCTTTAATACAGTTGCTCATGTTGTGGGGACCCCGGCCATAAAATTATTTCCATTGCTGCTTCATTACTGTAATTTTGTTACTGTTATGAATCGTAATGTAAATATCTGATGTGTAGGATTTGTTTTCATTGTTACAAATTGAACATAAAGCATAGTGATTAATCATAAAAACAATATGTAATTATATATTGTGAAATATTTCTAATTTCAAATCCATGAAAATTTGTCTTAAAGCATGGTGTAGCATAGGTAATAGTCTTAATATAACAAGAATAAACTACATTGCTACATTTTGCAACAGTATAAAAAGCCAACGTCTGTGCGAAGGTTGAGATAGCTTCTTTCTCACCAGATGAGAAATTCTCAGGGCAGTCTTTGCAAGATTACAACGAAGATATTCTTCCACAACAAGTCTACTTCTGTATCTAGGCTTGATAACCTACAAGCTGGAAAACCCTGTTTCACAAAGATATGTTGTTGGAAATGGAAGAAGTGGGTGCAACAGTCTCAGACAGAACAGATATGACTGCAAGCACTTGATCCAGAGTTTTGTAACTGGCATGGAAGAGAAATCAGTTCTCGCTGCTTCACTGTTAATAAGTTCAATGAACTCCTCTTGTGATGTCTCAGGAACATCTTCAACTTTGACTGTGAACGGGCTTCTGGCAAGTGCCAATGGGGTGCCAGGTATATTTGGAAAGTACAATGAAATTTCATCTGCAAGCACGTGCAAGTGTTCTTTCACAGAAATTGTCATCATAATCCTTTTGTTTGGTTCATTATCATGTTCCTCAAAGAAAGCAGATAAGGTAGGCAGCATGTACATTTTATTTTCATCCAGTTTTGTGTTGTTGTTTTTTTGCCAAAACTGAGTTTCATTTGGAATGATCAGATCTTTTCAGACAAATTGAGGCATGTTGCATTTGGTCCTTGCAGTGATAAATTTAACTCATTCAAGATGGCAAAGATGGCAACCAAGTAAGCTATTTTCTGCAGTTCACTTTTATTGCTGAAAAGTGCTTTGAACTGTGGTCTTGCTTTCTGATTAAAAAAATTTTTGAGTTCATCACGAAGCTCAAAAACACCTTTTAAAACTTTTCTTCTCAACAACGATCTCACTTCAGTGTGAAATAGCAGAGCATTATTCAGCGCTTCTAATTCATTACACGATTGCAAAAACAGTCGAGTATTTAAAGTGCTCCCCTTTACAAAACTGACAGAACTTATGACGCTTTTCATTACGTCTTGTAACTCTTGTGGCAGCGTCTTCGCTGATAATATGTGCCGATGAATCATACAGTGAGTGCCGATCCGTACCAAACGTTGAAATCCAGACCGACATCCTAGCATAGCTGGAGCACCATCTGTGCAAACACCACAAACCTTTTCCCAAGAGAGCTGATGCTCTTTCAGAAATGAACCAACCATGTCAAATACATCATGTGCAGTAGTTGTCATTTCAAGAGGTTTGCAAAAAAGAAACTCATCTTTAAAGTGACCATCATTAATATATCTCATGTAAACTAGTAACTGAACAATTTGCAATGTCTGTAGATTCATCAAGCTAGATGGTAACTATTGGAAGTGGAGTAGATTTAATTTCCTGGATTACCTGATCAAGAATATCAGCAGACATGTCATCTCTTCTTCTGGGGACGTTGTCATTAAATAAGGAAATTGCACTCAATTTCCTAACAAATTTGTCTCCGATCATAACTTGAACAAAGTCTCTGGCTGCTGGCAACAGTAAATCCTCAGCAATGGTGTGAGGTTTCACAGCTCTGGCTATTCTGAGTGCCACCAAATATGAAGCTTCAATGGCTGCTACGTTCTGTTTGTGGTACTTGCCACCAGTGTCAAGTCTGGCTTTCTTGAGTCCATCAGCTTTGCTTCTAAAATAGTTGTATCCTTGCTGGCAAAGCTCAGATGCTTGCTATCAAAATGGTGTTTTAGTTTGTTTGGCTTCATAGATTCGGCTGATAGGATTTTCACAACATATAACACACTGTAGTTTCTCAATTTCTGCTGTGATTATTGAGGTAAAACTACACTGTAAAAAGTCCTCATTATTTTATTTTCTTAACGTTTTTCTCTACACGATCCATTGTCATGGGTGGTTTGCTAATGATGATAATATATACAAAAACTTTACCAATACAAAAGATGATACATGGCATAGTTCAGTCAATACAGTTCATTAAAGTTTCCTGATTTACCATTCTGTGTTGGTTTTTTTACATACCTGTTACTATCACAAGGTAGTATTCATCTGAACCAGAGCTGAATATAAAAAGACTGATCAGTATCCAGATGAAGTTCCCATGGTGTGTGTGTGTATGTATGTGTATATATATATGTATATATATGTATGTATTTGTATGTATATATATATATATGTATGTATATGTATGTATATATATATAATAGTTGATGATTTTACAGTACATGATTTTACATTTACCCAGTAATTATAATTTCAGGAAGTGTCATTTTACCTCCAATACTTCTGCTTTAAACACAGTAGCTGCTCTCTACACATGTGACTGGTCTGCATAAGTACATTATGGTGCTAACCCTGTCACATACACCTGCATTTGTATGGGGCGTATGTGACGGGGTTGGTGCGATTATGTCATCACGTTGGGTGCTCGTATGTGGGTGTATCTGCATGTGGGCAGACCCGCTTGGAGATGGATAGAAGAACGGTGTCTCAGTTCCTAAGAACATTGGAAATATGTTTTCCAATGGTCTTAGGCGACCCCTGTGAAAGGGTCATTCGATCCCCAAAGGGGTCACGGTCCACAGGTTGAGAACCGCTGCTGTAAAGAGGGACAGAGTTTTACAGAGAAAGAATGCATCTTGAGAAGGGCAGAGCTCCATCAAAATACAAGTGTTCTGCAGTTAAAGCACGGAGAGAAAACTGTAAACAAGGAGTCTTCAAAAAACTTGTGGAAAACTGTCATTATCTTTTACATCTATTTTTTCCCACAAACTTTTTGAAATTTTCTCACAGATAGGGGACAAAGGAAATATAGAAACTTAATGACTTCGTATAAATAAGATCAGCTTCAGCTTAAAGATGTTAAAGGTCTCCACTTGGCCAGGAAGGAATGAGTTACGCTAGGTAAGTGCAACAGCTGGCTTGATTAGGTTAGACACGATTGCAAGCTTGACTCCATTTTTATCTTGTGAATAAATTACTTACATCTTGTCACATTTTTCCCTGGAACAAATAGTTTACATCTTTATCTTTCGTTTCCTGGGAATGCGTGCTGGCTCCATCATTCTAATGTCTGAGAAGAAAGGCACCAAATTAAAACGTTTATTTACATCTTCCCCTTCGGATGAAGCCTCTACAAGGGCTTGCTGATTACCCATTATTAATAGCTAAGCTTCGGCAAGAAGTTTGCATGCTTGAAGAATGTTTGGTTTAGTTTAACTGAGAGATTGTAGTTGTTACAACCCAAGGCTCCTTAATTTATTACCCTGTTTCCCCGAAAGTAAGACACCCCCAGAAAATAAGACCTACTTACAGTTTTGCCTCTCATTGAAATACAAGGCATCCCTCCAAAATAAGACCTCCCCGAATATAAGGCCCCCCAAAGCTACCGTAACTCTGGACTCTGGACTGTAGTGGTGGGTGCCGCTGCACAGTTCACTGTTGGCCGCAGCACAGCCGGAGCAGACAGGAAGTGTGCAAGGTCTCTTTTAATAAAACAATAAACAATAAGTATATACCGTATTCTTCCTCATGGAAAAATAAGACATCCCCTGAAAATAAGACCTAGTGCATCTTTGGGAGCAAAAATTAATATAAGACACTGTCTTATTTTGGGGTAAACAGGGTAGCTTTAAAAACCCTTTGGACTTCAAGAATCTGGTTAGTGTGGCAATGAGAGTGTTCTCCATGTCTAGTCAGTGTTGCCTTACTGATTGAGCTTTAAGTGGGAAAATGACAATGGAGTTGAGGGCACTGGAGGCTCCTGATGTGAGTAAAGTGCAGTCAGAGTGTTCACAAAACTTCTGAGAATCTATGTTTGGTCATCTTAATACTGCCGCCATTCTTCCATTTCCATTTCGCCCAATTAATAAGGGATGAAAGGTCGTTGGGGCAACTTCTGGCATTTTCAGGCTCATGCCACAGTCTACCAGCAGTTCAGTGGCGCTTTCATCAGCATTTAAGGTTCATGGTCTTGTCTTGTGTTTTTTGTTGGTTTATTTTTCCCCATTCTGCCTGTTTTATCCGTACGTGGGCTTCCCATGGGCCAGTAATCATGTGAAAGGATTGATATAAATTGGGAAGCCCAGACTCATAGGCCCAATGAGGATTTAAAATCATTCAGAAAATTTGTAGGGATGCTTTCCCCACAGAGTTTAGGTAAATCTTTTACAAAACTGCATCATTCTGAACAAATCCACAGGGTAAAAGTCATAGAAGGGGGAT
>NW_022103922.1:28680411-28681998 GCF_000313985.2 Echinops telfairi
GGGGGGAGCCGTGTCCTCCGGCGTGGTCTGTTCTGCGGCTGGAAGCTCCGCATTTGAAATACCAGTGACAGCGCTGCAGCATCAGAGCAGCACCCGTGTCACCAGAGTATGACAAGTGGGGTTAAATATTAGGCGTTTAATATTAGTCATTCTGCCTGGGCTCTTGAATAAGGACATGTGTACATCACTCAGCAAATAACACATTGGGTTATAATTACAGAGACCCTATTTAGTGTTCCTATTCCTTGGTCTGCAATTCAGTACTCAAATTTATGAAATTTTTATATAAAATACTGATGACCAAGTTTGATGTAACTGATGTGGGGCTATTTCTAGTCTTTTCATATCCCAGTCAGTGTGAATTTTCCTATTTCAATTCAAGAACATTAATGTTTTTGCCAAAAAAAATCACTGTACCAGATACCAAGGAAGGCATCAAATACAAAGATGTAGGTTATGTGCAAATGACCCTAAAATAGTCTGAATTGCATACTACAACTAGCTCCAATGATTCTAGATAGGAAGTTGTAAATCTGTAGTTGATTCTGAATAAATATTTGTGAATTAAGTAAAGAAAAACTATACTCAAGTATCATATTATTCATAGACATTGGTTTATAACTCAACTAATCTTAAGATAACCTTCTTTATAAGCCTGAAATTAATTGAGGGATGTAGAATTATTATTATATCCTCTGTTTCCATTTTTTTCTTTTTAAAATCATTTTATTGGGGGCTCCTACAACTCTTATCACGATCCATACATCCATCCATTGTGTCAAGCACATTTGTGAATTTGTTGCCATCATCATTCTCAAAACATTTGCTTTCTGCTTGAGCTCACCCTCCTTCATGAACCATTGATAATTTATAAATTATTATTATTTTATCATGTCTTACCCTGTCCGTCTCCCTTCACCCACTTTTTTGTTGTCCATCCCCCAGGGAGGGGGTTATATGTAGACCCTTGTAATCGGTTCCCCCTTCCTATCCCACCTTCCCCTTTCTCTCCTGGTATCACTGCTGTCATTATTGGTCCTGAGGGGTTTGTCTGTTCTGGATTTCCTGTGCTTCCAGTTGTTATTTGTACCAGTGTAATTCCTCTGGTTAGCCAGATTTGTATTTTTTTTATCTCATGAAATGGTTATGTCTCCTAATTTTAGAACTTGATATTTATTTCAGGAGATTATTAGCAAAGTATTGGATGTCAAAAAAATAGAAATTTAAATGCAGATGGATCTTATAGTCATAGTTATAAATAATTTTCTACTTCTTAACTTTTGGAGTCTATATAGCAAACTAGTTGTTACTGAATAAGCCATGGAAAACATCCAGCACCCAATTATTCTATTGGATCATGTTCTACTGAAATTGCACAAAATGATTTATTTTTTTTGCTTCAAATGTCTATATAAAGCACAACCAGGTTCAACATCTGATTAATTATATGAGTACTTATAACTAGATTGAGTGTTAAAGGAGGTGTAAAAGTCTGAAGAAAGAATCACCCATTATTGGCAAAGTCAGTAGAAGTTTTAGAAAAAGGTTAGTTTTAAATAAGATCAGCTTCAGCTTAAAGATGTTAAA
>NW_022103922.1:28683509-28706377 GCF_000313985.2 Echinops telfairi
GACACCAGCTATTTAGTCTATCCTTAAAGAACTGAGGGTACTGGAAGTTTAACCATGTCAATGCAGGGATTTTGATATTATACACTGAACAAAAAGGGAGGCCTTGAAAGATTTGTCAAGGCTTAGAAACAAGAAGAGGTCAAGATGAGGCAACTCAATACAGGAAGATGGATACGTGATTTCCTGCAAAAATGTATGAACCTTTGTCCTAGTCTAATGAAAGGAATGAGCAGGAGCATGGTCATGGAGAAGAAATCTCTGATGACCTTTCCTGGCCATTTTTCTGCTAAAGCTTTGGCTAACTTTATTAAAACTCTCTCATTATAATCAGATGCTATCATTCTTTGCCTTTCCAAAAAGTCCACAAGCAAATTACCTTGAACATTCCATAACTCTTGACGTGATCTTTACTTTTGCTTTCAATGTATCACCTCGACCTCTCAGTAACCAGTGCTTCGTGAAAGTGCTGGGGAAGCCATGCCCCAGTTCTTACTCAGATGCTAAAGAAATCCTTCAGAACCTTGATTCCATTGCATTAAAATTCCCATGGAAAACTTTGCTTTTATCTGTAGCTCGTTTGGCTGCAATGGTTTTGGCATCCACTGAGCAGAAAAATTGCTCTACTTTTCAGTCAAAATTTAAAAGGGTTTCATACCTTCTTAAAACAAAGTATTTAATTTTAAACTGCTTATTTCCTTGTGGTATCCCAATAAACTTATTGTAAATTATCAGTGATTTCAACATTCTTCAACCCAAAGTTCAATATTGATTTAATGTTTGATCTTGCTTCATGTTTAGTGGAATCCATGTTTACTGGAGAGGGGCTCTTTTGAAAATACTGTCTTATCTTTCTTAGTAGTTCAAACTAGATATACTGTTCAAACATGTTTTAAGAAGTTAATATGAGTTTTATTTTGGTGCAAAGCAGTTTTTAAATCATGTAGTTCTCAAAATATTATTCATTTTCTATAAACTTTGTGAAGAAGTTCTTTATATTTTTATGCCAATGAATCAATCTGAAAAATGGATATTTCATTTAAAATTTAGCCATTGTAAAATGGGGCATTCTGGTGTAATAAATAATAAAAGAGATTTATGTAGCTTTTTCATAATTATGAAATGTTATATTGTGTATTCATAGAAGAATATTCAAGACATCAAATGATGTTTTACATTAGGGAAATCTGCCAAATGCTCACATGTTTTGGACAAAATTATCAGGAGATACCAGTCCCTGGAAAAGCACAAAGTGTTTCATAAAGTAGAAGTTCCCCCAAAAGGAAGAAGGCACTTGACTAGGTGGTTCATCACAGTGGCTGAAATAATGTGTTCAAACATAGCAGTAATTATGGAGATTTGGAAACGGATTGATAGCCCATTATTCTGTTCAGGTGATTCAAGTTAGACTCCTGTACACTGGACTCAAAAGTTTCCAATTTGCATCAATCAAATAAGAAATATACAGCTTTTTCAAGTTTTGTCTTAATCTCATAATCTGTGCTCTATCATTTTTCTGTGTGCCCATAATGTATTTTTAAATTTCACAATCAATTCCCTAGTGCATTCTCTATTTTGTAGCATATGTATTGAATCTTTGGAAATATTGCTCACTTTTTCCTTCGATGTCAATGTCCTCCGTTAATTTGAAATTTTTGAAAGAGCAGTGATTTATTATTATTATTGTTACAATGTAAAATGAGCACTTTTCTGTTGTTGCTGAGTGCTGTCCAGTCAGCTCTGACTCAGTGTTCCCTTGCCCAGCAAAACGCAACACCGCCCGTCCTGTGCTATCCCCACAGCTGTTGTCTTTGAGCTCATCGTTACAGCCCATCCATCCCAACCAGATCTTCCCCATAGGTGGTGACCCTTTTCTTGGAACGGATCTTTCTTGATCGCATGTCCAATGTATGTGAGGTGAAATCCCCATCTTCACTTCTAAGGTGCATCCTGGTCGTACTTGGTCCAGTACAGATTCGTTCATTCTTCTGGCAATACTCAGATTGAAATGCAATAAATCTTCTCACCTCTTCCTGGTTCATCATCACCTTCCACACCCTAGGAAGTTATTGAGAAAACCAGGGCTTGAGTCAGGTGCACTTCAGTCTTCTAAGTGATATCTCTGCTCTTTAGTATGAAAGAGGTCTTTCTTATTTTAAATCATTTTATTGGGGGCTCTTTTAACTCTTATCACAATCCATATATACATCCATTGTGTCAAGCACATTTGTATATTTGTTGTCTTCTTCATTTTCAAAATATTTGCTTTTTATGCAGTAGATTTCCCTCATGCAATTTGCCTTTACCTTTTGATGGCTGCTTCCTGGAGCATTTTATGAGGATTTAAATAAAATGAAATCCTTGAAAATTTTCATCTTTTCTCCAATTATTGTGATATTACCTGCTCTTTTTGTTTCCTTAGATTGAGTCATAATTCACACGAAAGACATTCAATTTTGATCTTAATAAAAAAATAAACACTGGAAACATATTTAGTGAATGGTTAAATAAATTTATTGAACAAAATCTTTTAAAACCCCAAATTCCCAAAAAGTGAGCAGACAAATGATATCTAAGACTTTTCTCTGTGACCTACACTTTAAACCATAATTTCTCAAATTTTGATGTGCATGGAAAGTACATAGAAGGTGATATTAAAATGCAGATTCTACTTTAATAGGTTTATTTTGCAATGTAAGAATCTGCATGTTATGCCATCCTAGTTGATGCCAAATATTGTATTTTGGATCACAATTTGAATGGAAAGCCTCACATATTTCATTAAAATTTTGATAGTGTTTGACTTGAATCCTCAAATCTAAAACATAATTTTATTTTTCTTGATATACATTTTAATAAAAGAATCATTTTACCCTATGTTTCAGATAAAGATTTTAAAACAAATATGTTAGTGACCTACTGAAAGAAGTATATTGTGGAGGGTTGGGCCACTTTTGTTTTAGGCTGGTGGAAAAAAGAAACATTTAAGCACTCTTTTAACTTCAGATGAACTGGACTATCCCCTATGCTCTATTTAATGCTATAAAACATCATCCACCCAAACAACCTAGTGATATTAAACATGGTTTAAAAGCAATTTGTTTATAAAAAATAGTACTTTTCAATGTAACAGTTGTAATTTTTCAATCAGCAGCCTAAAATAAAGACTAGAACCCTCTTGAGAAAGGCACTGGTCTTTATAATTTAAAAAATTGTAACCTAAAGACTTTGGAAAGACAGTTAATATAGTAGGACCTAATATAATAATGCACCCATGCTAGAGAAGTTCTGGCACAAATGGCTGACTCTGGAGTCAAACACATGTATGTAAGAACCTGAAACATATCTATGGCGGGCAGCAAAGGAAGGGAGAGGAAAAGGAGGCAGTTAGGAGGTGGAGGCGGAAGAGAGGGCGCCCATGAAAGAGTCAGGACAGGCTAAATGAATGGAAGCTCCACACCACACGAGGGGATTACTGAGGATCCTGGAGAGGGCCTGGCAAATACGGTGTTAGGATTGGCGATGATGATAGATGCAGCAGTTATGCTGGTAGGTGGCAACGGTGAGAGGACTGGCTGCGATGTCTTCTATCCCTGTGTTCAGTCATAGAGTAACCATCTTTGTTCGCATCTTTGAACATGAACTGTGGTATTAGTGGTGTTCTTGAGAAGAAGCAACTCTAGTCACATAGCTCCCTCTTTTGGAGATGGTGAAAGCTCTAAACCAGAGAAGGAAACTATACTTGTACAACCATATGGTAGCTGGTCCTTGGAGCAATCCCAAAGCATTCTTTTTTTTGGTGGTGGGCGGGAACATCTAAGGAGAAATGTATATCAGAGTAGATTCTGGGCAGAGAGGATCAAAGAGTGACAGTGGAATGCTATTTTATGGCTATTTTATTTCCCAATATATATGTTTTAAAGCAATCACATGTGCTTTAATATGATTTGGGTAAGCAAAACAAAAAAGAACACTTTCTTTTTCTCTCTCTCTCTAAAAGCTTCGAATCAAAACCAACACTTGGAGTCATTTGAGGCAATCACAGCAACCAGATTAGGACATACAAATTACTAAGCATCTGAACTATTTTAACCAATGTTCTTATATCTGATCTTTATAATCAAAGTGTTTTATTCTATGGTTGCCTCAACTCTATCATCAAGAATTTTAAAATTTGCTTTTGCCACTGCAAATAGCACTCTGTAGTATCTACTATCTAAGCAAAGGCATCGACACAAGTGTTCTTCCTCAACCGTCCTTACTCGGATGAAGCTTGCGTGGCATGATCACTGGGGGCTTTCTTCTGTAAAGTATATAGGAGACACTTGTATCTTATAGGAATGCCAGTCATCAACATCCAACATAATTGGCTACTCATTCCTTAATATATTCTTCTGACTATACTCAGTCACACTATTTTTTCTCCCACTTATAATCCTTCAAAGCACTTCCAAGTTTATTTGATCTGTAAATGATGTAGTGACGGTTCTGGTCAGACCCCGTCTTTCTTTGTGCAGATGTTTTGTGGTTGTTGTTTTTTTTAAACAACAACAAAGCACTGCTATCCAGTTAATTCTCCTTCATTCCTTCATAGTTACCCAGAATAGGCTTTCTCAGACTCTTAAGGGCTTTGACGAGAAGCCTGCCCCATCTTCCCCTCCTCCCGGGGAAGGGTGGTGAGCTTGAATGACCAACTTGCACTGCAACCCACTACTTCTCCCCCATGCACTCACTCGGATGATCCCAAACTATGTTTGTGTGAATGTGAATTTTTCCCATGAGGTTCTTTTGCAGATTTAAGCATGTACTTTAGATTTGAAAATGATCATTTTGCTGCTGCCCAATTTTTCTACTAGTCCTAAACATCTCATGTAAACAGAATCACCATTTAATATACTCTCTATGTCTTCATTCTTTTTTTTTTCCTTTAAATCATTTTATTGGGGGCTCTTTTAACTCTTATCACAATCCATATATACATCCATTGTGTCAAGCACATTTGTATATTTGTTGTCTTCTTCATTTTCAAAATATTTGCTTTCCACTTGAGCCCTTGGTATCAGCTCCTAATTTTTTTCTCTCCCACTTTGTTCCCCCCTCCCTCATGAACCCTTGATAATTTATAAATTACTATTATTTTATCATATTTTACACTTCCCGACGTCTCCCTTCATCCACTTTTCTATTGTCCATACCCCAACGGAGGAGGTTATATGTAGATTCTTATAATAGGTTCCTCCTTTCTATCCCACTTTCCTTCCATACTCCAGTATTGCCATTCTCACCTCTGGTCTTGAAGGGATCTTCTGTCCTGGATTCCCTGTGTTTTGAGGTTCACTCTTTTTTAAATCTATTCACTCACACTAAAATAAATCCTGAAATTTTAATCTTCCCTCCATCACTTACTACCTATTAGTATGCCCATTTAGCATTTGATGAAAATGAATATTTCCCATACATATTCCATTCATGCAATTAAAACACAAGGATTTTACTTCTAAAATCAATATCAGACTGTATAAGTCACTGCTTATTTGAAATCACTAGGCAAATAAGTTCCTGGCTTAATAAAATCCATAAGGTCTTAGCAATGAACTAACTCTCAACTCTCAAAGATTGAGTTATGGAGGTCACCGTGCAAAAGGTGTGATAAGACGACAATGTTTTCACGTAGAGGGAGGACATGACCAGAACTGAATCTTAGGTTGACCACTTGGAGTTCTGTTGGTAGAGATTGGATTTAAATCTGTGGGTACTAGCGGGGTGTACAGAGAGACAACTCACACAGTTGTAGAAATTGGTAAGTTCAGTTTAGTTCAAACCAGTCGGTTAATTAAACTGGTGGCTTCTCCCGACTTAAAAAGCAGGGGCTGATGAACCAGGAAATAGGAAGTTGTGCCTGAAATAGGATGAACCAGAAGGACTAGAGGCTGGTGGATACAGAGGTAGATGAGTTCAAAGTCAGCAAGTCCGACCTGTGGTGCTAAGTACAATAAATCCATTGGTAATAGGTCAGATGGCAGGCTGGTGATAGCTCCCAGGGTCAACAGTCAATATAGCAGGCAGTTGGCTAAAGTCTAAAAAGTTGGAGGTCTATGTGCCAAATGCAGGGTCTAGACCAGCAAGAAGCAAACTAGATTCTCCGCAGTGTCTACTTTGATAGGAATTAGGCCACATTCCTGAATATGCTTCCTTTTTCTTACATCAGGGCTGTAATTTGATTTAGGAAGGTGTGCTCCACCCTAATTTTTTACAGTTTTTTGGATGTTTATAGCAGATCCCATAATGGGGTTATTTGTATTGTTTTATGCAACATCATGTGGGATAACTGGGCCATAACTCTCAAACGAATGAGAATCCTGACTCAGTCAAATTATCACAAAATCTAACTATCATATATGTATACAAATTAAAACCTAAAAAATAGAAATTTTAAACCTCTGGTCAATGAGTACATTCTGACTCAGAGACACCAAGGACAGAGCAGAAGATCCGTGGGTTTCCATGAGCAGAAAGCTTCCTGTTTCTACTGAGTGGTGGCTGGTGAGTTTCAACTGTTGATCCTGTGCTGTCAGGGCTCATAATTATACATACATATATATATATATATATTGATATTGATATATTGTCATTTTATATATAGCAATGCTGACTCATAGCGACCTTCTATGGGATTCTGGGACTATAACTGTTTACTGGAGTAGAAAACCTGAGGAACTGCTAGTGGTTTCAAATTGCCGACCATGAGAAGCACAGCCCAACGCTAAACCACTACCCCACCAGAGATCCATATATAAATATAATTTTAAAATTAAGTACTCATTAATATCTACTGGAATTATTTGATCCTTTATACTTCTGCACTTTTGACACATGTCTGCACGATTAGGAATGAATAGGCAATTGAAGCATTAAAAGGTTACAGAATGGAGAGTGGATGAATGGCTGGCTGGATGAATGGGCGAATGGACAGATGGATGGGTGAGGATATATGCACGCCAGAGTCAGCGAGCCAAACTTTTTGAACTAATCAGAATCCATTCAATTATTAGGCTATATTCATATGAGGTTAGCAATATGTATAACATTGCATATGCACATATCTTTGTTTGCTGTATTTTTTGCTAAGTATGCCTTCTTCAAATTTTTGTAGCTTTAAAACACAGGTCTCTATATTCTTACATACAGGCCCTTGGGGAAGGTAGTAAATTAAGAAAGAAGCAGTCACCAGTGAGAAGTATCCATGTTTACTCTCTATGCAACTGCAGTTGAATTCTATTTAGAGAAATAAGCAAACGATTCAGCTCCTTCAAATTGATTTCTACCTTTATATGCATTATACTCATGGCTACCTCTTTTTTCCAGAATCACAAACTGCCAAGTATTTTGGAATGTTGTTTCTAACTAAAAATAATGACAAGAAGAAAAATTAATATTCCCCCTTTTTCCCAGAGAAAATATTTCTTTCAGTCTCCCTATTGCCTTTATGTTTGTGAAAATTAAGATGATACATTTTAAAGAGACAGTTTTGATTTGCATGAAGTACAAGCTTGCTCAAGCTCTGAAAGCACTTCCGAGAGCACTTAAAGCCCGAGTAACTTTCCTGCGCCCGATACATGCAGTCGTAAACTGCATTGGATGATATATATTTTATTAACAGGGCTTTCCTATCCTCTGCTCAATCGGCTGATTCACTTCCTCTGTGGCTCCCCGGCTTTCCCACCTAGCCTTCCTTTTGCCTTTCCTCCCAGGCTAGAACACCATTCGGTGGGTGTGAGAAGAGGAAAGGATTTCTGAATCGATAGTCAGCACCTGCCTTGTCTGCTCATGAAGTAGGAAGGCCCCCCTCTGATTAGTCACAGAGTAAGTCAGACGAGGGTCTCGAGCGGGCTCGACTGGAGATTGTGTGGTGAATTCAGTTCTGTTAATGCTGCTCTTCAGTCAAGCTTCATCTGAGACAAAGAACATTTAAAACCATGCATCCAGTAGAAATTATTCTTGACTTTTGATATTTGCACCTCAGAACAAAGTATTAAAATATTACGTCACAGAAATAAGCTCTGCATTGGAAGGGGCAAGGGGGAACCAAACCAAACATACAGGACAGAGTCTCACTGCCCTTGTGGGTTTCCGACACCAATTCTTAGTGGGAGTAGAAAGCCTATCTTCTGTGGAGTGGAGGACGATTTAGAAGGACTTTTCTGTGGTTAGGAACTGAAAACTGCCATCACGGATCCTTTTTGTGGGGACAAGGGTTGAAATGTAGGGACAATTAGCAAAATCTAGAGATCAACTTACGTCAGACACAATTTCAAAAGTTGGGTTTCAATAAAATCGCCCTATAAATCCTTTTCGTCATATGAGCAGTAACTATTAGGTCTGAACAGATGCTTATATGGGCTCTACCTTAGCTAGCTAGCTAAGTAAAAGGATAAACATAGTATCTCCTAGTTGTTAAGTTATTATTACTCAGAATATTTAGACAATGCCTTCATGCTTTATCAACGCTGAAGGTGTTTCATTGTGGGGAAAACACTCTTATTTTCAGTAATTATGTCTCACTTCTTGTTTTCTTCTCTATTTTGTTGACTTTTAATCAATTAAAGAAAATGGTGGTTTAGCTTAACTAATGGTTGTTACTCTTATTCTAGAGAGTGTATTTAATGTGTCATTAGTTTTTACATTTGAGAAAACCAATAAAAGTTTAAATCTTTATTATACATTATTTATTATTATTATACATTATTTAAGTCTTTATTGTACATCACCTATAGGTTTGTTTTCTCATTGTATCCAAAGATGATCTATTAGATCAGTGTTCAGCATAGCCTGCAGAAATAAGAACATGGCAAATGTTTCTTATTCTAATGCATGCTCTCATTATTGCTGGACTGGATTGTTGTGATGATCTTGAGTCCAACCTCCAAGTTTTCCTCTATTATAGAAAACTTTTTATTCTAAAGATCCAGAGTTTAAAAACAAACAGAAATAATACCTATAGGAACAGAAGAGTAGTGCTCATCTGCTTAGAAAACTAAGTTTTCTTTTCAATACTTGTGTATAAAACAAACTCCTATAGATTTTATTAGAAATTCATATTTGCAAAATCTATACCCCGTTCTCTAATGTTTGAATCCCCAAATGGTGCTCAGGAGATATATTTTAAGAAGAAATAAAGCAATCTTGTGTCTGAGAGTCTAATCACATCAAACGTATCACTATTATTTAAAAAGAGCGCTTACATCTTTTCACTTTGGCCTTTGTAGATTCCTTATCAAGAATATTCTGAAGCCTCCCTCCACAACATTGCAGGTCAAAAGGCTCTTCCACTGTGTCCTTGTTCCTCTCCACCCTCTGACTCAGGCTCTCAGGCTATCTTCTAGAATACTCTAGAGATAGTCACATGCAGATGATGGCCTTCAATTTTGAGTTCTTTTCAATGTTACTATTTTTGATATTTGTGACTAATACAAAACAGGGACACAGAAAAAACCCCACAGTATTTAAAAAATGTTTTTCCAATACTTGATATCTACTAACATTAGGAATATTTTAATCTAGCTATAATTATCTTTATTCTTTTATCTTTAATTATAAAAGTATTTCCACAATATAAAAATTCGTTCTGTTTTTCAGTAGAGTAGGATCGGGAAAATATTGAGAACATTTTGCATCGGAGCTCCAGCAAAACAAGGGAATCCGACCCAACGCACGTGATTCTTGTTAACAGAAGCAGTTCGTGTTTCGGTCACTCGGCGTTCGTTGGCGTTGTTCGTATGCCGTGTTTAAACCTTTTGCGGCTGTGTTCCAAGCTTTTTGCTATAATTTGCTTAGTTTTTGTGACTTTTTGTACTGTTTTTAGACAAAAACCTTGGGTCCTAAGAAAGAGGGTTTTTTGAAAAAAATCATCATGATAAAGAACCGGTTAACCGTGTTATCGATATTGCTGATGATAGTTTAGTAAACCCTTTCAGAAAACAGTTAAGGAAACGCCAACAGCAGGCCACATTAGACAGTTTTGTTTTTTTTTTAGAGAAAGCCAGTCAGGTCCTAGTGAAAAAAGGCAAAGAAGGGAAAAAAAAACCCACCTCCTGAAAGGCAGCTACAAGTTGATCTTATGGAAGGGGATTCCCCTTCCAAACAAGGACACTCTCTCTCTCCATACCTGCTCTCCACATCCGTGTCCACAGATCCAGCTCCTCATCCGTCTCAAGGTATGGGCCATACTGTAGTTGTTAACAACTTTTTTAATGTTGTGTTTCTTATTTAAATTATTATTTAACTCAACTTATTTACTTTGAAATTTCTGTGTAATGTTTTGTATAAAAAGTCAAGTTTAGGGTAAAAACTTGGTGGTCAAGAATGGATTAATCAATTTTCAGTGATTATGGGAAAAATTATGGGAACTTGACTGCATTGCACCTTGATGCTCCTTCTAGACAGATTAGAGTCAAGGTCGGGGGTTCTACTGTATATGAAAACCAGGATTAATGAACGTATAGATATAACAAGTAGATTAAGTAACCCTGGGAGGTATAGTGTGGGAACGTGGTAAAAGAGAGCTGATATCAAGCAGTTTAAGAAGGAAGAAACTGTTTGAACCTGATTGTGGTAGCAATTGTACAATACTGGTTGCTTGATTTGATTGAACTGAGGAATGATATATCTTTATAAGCTCCCAGTAAAATGGTTTTGAAAAGAAAATTCAGAAAAGGAAAATAAACATAAATAAATATTTAGAATACTAAAGAACGCCATCATATACTTTAGTTAATATATGTTTAATGACATTTCTTTTATATACCTATAGATGCGTATGTCTATATAGAAGATTTTGTATATACAAAAACAGAAGGGGTCCTGATGGGGCCTGGTGGGTCCTTATATACAAACATATAAAGGGGATTGAACTGCAGCAACTATTAAAACCCACCAGATTGTGACTGAAGAAAGACGAGGCTGTTAGTTCTTGTAGAGATTTCATGCTGGAGAGCCTACCTAGAGTTGCTAGAAGTTAGAATCTGCTTGGCAGTAAGTTTGGATGGGTTTTGGCACATACAAAATAATTCTATGTTAATCAACATGGCGGCTGTGTTTTGTAATTTGCTTCTTTGCATTTATTTTGAAATGTCAAATAGTTACAATGAGCTTTCTTTACAATTGCTTATTGGTTACATTTAGGAAACAAAGTGAGGATTTTTTGTTGCTGTTGTTCATATGGTGTGGTCAACTGTTTCTCTTTTTCTTCCAGAAAAAGTATATTTATAAACGTATACTAGAAGTATATTCATATACTGATATAAATATCTTCTATGTATCCAAATGGATCCTCCTACATTAGATAATGTGCCAGTCTAAGTTTGTCATGTAGGTGGTGAAATTAGTAAGCTTCTTTCACATAGAGATTTCCTTGTAATGTGCAACTAAGAGGGTCACATTCAAATTGGTTCCTATGTTGGAAGAAGCCTACGAAGGGAACTACTAAACAGAAAGGTCTATGCATGAACCCATGAAATTCACTTTAACTTATATACCTGACAATAAAAAAAGAAGACATGGCATCATCTGATGTATTAAGCAAAATAAGTCATTTGTATGCTTTCAAAAACTTACATCACTAATAGAAATTTATTATTTTATAAATGAGTTGCCAAGTATGACAAGATAAGATTTTAAATAAGTACCACAATGAATTTTTTAAAGTTTTATTTTTTTTATTTAGGACTATAGAGTGTGAATTTAGGACATTTAAAGTTGTGAGGAGGATAATACATATCCCTTGATAGAATTTCGAACTTGTTAATGGGAAAAAAAATCTAGTGAGAAAATCGTGTAGGGACATAATTTTTAATAGTATTATTGGCTTAAAATTCACATTTCATGCAATTTTGTAGTTAAATCAGAGTAAGAAGAGTTGTGCAATCATAACCACAATTTCAGCACATTTTCTTCTCTCATACTGGTTATTAGCTCCCCATTTCTCACCCTCCACCAAAACGTTCCTGCCAGGCCCTTAAATAGCTATCCAGTTTCTGTCCCTATGGATTTGTCTATCCTGGATTTCCTATACAGAAAGCCATATAAAACATGAACAATATACAAACAACTAAAAACAACAACAATAATAAAACAAAGAAAAGCTCACTTGAGAATAAAGCAGAATATAATAAAAACTTTAACCATGAGTTAATATTGACTCAATGTCAGTGAGTGGTTTGTTTTGGAAACAACTTTAAAGAGGGTTAAAGGGTAAGGTTATCAAATGGCAAGGTGTTGTATTTTAACCAACTACATCTACCTAATTGACTTAAAGTGCTCTCTTTCTGAAAGCAAGTCTAGTCTCTACAGTCAGAGGGAATTCAACAGAGACTTAATCTGTTTGAGAACCCTGCAAATGGAATTGGGCTTCCACTGTCGTCCATAGCCTTTTGAAAACTGGGTGTTTACAATTTAAGCTATGATACCTTCCCCTCCTTTGGCTTTGGATTTAATTATTTACAATCATCTAGGGAAATATATTGATATGCATATCAATATTAATATTTTAAAATCTTGGGTATTTATTTGACACTACAGTTTTAACTGAGATCTCTGCTTGGCATATTATATAATTAGTCCATTTTCAGAGTCAGGATTATAGCGTTCTCACCTGGATCCATGAAGTGAGAAAAACCATTTTCAAGAAATGTAAGGAGCATTGTTGTCTTCTCTCACTATGATGGGGTCCATGCTGGTTCTGTGAGATCCAATAGTAGAACTGCCCATGTTGGTTTTCAGGACTGCAGTACTGTACAGGAACAGAAATCCACATCTTTGCTCCCTCAGAGCAAACTAGTGGTTTTAAACTGTTGACCTTGTGGTTAGCAGCCCAACACGTAGTCCACTATGCCAGTAGGGCACAGGTGCTATCAAATCCTTTTGTTTCATAGTAGCCTTATGTGACCCAACACTGCCTTGGCCAGTGGTTTTTATTTTTGACAATTGTTACGTTTGAGCCTGTTGTTATAGTCAGTGTGTCAGTCCATCTCATTGAGGGGCTTCCCTTTTCCACTGACCATTTATTTTACCAAGTACATCCGAAGACTAGGTGAAGCCCTGCTCTCCTTGCTTTTAACGAACATTTAGCAGCACCCCTTCCAAGAGAGTTTCTTATTCAGGCAGTTCACAGTGCTTTTCAATATTCTTCACCAACACCGTAATTCAAATGCATTCGTTATTTTCAGGTTTTCCACATTCATTAGATGGGTTTCGCATGCATACGAAACACTTGAAAACACCATGGGTTGGGCCAGGCACTCCTCATTCCTCAAAGAGAGCGCTCTTTAACACGTTTAAGTGGTTTTGTGCAGTAAATTTGCCCCATGCAGAAAGTTACTGGATTTCTTGACTGCTGCTTCTTCAAGTGTTGATTGTGGACTGGAGTAAAATGAAAGCCTTGAAAGAATCCATCTTTTCTCCAATTATTATGATATTGCCTACTAGTCAAGTTGTGGATTTTTTTTTGTTTCTCCTCTAGCTAGGAGCTCTGGTGGCATAGTGGTTTTAGAAGTTGGGATGCTAACTGCAAAGCTCCAAACCACCAGCCACTCTGTGGGAGAAAGACAAGGCTTTCTACTTCAGTACAAATGTAGAGTCTCGGCAAGTCACAGCGTCAGTTCTTCCCTGTACTATAGGGTTGCTGTGAATCGGAATCAACTCGATCGCAATGAGTTAGCTATGTAAGTAGTTACATTGAGCTACGATTCACATGGAAGGTTGCAGTATTTGATTTTCATCACAGGTGCTTCAAGTCCTTTCATGTGCAGCAGGCAAGCTTGTGTCATATAAATATTGTTTGCTAATGAGCCTTCCTCCAGTCCTGATGCCGTGCTCTTCCTCATATAAGCTATCATCGTGAATTGTTTGCTTATGCAAATATTGAATACAGTGAAACCAGGAAACCCTCGCTCACAAGTCTCTGGATTTGAACCATGCCCTATCTCTTCGTTCTGCTCAAATGACTGCCTCCGGGTGTAAGGACAAGTTTGCAAACAAGTGTTCTGGCTTCCAATTCTTTGCAATGTTATACATAGTGTATCAGGAGCCACACAGTCAATGTCTTTGCAAAATAAAAAAAAATGCAAGTTAGACTCTTTCAGGTTTTCTCTGCTTTGGGTGATCGACTTGACATCAGCAAGGATATTCTTCATTCCTCAACCTCTTCTAAGCCCAGCTTAAATTATGACAGGTCCCTGTCTGTGTACCTTTGCAACTGTGTCTTAATTATCTCCAGCAAAATGTATCTTGTTTGTGATATTAATGATGTTATTCTATAATTCTTGTATCTGCTGGCTCCCTCTTTTTGGCATATGCACAAATATGAATTTCTTCCAGTCTTTTGGCTTAAAGTAGTGCATGCTTCCATCTCTGCATCAGCTTTTGGAAACATTTCCATCTGCATTCCTTCTATCCAAGAGCTATGTTTTCCACCAGGGCCTTCAGCACAGCTAGGACTTTCTTTAAAACCATCAGTTCTTGATCATATTCTACCTCTTGAAATGCTTCAATGTTGACCAGTTCTTTTAGCACAGTGACTTTGTGTATTCCTTCCATTTTCTTTTTATTTCCCACATATTTCAATATTTGGTCACAGAAATCTTCAATATAACAACTTGAAGTTTTTCAGCATGTTTTTTCCTTTACGCTTTCTAACTCCAGTTCTTTGCATGTGTCTTTAGTTTGTGTTTGCAAGTTGCCTGTTGATATTTTCTGCTCAGCTTTTTTATTTCCCCATTTCTTCCATTCTGCTTAGTTATTCTTCCCTCAAGAGCAGGTTCCAGAGTCTCTCCTGCCATCCATTTTGGTTTTTCTTTTGTCCTCTTTGTAAACTGAAATTTTACTCTCTTCATGTATGAAGATCTGAATGGGTCTTTCATAATTAGTGCTCCGTTCTAGAGATGATCTCTAAATTTATGTGAGATAATATCAAGGCCCTATCTTTTAGATTTGTTTTAATTTTCTGTAGCTTCAAACTGAATTCACATGTGAACAATTTGTGTTCTACTCCACAGTCAACCTCTGACCTCACTATTATTGATGATATTGAGCATCCCCATCATCTCTTCCCATAGATGCAATCAATCTGATTCCTTTGTATTCCATCTGCCAAGGTTTATGTAGAGATCGCTTGTTGTTAGGTATTGGCCTATAACCACCCTATGCACAACCCAGCGAAGTATCGCATGGTCCTGTTTATAAGGAGACCTGGTGGTGTAATGGTTATATGTTGGGCTGCAATTAAGTGGCCTGCAGTTTGAAACCACCAGCAGCTCCTTGGGAGAAAGACTGGGCTTTCTACACCCATAAATAGTTAGTCTCTGAAAACCACAGGGGGTCGCTATGAGTCAGCATTGACTGGATGGCAGCAAGATTACTGTTATTTAGAAAAGATATTTACAGTGAAGAAGTCACTGGTCTTGTAAAATTTTATCATGTGGTTTCCTTCTCCATTGCTATCATTAAGGCCACATTTTCCAGCTTCTAACACTGCTTCTTTTTTTCAATTTTCACATTCCAAACCCTAGTAATTTTCAATGCACCTTGATTGTATGTTTGATTGATTTCAGGCTAAAAAGTTGGTAAAAATCTGCAACTTTATTATCATTGACTCTAGTACAGTGGTTCTCAACCTTTCTGATGCTGCAACTCTTTGTGGTGAACCCCAACCATACAATTATTTTCGTTGCTACTTCATCACTGTCATTTTGCTACTGGTATGGATCGGGCAACACCTGTGAAAGGGTCGTTCAACCCCCAAAGGGATCACAACCCACAGGTTGAGAACCGCTGTTCTAGTAGTTCATGCAAACAATTGAATAATTATTGTGTTAAATGACCTGCCTGGTAGGCATATCGATATTATCCTATAACATACAGCATTGTTCTTCCAGATAGATCTTGAAATGTTCTTTTGGATGATGAATGTGTTGCCAGTCCTCTTGGACTTAGCTTTCCTCGCATAGTAAACCATATGATTGGCCAATTTAGAATGTGCACTCACAGTCCATTCCTCTCACTGATGCTTACGACATCGATCTGTAGGCTTTCCTTTTTTGTTGTTGTTGACCAATGATTTTCCTAGATTCCTGTGTCTCTTCTATGTTCTAATTGCTAATGGATATTTGCACCCATATTTCTTCTCATTTTGAATTATGCTCCATCAGCAAATGAAAGTCCTTTCAGCTTTGCTCCATCCACATAACTCAAGTGGACTTTACTCGCATGAGGTGGCTTTTTCTCAGTTGGGTGTGTCTTCCAACCCAAGGGGCTCGTCTGTTGGTACTGTGTCAGAAAATGGTCTGCCGCTATTCAAAAGGGTTTCAATGTCTAATTTCTGAGAAGTAGATCGCCTCTTCCTTCTTCCTCATCTGTTTTTAGTATGGAAACCCCTGTGACACCTGTTCACAATGACCCTGCTGGTATTGGAAATACCAGTGGCAAAGCTTTTAGCATCTCAACAACACACAAGCAACCATAGTACAACATTTTTTTCAGATGAGTGGGGTTAAGAAGCATTATATTTTATCACTTTTTGTAGTCTCATTTGAGTGTACTTCAATAGTGTATTTTCCATACAATGCATGCAAATTCAAGAGAAAAATTTCTGTAGCATGGATACAGTTATTTTTAGTGCAACAAAAGATAGAAATTTCACAACAAATACCTACAATTTTCCTTTCAATATTGTTATATACGTTTGTCTTGACTCACTAAAATAAAGACTGAGAGTTGAAGAAAACATGTTTACTACCAGAAACCTCCTGCTGAATATTTCCTTATGCATTTTATACTATAAGGCTATCATTTGTTTGTTCTGTGTGTGTGTGTGTGCGTGTGAGTATATGTGTGTGTTTTCTTAGCACTGTATAGTCTAGTGACTAAAAATCCTACTAATTTGTTTAGAAGTATTTCCTCACTGGTTAGGATAGTTTATAAACACAGTAAATATTTAGAAAGTTAGAATGGATATGGGGAATGGCAATTCCTTCAACTTTAATATCCTTTAATATATATCCTGCTTTGTACTAGGTGCTATGGAAAATTAAAAATGAGCCTCTTGGTTCCTATCCAAGCATCATGTAATCTAATGGCTAAATGCTTCAATAGAGAGCCAATCAAAGTGTTATGGATTGCCAAACATTAATCTTCACTGCCTGAATTTCTAATATCTTGTCAAAGTTAACATTTCTAAATATGAAATCCCATCCCTGCTGCCCTCCAAACTCCCAAAACGTTTCCTCCAGACCCATCCCCTCTCAGCTATTGGTACCCATGTTTCTCTCAGTTGTTTGGTCATAATGCTCAGTGTCATCTGTGATCCCACCTATCATACTTCCTATCATACTCTTCATCGATGTCTCCAATACATTATGGTGATATTACTTTGAATATGTATTCATAACTTGAATTTGTAAATCCATTTGATGGTAGTGGGCTTGGTTTTGGCTTTTAGTTTTCCTTTTATCAGTCAATTGGCGTTAACATCATCTTTCTTTTAAATTACTGTGACACCATCCCAGATCGTTTCCTTGCTTTTATTCTTGGGCCCTCGTTTACTTTGAAGTTTTATTGTCTATTTCCATACAAGGAATTTTGGTGGCACAGTGAGTTAAGCATTGCCTGAAGACTGCAACTTCAGTGGTTCCAATCGCCCAAATGAGACACCTGAGGCTGTTTGCTCCTGTGAAAATTTCCAGTGTGACACCTCCCAAGGATCGGTTCTACACGCCCTACTGGGTGATGGTGGGCTTAGTTTAATTTGAGGTTTTCCTACTCGTGCAACTGTCAGAATGAATGTTTTAGAACAAAAGTCAGAACATGTCACTCAAATTTGACTAAAAAGGAAAAAAAAAACTACACTTAAACTCTGCCTATTTCATTCACAGTAAAAAGATAACTTACAACCGTCTAATGGACCTGTCTAATAAGAATGGGAATTCTAGACCACTTCATTGTGCTCATGAGGAACTAGTACATGAATGAAGAAGACAAGAGAACGCTGCAGGCCTTAAAATAAAAAAAAAAAAGGTGTGCAGCAGAGTTATAGCATTTCATCTTACTTATGGAATCTGTACACTGAACAGATAATTCTATAAACTGAAACATTTAAGAAGAATTTTGCACAAAAATTGGAAGAAGGCTGATTAACAATCAGAGCTATGCTGGCAACACAGCCTTACAGGAAGAAAGTGAGGACTGGAGTCACTTGCGGATGAAATCAAGGACTGCGGCCTTCACTAAAGATTGCATCCCAGTGGAAAACAAAACAAAACAAAAATCTTCATAAATTGACCGATAGACAGCATCATGGTAGACAGAGTAAGATTGAAGTTGTCAAGGATTTAATTTTACCTGTATGTACAACCATTGCTCATGGAAGCGGTAGCCAATAAATCAAAGCTACACTGCATTGGGTAAATCTGCTGCACAACCTTAAATTATTGATGAGCAGAGGCATCCCTTTGAGGACTAATGTATGCCTAGACCAGGTGATGACATTTCCAGTGGCTTCCCATGCACGGGGAAGTTGGAAAATGTATAAGGAAGCCTGGAGAAGAACGATGCATTGGAGCGATGGTGTTAGTGAAGAATATCAAAAACCAAGGACTGCCAAAGAACAAACAAATCTGTCCTGGAGGAGTCCAGCCAGAGTACTTCTGAGAAACATGGATGGCAAGACTTTGTGTCACGTACTTTGGGCATGTTAACAGGCAAGAACAGGCCCTGGAAAAGGTCATTATGTTTGATGAAGTGGAAAGGCAGCGAAAAAGAGAGGAAGACTCTTGTGATCGATGGACATAGTGGCTACAACAATGGACGCAGCACAACAATTGTGAGGTTGGTGTAGGACCAGGCAGTTTTGTTCTGTTGCTCAGAGGGTTATTATGATTTGGAACCCACTGGATGGCACCTGATAACAACACTTACCAGAGCTCTACAGCATGTCTGGTTTTCTTCTTTATAAGAATGTAAGATTAAGAAATATAAAAGAAAGTATCTCTCCCAAGGTGAAAATTATACCTTACTGGCTAGTTGAAATCTTTTCAAATAGATTGGGCCTAATGCCAATATTTACCTATGATATTCCTTTTCATATTCAGTTTTATAGTTTTGTCTTTTCAGTTTAAAATACACTGCATATTTTATATTATGAGCAAGAATTTTAAAATATGCTGTTAAACATTGAGTAAAAAGACCAGAGTGATGAAAGTTTGTTTAAATATTTACAAATCATTCAATAGAATTGCTATAACAAAACACATCTAGTACATTTTTCCTCATAATCCAATTCTAATTTTGAAATAATGAGGTTTATTTTCAGATTTTAGTTTTCATATGTGATACTATTAATTAACTTTAAGTCTTATATTTATTGCTATGATAATGAAAAAAGCCTGTAATCACATTCATCCTTTTTAATACTTCAATAAAGTATAAGCAAGAGGAATTATATTTTCATTTGAAGCATTTTAAATAGTTCACGTTTAATCTTGCTGCTCGAGATATTGTTTATCATACTCTAATCTGTTATCATTGCTGTTAATTTTCAAAACTATGACTAAAGGTCTTTGTTTGGTATAAATGGCTTATGCTTGGCAACTAACTGATGTGTTGGCAGTTCAAATTCACCCAGTGGCACCTCGGAAGACAGGTCTGTCCATCAGTCTGTGGTTGTATAGGGGTCCTAGTGCTGGAGTGAATTATGTTTGGCTACTAATTTCAGGATAGGCAGTTTCAGCTCACGAGCCTGTCCCAGGAACAGAGAAGAGACTTTCTGCTCCTGTAAAGTGACCGTCTCAGAAACCCACAGGGGCAGTTCTCCTCTGCCTTAGGGTCCCTGTGAGTCAGAACTGACTCGGTGCCAGTGTAGTTGCTTCTTGGTTGTTTGCAGTTGTCGTGTGCCATAGAGCCCAATTCCATTTTAAGAGTGACATAGTAGGTTTTAGAATACTGAAAGTATCATGGACTGCCAAAATAGCTCCAGCGCAAGCGTGCGCACACACGCGCACACGCACACACACACACACACACACACACACACACACACACAAATGTGTCTTGGAAAAAGTATGCTCCTTAGAAACAAAAAAGGCAAGACTTGGTCTCTTGGACTTAGGACATGTTATCAGGAGAGACAATGGAGTTTCCTTGTCTTTTCAGTCTAAAATACATCCTTGGCAAAGTCGAGGGACAGTGAAAAAGAGGAAAACACTAAAAAAAAAAAAGGATTGAAATATTAACTGCAATCATGGGCTCAAATATAAGAATAATTGTGAGAATGGTGCAGGGCCGGATGGTGTTTTATTGTGTTGTTGTACACAGGGTTCATAGGATTGCCCCAGAGGATTTCCTAGGGATGCCCTCCTACTGTGGCGGGTTGAGCTTTTGTTCTACAGAGCACTGGGGAGTTCCAGCTGCTTGCTTTGAGCACCGCAGCCAAGTGCTTAGCCCGTGGCTAAGCAGCTCCTTACTTCGATTTCAGTCAATGCAAAACCCTGCGGAAAGCAGTTCATCTCAAACATGTGGGCTCATCATGATTCAGAATTGACACCATTCATGCTCTGATCCTGAGAACCAGGAAATATAACTTTATATTGCAAATGATACGATGAAGATGGGGTGATTTTTCTAGATTAACTGGATAGGCCCCAAATGCTATAAATATGTATGCATTGCAAAACTATATAAGGCAGAGGAGATTTGACCCAAGAAGAGAAGAGAAGGCAAAGTTACCACTGAAGCAAACATGATAGTGATAGGGCCAGTTCTCCAGACCCCGAGGAGGGAATATGAAACAAACAACCAGTTGATCTAGCCTCATCGTGGCCTTTTATGCACAACAAAGTGAAACATTGCCTGACTCTTACCGACTTTGTAATCATTACTCTGATCGAGCGCATTGCTGCAGCCAGTGTGTCCATCTACTTAGCTGAGTGTCTTCCTCTTTTCCATGGATCCTACTGACCAAGCATTAGGTCCTTCCCTGGTCTAGGCCCTCCTGATAGCATGTCTAAAGTACCTAAGAGGAATCCTCACCATCCTCACTTTGTTTTGGTCAGAAGCCAACTTTATTCTACTTTTAAGAATCCTTCTGATTACTTCTTCCAAGACAGATTTTTTTTGTAAACTTGGCATTCTTTGGTACAGTCAGTATTCTTTGCCAACACCGTAATCCAAAGGCATTCATCCTTTTTCGGTCTTTATTATTCATGGGTAAGCTTTTGTATTTATGCAAAGTGATTAAAAATACTATGGTTTGGAATCGGTATCTCAGTCTTCAAAGTGATCTTTTTGCTTTTTTATTTAAAAATTTTCTCTTGCAGTGTATTTGTTTAATACATGAGGTTATTTGATTTCTTTATTTCTGCTTTCATGGATGTTGACTGTGGATCTAAGGAAAATAAAATTTATGATGATTTGAATATTTTATCCATTTAGGTTATTGCTTGTTAATTTAATATTGAGGTTTTTGTTTTACTTATATGATTGATATTAATCCCATTAATAAAATATTCCTCTTTCAAGTCCCAGTCTGCAAACTTTAAAAAATGATATAGAGAGAATATTTACTAAAATTTAGTTTGACTTACTTTCTGATTTTTATAAATATTTCACACAGTGTGTAAATTTATGATTTGCAAACACTTTAGAATAATTTTCACTATAAAAATAGAACTACATTTTGTTCTTTTAAAATCAGGTTCCCTATGTCAGGGTTCAAGAAAACACAAGGCTGCTAAACACAAGGTCAGCAGTTCAAAACCATCAGCTACTCCACTGGGAAAGCAGAGGCTTTCTACTTCCGTAAAGCTTTACAGTCTCAGAAACCCACAGGGACAGTTCCTACCTGTCCTATGGGATTTCTGTATTTAAAGATGGACTTGATGGCAGTGAGTTTTTATTTTTCTTGTTTTATACCAGTGTTCAGTGTTATTTAAATTGCTTTTGTTTACTTTTATCCAAACTGCAAGTTTGAAGACTTTCCTACAGAATTTTATTGGTGGTCTCCCCAAAAGAAAGAGACGTGTCAAATATATGTAGTGCTTTTAACTAGTTCTGAGTTTCAAAGGCAAAGATTTAGGACTGTTGAGAGCCCACAGGCTGCTACTATGCATTACTACAAGGAGCAGGTTGGAATATACTTCCTTATCACGTAGACTTGGGACCCTTGGGTTAATTCAAAGAACAAACTTGTTAGTTCCAAATGTTCTATTCTCCCGGTTGGATTCTCAGAGATTGTGAAGCTATATTTGATATAAATTACTATGTTAACACCCTTTTTCTGGCTGTTGTTTGTGGCGTTTAGCCAAATGTCTCAATATCTCTTACTGAGATGCAGGATTGTTTATTTCTCTTTTCATCAAAATGGAAGTGGAGATAAAATTGGTCAGACTTAGATGAAAATAATGATTCTAATATAGACAGCTCTTAGATGACCTTTTCACTACAGTGAATGATTCTGATGGTTAATGTTTCCTGATAGATGCAATTATCTGATAATTTGATATTTCATTTTTCTTCCCTGGGCCCTATTGCTTTTTTTTGATGAATGAATCTGCATTGCAAAGAGCTAAACTGAGCTTGATATAAGTATTTTATGGTAATCTGATGATATCAAAGATAAATTTTCTATCCATGAAAGGTTCCATTTCTCCCCCTCTTTCTTTTCTGATTTCATCATTGGAATATGTTAGGTATGAAATAAGAAAGCTTCTATATTTTATATCTGGTGGATCTGGCATGATTCTTCTTTCCCCTACCTTTGGATAATTTAATAAACAAATGTTACGAAAGTCTGCTCATTACATACTTGTGATTTTTACCCAGCGAAC
>NW_022103922.1:28706766-28726534 GCF_000313985.2 Echinops telfairi
ACTGAGAATTACGACGCCCTGATTCAAGTGATTTACTTTCAATGGAATAGTCTCAGCATTTGGAACGTGATTCTTTATTTCCATACTTTCTCACATAATTATTTTAAAAGTGAACTAGAACTCAAAATCAGTTATCATATTCTCCCCACTCCTCTTCCAGATACATGCCGAAGCATATGCAATGAGGTTTCACTTTGTCCCCATTCGAAATCATGATACTTATGTCAGTTGATTGTTACATTTGCATAGGCTGGACAATGCAAATGACGAATATGAAATAAATAATTCATAATTCCCCTGAGTAAAAACTTGGAGAAATAAAGAGCAAAGAAAGCAGGCATATAAAACTACGGAGAGGATGGTCACCAGTGGCCAACGTCACAGTCAGTTTCCTGACCTGAGTGACCACGTTGGCTGTGCCTCCTCTTACCAAGGGAATTGCTTTAGCGGGACATTTGCTTTCCTTTCCCTCTCACACTCCAACCATGCTGGCCTCTTTTGCTGATGAAATTACGCAGATCGTAGAGATGGAAAGGATCTCAGCTCCATAAACCAAGTGTTCACAGGTAGCTCAACACGAGTCAGTCGGCGAATCCCAAGTCCTCTGACCCTGGGACAGTGACGGTGCTGCCGGGCTGGCTTCTTCATCCAGGGGTCGCGGTCACACCAGAGCGAGACGTGTGTGGCCTCGTTCCTCCTGTGTTTTGGGTTTCAGGTGGAGATATGTAAAGGAGCTGTGATATATCTAGATGATGGGCAGAGTAGGAGGCTTTTCCTAAGCAAACGATTAGAGGATGGAAGCAGCGAGCTGCTGGAGCGCTTGGTGACAAGACAGATCAGGATTCTAGGTGTGTTGGGATGACCCGAAGCAGCTTGCTGAAACAGTGTGTGCTTCAGTGTAGTTAGGTTTATTATAGTTATAAATCAAAAGAGCCAGACATGAAGAAACGTAAACAATTTCCTCAGCTTTTTCTTTTATTCCCTCAAGGAAAGACCATGATGCAAAAGGCCTTTATATCATACTACTGTGCTAATAAAGAAAATGCCAAATGATATATTCTATCTGCTATCTCAGGCTCAGCTTTAGATCAATAAGACGTGCTCCTTTAATATTATTAAATATGAACAGAAATAAGGCAATTGGTGCAGCCCTTGAGTAGAAATCTTTAGTTCCATGTATTTTCCAAGGTGTGTTCCATTCTGTTTCCCATCTGGAGATCAAAGTTATCTTAGAAAGAAAAAGTCCTTATGAAGAAGTGTGTGTGTGTGTGTGTGTGTGTGTGTGTATAGTTTTAATTTAAATCATTCTTTGTATATTCAAGATAGATGGAATCAATATTTTGTCCCATTCAAAAATCTAATAATACAACAAAAATGACTAGAATTGAAATGAATAGTGCTTGTGCATAATAGTTTACTTTGTGCCAGACACTGTTAGATGAATATATGATATTATCTTCTCCATAAAATTTGGAGTAAGTGTATAATTCCCGATAATTTAGAGTAACTTCTTATCTCCATATAACTCAAAGAAACTGAAGCACTTGCATGCTAAATAACCTTTACAAAGACCCATAGCTAAATTGACTATTGTATGCTAATTAATTGTCTTAAGGTATTTTGTTTCCCTTAATTTCATCTAACCTACCATAAAGAAACAAGTTTCTGGGTAACACAAATAGTTTATATGCTGAGCTGAGTACTAATCAAAATTAGATGTTTAAACCCAGACAGAAACACCTTCAAAGAAAGGTCAGGTGATCTACTTTGAGAAAAAAAATCATACATTGGAAGCTCTATCACACACAGTCCTGTTCTGAAACACATGGGCTTTAAATCAGGTCAGAGTAGGCTTGCTAGCAAATATATATACACAGGTATTTCCTTATCACAAAGACAACCATGCATATAATAATTTAGATATACAAGCTTTTATTTTAAAACATATTTAATAATACTTTCTAATATTTAGTAAATATGGGAAACTTTTCTGAAATAGTATTTAAATTTTAAAAACATATATAACTGGAATATATCCCAGATAATCAATTAGAAATGCAAGAAAATACATTTGAAGATCTTCTTTATGACATAATTGTAAAAGAAAAATATGAAATGTAGATGTGAATCATTTGAGAACAGTTAAATGAGTTATGACAGAGTTATATGTGTCATAGAATACTGTTTAGCCACTAAAATAGTTGTTTTGAAAAAAATGTTGCATATCATTAGGGCATAATGGAATAAAATATTGAGTGAGATAAATTACATTCACTACACATAAATTGAGTAAAGTCAATTTCATATGAAATATGATCTCTAAAATGAGCACAGATAAAAGCAAAGCAAAATAATATTAGATGATGGGATCATGGAAATTTTTGTCTATTTATATTTTAAGTTGATTTTTTTAAATGTAGGTAAATAATGAAGTTAACTTAAAACTATTCACTTTTTGTCTCATGTATTCAGAGTTATTATTTTGAGTAACATGTTAGTCTATGCAGTAAAGTTTATTCAAAAGAACACTGATGGGAATAAATAGGATGCTCATTGTCGTTTCTAGCCCCTATGTGAATGATGAAGATATTTTAGTAAATATTAACTATGTTTATATTCATTGTTATTGGGTGCCCTTGATTGGTTCTGACTCATAATAACCCTATGTGCTAGTCCAGGTTGACTAATGAAACAAACCCAGAGACACTAATATGTGTGTAGGAGAAAGCTTTATATCAAAGAGCAATTACATATTGAGAAAACATGTCAGGCCAGTCCAGGTCAAGTACATAAGTACAATATTAGTCCATATGTCTGATACTAGTCCATAAATTCTTCCTCAGATTCACATAGCCATTCACAATGATGCAACGCTGAATGTAGGAAGATCACAGGTCTGTGGGTGAAAGGTCTTGTGGATCCAGTGGCAGTGGAAGCTTCTCACCACTGGTGTGGGTATTCACGTGGCTTCTCCAGCTCTCCAAGTGCCTCAACAGCAGGAAAGTGAAGCAGAGAGAAAGTGTGTGTCATGCCTCCAGGGAGAAAGAGAGAAAGTTCCCAGAATCCTCAGAAGGCCAAGCCTACAAGGAGGCATCAATAGGCTGTGACCTGATTGACAGTCCATACTCCACCCCTTCACTCTTGATAGCCTCAAATTGACAAGAGATTTTGTAACTAGCACCCCCTATGCACCAAAGAATGACACAATGCTTGATCCTGCGCTGTCTCCACAATTGTTGTGTTTGAGCACATTGTTGCAGCCACTGTATCAAGCTCTCTTCTTAGTGTCTTCCTCTTTTCTTCACCCTTCTACTTTCCTAACACGATGTCCTTCTCCGGGGCTGGTTCTCTTCAGTTGACATGTACAAAGTACATGAGGTGATGTCTCACAATCCTTGCTTCTAGGGAGGATTCTGTCTGTACTTCATCCCAGAAAGATTTATTTATTCTTCTGGTAACCCATGGCATTTCCAATGTTCTTGGCCAGCACCGTAATTCAAAATGTATCTTTTTTTCTTTGGTCTTATTTTATTCAATATCCAACTTTTACATGCATCTGAAGTGATTGAAAATAACATGACTTGAGTTGAGCACATCTTCGTCCTCCAAGTGGCATCCTTGCTCCTCAAACTCTAAAAGAGGCCTTTTGCAGCAGATTTATCCATTGTAATGTATCATTTGACTCTTGGCTGTTGTCTCAAAGAGGCAAATTGTGCATTCAACCAAGATGAAATCCTTAGTAATTTAAATATTTTCTTCTTCATTTATCATGATGTTACCTCTTGGCCCAGTTGTGAGAATTTTGGTTTCTTTACACTGAGTTCTAATCCATACTGAAGACTGCAATCCTTGACCTTCATCAGCAAGTGCTCTAATTCCTCCTCACTTTCAGCAAACAAGGTTGTGCTATTTGTTTAACAAGATTGTTAATATGCCTTCCTCCAATTCTAATACCCCAATCTTCTTCCTGTAACCCATATTTTTCTCACTATATGCTCAGCATACAGTCTGATAAGTATGGCGAGAGGACGCACCTGGATGCACACCTTTCCTTGCAGTATTCCCTTGTTCTGTTCTAATAACTGTCTCTTGAACCACGTACAGGTTCTGAATGAGCCAAGTGAAGTAATCCAGAATTCTCAATGTTTTTGTCTAGGCTTAATATTTAAATAAATCTGATTTGTTATGATCAACTAAATTTAATAAAATTTCAATCAATAGTTTTTTTGAAACCTCAATAAAAATGTTACAGAATTATCTCTGATCTTCAGAGCACATAGAAACATGTGGAACTTATGTGAAATTTGATTTATAATATATTTACACAACTATCAACTATTATTTCATTTTGGTAAAAAATAAAAGCCCTGTGCAAAAAAATGTTCAATTAACAATTCATAGTTAATGAATCACCTGAAGTTGGTTCTCATTCACTTCCTTATATTGAATTGTGAAGATGCTATATTTATAATGAAACTGAATGCTGTTATGGATGCTTTGAAAGAAAGTTAATATCTAGAATTGTGCAGGTAATATTAAAATATATCTCATGTACAGGATGATGTAATATATGAAGAAATGTTTCATGTTATGTTGATTTTTAAATTTCCTTTATTACATAATTTATGCATATTCATCCAGAATGTAATTTTATTCTGAACTTTAAATTTCCTAGAATATTCCAGTTAAGTAAGATTTTCCTATAGTTGCATAGGACACAAGATACTGTAAATTAAAACCTAACTAGGAAACCCTTCCAAACTTATTTTCTTTTCCTTTTACTGGTCACCAGGAGGATATGAAGAATGGGGGATTTGAACCTTTCTGGTGGTCATCCGTAGTGCATGTTGTTTGTATGATTCTGGGGGAACAGAACTGATCATCATGTCTCTATTTCAGCACAGTAAACCATATAATAGCCTGATTTAGAATTGGTTTGTTATGGAAATATGAATCTAGGAAAATTGAAAATTCTCTTACATGAATTAAAGCACATATAAATGAATATCCTAAGCATTAGTGAGCCAATATGCACTGCTCACTTCTAATCAGAAAAGGCCTTTGACTATGTAGATCATAAGAAGTTAAGGATAACATTAAGAACAATGGGAAATCCAGAGGATTTAATTGCACTAATGCAAACCTATGCTTGACCCAGGAAGCAGTCATTAGAACAGATCAAGGGAATAATGCCTGGTTTAAAATCAGAAAACTGTTGTGTCATGGTTGTATCCTTTCACCATCTTTATTCAATATATATGCTGGACAAGCAATCTGAGGAGATAAAATATCTGAAGAAGAATGAGGCATCAGGGTTGGAGGAAGGCTTATTAACAACTGAGATGTAGATGGCACAACATTGCTTGCTCAGTAGTGAGGAGGACTTAAAGTACTTGTTGATTAAGATCAAGGACTGCGGCCTTGATGGATTGCATCAATGTTGTATGGATTGCAACTCAATGTTATGAAAACAAAAGTCCTCAAAACTGGACCACTAGGTAGCATTGTGATAAAAGGAGAAAAGATCACCTTCAATACTACTCGACAAATAGGATAAATTTGTGATAAACAGAGATTGAATTTGTCAAAGATTTTATCTTGCTTAGATCCAACATGAATGCTCATGGAAGTATCAGCAAAAAATAAAATGATGCATTGCATTGGATCAATTTGTTGCACAAGACTCTTTCAAAGGATTGAGGAGCAAGGGTCTGCCTCTGAGGCCCACGATGTGCCTGATCCAAGCCAGGGCACTCTCCATGTCTCACATGCTTGTAAAAATTCGACATTGAATGACGAAGACCGGAGAAGAATGGATGTGTTTGAGGCATGGCTCTGGCGAAGAGTGTTGAAAGTACCAAAAGAACAAACAACTGTATTGTAGGAAGTCCACCCAAAATGTCCCATAAAAAGAAAGATGGATGTGTTATCCCAGAGAGATCTACTAGGAAAGGACCTCATGTTTAGTAAAGTAGAAGGGGAATAAAAAGAGGAAGACCTTCAACACGACGGATTGACCCTGTGGCTGCGATGATGAGTGTGAGCACAGCAGCAGGTACGAGGACAGTGCAGGAGCGGGCAGTGTTTTCTGTGGTGTGTAGTATCACTATGAGTCAGACTGACTCAACAGAACCTACCAACAGCCACAAAATACATCTTACTTGGACGCTGCTTCCATTGGTTTGAAATGGCCATGAATCAGATCAGCTGCTTAATTCCCCTTGTAGTCTGTCTCATCACTTGCTCCTGTTGCTTAGCTTCTTTCCTGGTTGGCACTAAATCCACTTCTCCATGCTCTGCTCTGCGGCTCATCTTCCAATAGTATCACTTGTACCTTTTTAATTTTGTTTCGAGTGTCTGCTGTGGAGGATCTGGATAGTATCTGTCTCATCAGCCACCTCTCTTTTTCTTTTTTTTATGAGCCCCTAATAAAATGATTTATTTTAAAAAGAAAAAAAAAAGATTACAGTCAAGGAAGCTCTACGGCCTGTCCTCCTGGGTGGCATGGGGCGTGCCCTCGAGTCAGAATGGACTCCATGGTGAAGAGCGGCAAAATCCAGGTTGAAGTTTCTTCCTGGGAGAGAGGTGGTGAGTTTGATTTGCTTCTTTCTTTGTGGATGTGTTTGGGGTGCTGGAGTTGGAAGATCCCGTTCCCCACCACTTTTTAAACAAGTTCTTTAGACAGAAAGTCCAACACCCAGGGAAAGGGCTCAGCCACCTTTCTTTACTCTCTTATCTTCTTTCCTTTGTGGTGAGTATGTATCATGCAACCTAGACCTCATTTTAGATATGTGAAAAATATATAGTCCCTAATAAGACCTAAACTGGCTTGCCTGATTCATATCCTATGCCATTTCTGTGTCACAGAAATGACAACTTCCTGGCCAAAATCATCATTACCACACTTATGCAGATACTGGGGAGATGAACATTAGCTAGAGTTTGCAAGAGGAGAAAAACTCCTTTTTCCCATAATTCTGCATTAGTAATTTGGAACAAGAAAATGTATGTGACTGGTGTTCTCTGAGTTAGTCTTATGTTCACTTATGATAGCAAGGGATTTAACAGGCATTTGAAGCTGTGAGAGGTTTATCCTGTACTAGTTTGTACCCAAATCACATACAAGTAATGTGCAAACTGACAGAGCCAACTGTCCCCCCTGAGTTGTCACAGCATCTTCCCCATGCTTAAATCAGGTCATTATTAATTATTTAAAAGTTATATTGACTATTCTTTTGGGTCCAATACACTGTGAATTTGTGTAGGAAGGAATGCGTTTGTTTGATTTTTTAAAATCTCAGTGTTCACTGTAGTAGGCATGCTATTGCTGGTCAATAAATCTGTTAATGAACAATAAAAAATAATTAGAATTTTTGTATCATAGACACACTGATTAGATATATTTTCATTTTAATTTGAAGAAGCAATATTTTTTATAAACAGCTTCAAATTTTAATTCTTAAAAATTTGGAATAACCCTGGTGGTGTAGTGGTTATGCATTAGGCTGCTAATCACAAGACCAGCAGCTTGAAGCTACCATCAACTTTCTACTCCCAGAAAGTGGTACATAATTTTGTAAACCAAAGGATCAGTCCTACCTTGTCCTATAGGGGCAGTTCTATCCTGTCCTACAGGGTCTTTATGAGTCAGAACAATCACAGGACAGTGAGTTTGGATTTGGAGAATATGCTTATATCTCTCACTTGATATATGCCAAGTGCCAGAAGTGTCTTTCACGATATACTTTATTTGACTTTAATTAATCATTAGTACACACTTGGGCTCTGAGGTAAGTATATTATTACAAATCAAGTGAAACCTAGTAAGAGAAAAAAATAAAACATTTTTAGTGTAAAATAAAGTATTACAAAACTATAAAAATGAAAAGCTGTGAGTGCTCATGAAAAAAAAATCCATATATAAATAATGTTTTTTCTAAACATGTAAAGAACATGTATGTGAATTCAGCCATGTGGAATGGCTCTAGTGCAATGCCACCCAATTAATTCTGTAACAGGGCATTGTATGTCATAGCAACAAACACGTAGTCCTTCAAGGTAAAAATTACTTAGGAAGAATAATGTCTAGAAATATCTAGCAGGGGAGCCCAAAATAGGAGTGATGAGTCAGGCTTACATTTAGCCTGCATCTTTACAGAGAGAGCAAAGAAGATATGGAGGCAATTATCTAGACAACTTAGTAAGAAACAAGAAGAAAGAAAGAAAAACCTTTCTGGGGACAGACATTGGGATTTAGGCTTGTTTTATTTTGAATTGAGTTTATCTCAGTCAGTAGACTGTGCGACTTACACGGCTTGCATTCATGTGCTTCCTGCTATCACTGTTCATTCAGTCTCCCGATGGCACACATATTAAAACCATAGATTACCAACTGAAAGGTTGGGAGAGCAAACAAATCCTGAGGCACTTCAGAGTCAAGGCCAAATGGTCAGCTTCTGAAAAAATTCAAGCTTTGAAACCCCTATGCACACCTATGCACACACGTGGTTTCCGCGAATGGCAATCGACTCCATAGCCGCCGCCGCCACCACTTGAATTCTGGTTTCAGTACAAAGCTAGAGCCCATTGCTGCCCATGTGATTCTGTCTCACAGTGAGTCTAGAATAGAATAGAACTGCCCCAGGGGGCTTCCCAGGCTACGAATGTTCATGAACCGAAGGCCACACCTTGCTCCTGCTGAGCAACCTGTGCAGCCACCGCACCACCACCAGGGGGCTCTTCGCTTGTAGGGCACTCAGAGGGGAGCGGTGTGTGATTGACGCTCTGGACCAGCTTCCTGGGAGCTGATTCCCCCAGTTATCTGGCGAATATTTATTAAAAGCCCATTAGAGTCACGTTGCTGAAACAAAAACAGCATAAGCTTCATTGGTAAAATGCCCCATGTGAACGTTGTAGTTATTTTGGTGAATGGTGTGAATTTAGGCCCTGCGGTACCCTCAGTGGAATCTCAGGCCATAAAATATGCTGGTATGGGAAAATAAAAATAGCACCGCAGGAATATGGGAGCATAAAACCAGACCAAGCTGAGAGAAATGGGAAAATGCTAACACAGAGTTTCAAAAGACACTGAAACGTCATAACGTTTCTATAAAAAACACAGAGGTTAAACATGTCTTTAAATTCTGAACAAATTTTCATATTATAAAAGCTAGGCCCCTGTCTTGCAGTAGATTGTGAAAACTCAGTAATTGCATGTAATATTGCAATATTTACACAGGCACATATTTTGTCGCTTCCACATTGCCTCAACATACATGTAAGGCTTTGCAAAAATATCTAAACGTGTTGTTCTTTAGTTTTCTTATGTTTAATAAGTAGATTTTTATATTTCTCTTATTTCTTTAAAAATTTGATAAAAAGAAGTGAAACTCTAATACTTGGTGGAGAGTAGACTGTTTATTCCCTTCTCCATTTAAAATATTGGTATGATATATGGGAGAAAAACATTAATATATATGAATTGACAAACTGGTCCCTTTTGCGTTGACTCATACCCGTGTTTTATTCCTTCATTGCCCTAATTTTGGTTTTTCGGTGTTCACCTGTAGCAAAGGCCACAGAATTCCAAAATTTGGAGTTGAGTAGACCAACATGATGTGAATTAAAAAACAAACAAAAAACAAACTCACTGTCATAGAGTTGATGCTGACACATGGTAACCCTACAGGGCAGGGTAGAACTGCCTCTGTGAGCTTATGAGACTGCAACTCTTTAGGGAATAGAAAGCTCATCTTTATCCTGCTGAGTGGCTGGTGGTTTTGAACTGCCGGTCTTGAGGAGGGCAGCCTAACTTGTAACCATTATGCCAGTAGTGCTGGAGAAAATTATGCTTGAATTACAACTAAGGCTTTGTTTCAAACTCTTGTTGTCTGTTTTCTAGGCCTACAGTTTAGTCCCAGTTGTTTAATTACTAATGGTATATTTGTGTGCCCATGCCAGCTTGTGTAAAGAACATTATATTAGAAATAATAAATACATTAAGATTAGCAATGACTGTTGTTGGTGCTAAGTGCCATCCAATCAATTCTGACTTAGCAGCCTTATGCACCACAGAATGAAACACTGTCAGGTCCTATGCCATCTCTTGTGATACCCACTTTGAGTCTTTCTTCCTTTTCTGTGTTTTTAACGACCTTTTGCTTTCTTCATCAATGATGTTTTTGATGTCCTTTGACCGCTCATCAGGTCTTCTGCCTTTAGTGCTCAATGCAGAAATTTTTTCTTATGATGTTCTTGAAATTCAGGTGGGATAAACTCAAGTTCGTATTTTGGCTCGTGAGGATCTGTTTTAATTTTCTGCAGCTTCAATCTGAACTTACATATAGACAATTGATGATCTGTTCCAGAGCCATCCCCTGACCTGGTATTACCGTATATACTTGTGTATAAGCCGAGTTTTTCAGCACATTTTTATGTAGTTTTTGTGGTAAAATTAGGTGCCGTGGCTGATATTCGGGTTAGCTTATACTCGAGTATATACGGTAGTTGATGCATTGAAGTCTTTTTGGTCTCTTCCACAGATGTAGTCAATTTGATTTCTGTATATTCTGTCTGAAAAAGGCCTTGTGTATAGTCTCATTTATGTTGTTGAAAAAAGGTCATTTGCTAGGGACAAATCATAGGTCTTACAAAATTCTATCAGTTTCTCATACCATGGTGACTTTTATTGCTGTGATGATGGAAGTTATGTCATTAGTATTTCAAACGCCAGCGGGGTCACCCAAAGTGAACAGGTGTCAGTGAAGCTTCCAGACTAAGCGCAGACTACGAAGAAGGAACCTGCTGCCCACTTTGGAGGAAGTGGACTCTGAACAATGTATGCATGGACCTACTTAGCGGAGATTCAAGCTTCATTTCATCGTGGGGGATTAAAAGACTTTCTTCCTCTGCTTCTGCACGTGTTAACAGAATAGACATGAAAGGGAAACATGGCTTTGATTTCTGGAGCAAGTGGTAATAGAGTCAGCCTCCGTCTTCTAAATAACAATAGCATGGCAGAGTAATAATAACAAGTAGTCTTTTGACTGGTCTGTAGAAAACTTGACTGACTGAACTTGTCACTATTATAACTCACTGAATCACCAAAAGCAAACTATGACTGTCTTGATGAGCGAACTCAAACTATTTTAAAACTGCGGGAACTGGTGCCTTTGAAGCTTCTCATCAGTAATTATTGATTGATGTACAGTGATCCTATCTTATTGACTTTGGTGGAGCTTCTTCACTTGGCTTAATCATGCAACAGACATTTACCAAACATGCGCATACTGCTTAGAAACTGTGCTTAAATTAAACAGATAACATTTTTGGCATATGGCCTCCAGGAAAGTTTAATCTGATTGTGCATTTGATATCCATTTATGAAAAATCAAATAACAGAATAAGGAATTTGTATGCCAGATGTCCTAAGACAGTCTATGATTAAGCCTCTAATTATGGAAAAAGATTAGTAAGTCTTGTTAATTATTATGAAATTATATCAAATTCTGAATATGGTTATTATCATGACTTTGCCCCAAGTAAATCATAGTATAAGTATTCCAGATCTTGTCATCTAATATAAATGTATGCTCTCATGACATTTTTAACTCAGTGCCATGTAATTCTATGTATAGGATATTTCTGAAGTATATAGTGCCTTTTGAGTAGTTTTAATATGGCCTATTCTAGTTCAAGCCAGTTGACTAGAAAGAGGAAAGGTGCTTTCAAAAATTTATGGAAAGATTCCATAATTTTCAGTCCATTTTTCCATGAAGTTTTTGAAGCCCCTTATGGGCTTGTTCTGCTCAAAGACTTGACCTGGGTGCAAAATAATAATCTGAAGGAATCAAGCAAAACCCATTATTGTATTAGCTGTAGGATGACATTCAGACATCTGTTCTTGATTTTCCTCCGCTTCCCCGTTGGGAATTTCCATAAACGAAAATTATTTTAAAATGTATAAAAATATTTGCTTTAGATTTTAATCAGGTGAGTTACTTTCCAATAATTAATAAAAATCCAAGTGTTTGCATCTTTCTCCATGTATTGTTGTCAGGAAGTTAGGCACCAAACTTGAACTTTAAATCAATAAGAATGTTAACTAAAACTCTCATCAGAAATGGAACATGGAACAAGGAAAATGAAATATTCAATGAAAGAGGGAGAAACGGAAGGATGTTTGATCCAAGTTGGCTTCACCTTTTAGCTCCTTAAACTCACCTCTCATTTGTGTTCTTGAGCATCCATTCTGAAAACACTTTGCTTTTACATTCACATTCTTGGTGAATGCGTTTTAAAGAATATAACTTCAGTGCACTGGTCATTTGAATAGAGTTACTCAACTTGCATCTTTATAGCTGATTTATACACAAAAGAATTAGAGCTCTTCTACCTGAGAATAGGTATTCAAGAGCCAAAGTAGTGCCTACTTAATTAAAATTGGTATTGAAAATGTGTAATGTTGAACATAAAGATGCATGGCTATTAATGACTTCAGCTTGGAATGATTGCTATAACATATAAGGAATAACCAAAATAATAATCAAGAACATAAAAAAAGTTACTGGCCAATTCTCCCTCCCACTAACAAAATAATGAATACTTATAATTTCTAGAAAAATGTTATGTTTTCATGTTTTTGAAGAGTTTACTTAGCTCTAAGGGAATGAAAGGAACAAATATTTATTCACTGTTTAATACTGATCAGGTCCTGTTACAAATACTTTTTGTTATAAATTTGTTAGATAGTTAATATTGTCTTCATTTTACAGTGCTATATAGAAACCATGACAGAGAAATTATGTCCACATCACACAGTGATTTAATATCAGAGCCTAAATTCAAACACGTTTATCTTACTCAAAAGGCATGCTCTTTCCTGTGTCCTGACTCAATTATTGAAAATTTGCGGTAATTTACCACTTAGTGAAGACATTAGATTATTTCTTTCCTCATTAACTTTTCCACTATTTCTAGAAGAAAAGCAAGAACTACTGTTCCTCCAATCACTGATTCATTCACTCTTTCATGAAGGAACCTTTGGGTTCCTATTAACTTTTATGCATTGTGCTCCTTGAGCTAGGTGCTGAGAATACAAAATGAGCAAGCCTGTTTCATCATGGAGATGTTCGTCACAGCAGTTGGCCTAATTCTGACTGGAGTGATTCCATTTTCACATCCTTAAATCTTTCTTCTCAGGAAGGGAAGTGATTAAACATGACAATTTCATTTTCACTTTGTGCAACTAAGCTGCTGTTGTGCACCCTCCTAGAGATATAGCTACTTCAGAGAAGATGAACTGATGTGAGTACTTTGTAGGTTTTCAAATATTAAACAACGACTTATCAGCCACTTCAGGATTTAAGATGTGTATTTGGAACTCCCTTGAGTTCTCTCGAGTTGTTGGTTAAAAAAAAGAAAAGGAAAGGAAAGAAAGAAATCAGTGCTAACAGATAGATTACTGATGAAAGCAAAGTAAAAGTCGAAAATACTTTGTATTTCTAGAGCATATTGAAACCTACATTTATTCAACACTGCACGATCTATATTTGGGCAAGCTCATCAGCCTTTGATTTTTAACACTTAGCTAAATTGTTGAGTGGTGGGATGAGAATGGCTTTATCAAAATATGTAGAAGACTAGTATTTCCCATTTTCAAAAACAGCAACATCAGTCATCTCATGAATTCTTCTAAGCTGTCTTTTCGGCTGGGAGAGCGCAGTTATGCAGGTCACATAATTTTGGTTCTGGGTGTCTAGGTTCTGAAAGGTATGGCACTAATAAAATAGACAGCTGTATAGAGCAGCCCTGTTGAATATATTAATTTAATGTTAGTTTACATCTTTGAAGAAATAAAAACTCTGAATATTTATGTAAAATGTTTATTCATTTGCAATAAATCAAAGAGTTATCACGAATATTTTTCTTTAAAAATTTGAGGCAAGAAGGATACATCGAAAGCATAATGGTCAGATCTTTACAAATTGACGAATTAGCACAGGGAAAAACAATTGGCGAGAAAAAGCAAAAATTCATGGATAATACTGACAAAAAATAGGGGACAAAATATTCACACCAATCTCAAAATATGAAAAGGTGGAGATAAATAATCAGAACCGTAAGACCCTAAAAGACAAAAGGTCGGGCAATGATCAGAGCCTCGGTGACTACCTGGAAGACATCAGGTGGAAGGAAGAGAGCACTTGAAAACCCGGTGAACAAACACATCCCCAAATTCCAAGTTATTCCTTAGAAAGCAAAGGAAGCCAATTTAAGAGGTGAGTGAGACCTCCTATGGATTTTGCCCACGCTATTCCTCAGTGTATGCCAGATGCCTATGTAAGGCGTTATTAGTCTGGAACAGCCAAGTCATGTGAAATCTTTTAAGGAACCTGCAAGGATGCCTTTCCAGGGAAGGGTCCCATATTGAAGGTAAAATTCTGAGAACGGAATCCAATTTGAGACACACACACACACACACACACACACACACACACAGGAAATAACACTTCTAGGTAAGCGTGGAAGAGAGCGACAAAATCTGGAATTCTCAGAAAGGAAACCGCATATTTTAAAACAAAGTACAAAACCGGAAAAGGACCTTTTGTATAGTGGCAACAGTTACAGATCTTTAAAGTCACTTTCTTATGGCTGTTCAGAAAAATTAACTCTCACAAATATGAACATTGGACAAGTAGGGATACTGTATATAATCATTATAAAAAGGAAGTGAAAAGAAAGAGAATATGAATCAGGACAATATTTGTATAGGCACATTGAGCATGCTAGAAAAACATGCCCAAATGTATATTTCAAGATCAGCTGAATTTTATCACTATCATTATACAAGACATAGTTATAAAAATAGAAGACTGAGAAATGAAAAAAGGGAATTCAAGAAAAAATCAGAAATAAAATAATCATAATAATAATAGAAATATGGAGAAAATAAGCACAACACAAGGTCTTAGAGCAAGCAGCCATCAGCAAAGTGAGGAAATTTGCTCAAAAAAAATAAAAGTATAGAAATGGAAAGAAAGTAGTAAATATGGAGGACAAATAAAGAAAATCCAACATCCAGCCAATGGAAGAATACTTCAGATGGAGGATAAAGGGAAGATATATTAAAAGTTCCATTATTATTCCTTGGTTAATCCCTCAGAATTGGACAGCCTATGCTTTCTTCAAAGTCTGGAAGCTCTGCCGAAACCTCGACACTTTGGGTGACCCGGCAGGTAATTGGAATGCCAGTGACACAGTTTCTAGTATCAGAGTAACGCACAAGCCACCACGAACACCGTATGACAAACTGACAGACCAGTGGTGGATCCTAATAAACGATGGATAGTTTGGGGAAGAATGGATATTCCAGAACACTTCATTGTGCTCACGCGGAGCCTGTACATGGATTTGTAGGCAGTTGTATAAACAGGACAATGGAATACTGCAGATTTAATATAAAGAAAGGTGTGCATCAGGGTCGTATCTTTTCACCACTCTTATTCAAATTTTTGAGCAAATAATCAGTAAAGCCAGACTATATGAAGAAGATGCTGTATCAGGATAGGAAGGCGGCTTATTAACAATTAAGAGATGACACAATGATGCCTTCTGAAAGTGAGGAGTACTTGAAGCATTTGCTGATAAGTAACCAGAATTGCAGCCTTTGATAAGGAGTACAATTTAATATAAAGAAGACCGAAATCCTTACCGGGATGAATAGGTTACATCATAACAGCAAACAAAAGATTGAAGTTGTCAAGGATTTTATTTTTCTTGCATCCACACTCAATGCTTATGGAAACAGCAATTAAGAGTTCAAAGGACACATTACATTGGGTAAATTTGCCGTGGTTATGCGTTAGGTTGGCAGTTCGAAACCACCAGCGGTTCTATGGGAGAAACGCGGTGTTCTACTCCTGGAGACAATGAGTCTCGGAAAACCACACCGGGTACCTATGAGTCCGTATTGACTCGATGGCAGTGAATTTGTTTGTTTTTGTTTTGTTTTATTTTGGGTTTTAAAGTGTTTGCTTTGAAAACAAAGGTGTCCCTAACTCAAGTTGTGTTGTTTCCAATCACCTCATACACATGTGAAAGTTAAGCATGGACTAAGGAAGACAGAAGAAGAATTGCTGCATTTGAGTTAGGGTGCTAATGCTGTAGTCTGCTGAAAACACAAACAAAGCTGTCTTAGAAGGAAGAACAACCAGATGCCCCTTAGAAGCAAGGATAGTGAACCTGTTTCGTGTCCTTTGGGCAATGTTATCAGGGGAAACCCATCCCTGGAAAAGAACTGTGAAAAAGAGGAAGAGATGCAAAGAGATGCAAGGACCCAGTGGCTGGAACAAGGGTTCTTCCAGGAAAACAATTGTGAGGATGGCGCTTGCCTGGACTCCGGTATCACAAAGTCACTATGAGTTGGGAGTGACTGCATGGCACCTATCAACAACAACAAGTATTAAAACTTTTATGCAACAACATGTGATGAACTTCACTTTCATCATGAAACTAGCACAATTCAGACTCATGCCAACGGCCCAATCTTGTAAATAGGATAAAAATATGTCATTGAAGGACTGGGATGGAATCTGTCGATCAAATGACACTCAGAACACCAAATTTAGAAAGAGGTGAGACAAAACTTTAGCATAGAGGAATATGGATGAAGTTGATAAATTCACAGTAAAATGCAAGAAAGTGATTTAAGAAAGTGATTATTAAAGTCAAGGGATGGAGAGATGTGATTGACATTGGTACAAAAAGGGTTTTGGGGGTGGCTGATTGTGATCTGGGTCTGGGAACTGATTAGATGTGGATTTTCTATGTTTGTGCATTATTGTTTAATGAAAATGAAGAACTAAACATGTCTTAAATGTCAAAGAAAAAAAGAAATCTCTATATTATCTCATTGAGATGTAATTTATCCATATGCAAAAACATGGCTTTGATTTCAAGTTTAAGATAATATATATGTACATGTATACACACACACACATATATATATATACACACAGATATTGACAGGGTATGTGTATCTATATCTATATAATCTTCATCTCTTGCTTTGGTATATATTTAAAATATATGAATAAAATACTTGAGTCTTATCTTTCAGCACCAGCATGATACATGTTTTTCAAAATATGAATATTAAAATAAATTATAATGCTGTGTAGGTGTTCAGGTTCTGTTGTTGTCCTTCCAATTAATTAATAGAAACCCTTTACTGATTCTTTCTCCTCCTCTCAATCTGGGTCTGAATTATATTATTGATGATGAAGCAGAATGCTAAATATAGGAAGTTCATTTACTTGGATTTTAATGACAAAGGTCATAGACTTATTTTTTTTCTTTTGCATATTATTATCTTTTTGTTTCATTAAATACCAGCAAGATTTGACTCTTCGGCGTCTTTGCCCTCTAACCATTCTGACCTTCTGGATACACTCAGAGAGGTTTCGACTTGCTAGCCCTCTAGCACGAGGACTTCTTTTTATGTTAAGGACTTAATCCTGATTCCTATATTTAACCATTAAGCATGCATTCTGCATTTCTTAGAAGCAAATTCATGTTAGCAAAATGAGAATATAGGAATTAGTGAGCGCTGTGCTCCATTTGAAGATAACATTTTCTCTGATTAAATTATCAGTTGGTCCAAATCTCTCAATGTAGGAAGTTTGTATGCCTATTTGTTTTTGTTTTGGCAAAGAGGTTGACAATACCCCACACTGACGGTGTTTCACAGAACATTTGTTCAAACAATTTGACATTTCATTTTGAGTGACCTGTATCATGTGAATAATATCATGTTAGCTACAACACCCAATATTAAAAAATATCGTCATGTCTGTAATGCTTTTATAATAATTGTTTAGAAGCTATATGCTCTTCCTTGTGTTTTCCTTTTCCACAGTCCCATCTTCTATATATTCTGTGTGAAATCCCAGTGACAGAGAGGGTCAGGCAGAAAGGTCATGGAAAGTCTACATATACCACATTGTGGTGTGTGAACACATTGGAAAAGTAACTGCTTATTATTAATTTTATGTTACTGCTGAGTAATCTGATACAATTACTGATGAAAGTCTACTTGAGATTTACTTTGATTTATCTTTTACTTTAAATAACCAAAACAATAAAAATATTTATATTGTTAAGCTTCTAAAATTTTGGAATATAAATGATTTTGTGTTGCCAGTCACTTTGTAAAATTTGTCATACATAAAATAAGTAAAAAATGAAAGAGGTAAGGATGAAGGCAGTTTTATTATCATCACATCTCCATACTTTAAATGTAAAATATCATATGGTATCAATAGACTCTTACTGGTTTTCAATTCTCAATCTGATTGGTTTCCAATTCTTTCAAGTATATAATAATATTGATAAAAGTAATTCAGAAATAAAAAGTATGAAAAATATCAGTAATAATATCACTGGAATTATTTGTTTTTAGTTTAAACAAACTAAGGAAGGGAGCAAAGACCTTCTTTTTTGTCTATTAGTAGTCTGAAAAATCCCCAAAACCTCTTCACTTTGTATGACCCTGCTGACATTTGAAATACCAGTGACATAGCTTCCAGCATCACGGCCACACACAGGCCACCACCATACAGCAAACTAACAGAGATGGCTCTCCATTTCAGGGAAGGAGCCTCAGAAAATCTTATCCATAACTTGAAAACATTGCCAGATGCTAAAGGCCTAATGCATGGAAGCAGAAAATTATCCCAGAAGGCACTTAAAATGTGACTGAGGAAGAGCTGACTTCTGAAAATGGAGTCAGTTGATCTTGGTGACATAAATTGGGTAAAGCCTGTGGAAGTAGACCTTCATATGCTTGTGGGATATTACTCAAGGTAAGAAGAGACAGCTGCAAAAGCATGCTAATTATCAGAGCTTGGAATGGGCAAAGTATGAATATAAGAAAATTGGAAGTGGTCAAACATGAAATGTAGTCCATAAATATATCCTAGACATTAATGAGCTGAAATGGACTTGTATTGGCCATTTTCAATGAGTAAGTCATATGAATGAGTATGTTGGGCATACATTGTCAAAAAGGACATTGCAAAGTGAATCATGAAGTATGTCTTAGACCAGGTTGACTAGAGAAACAAATCCAAGGACAGTCATACGTAAGAATGAGCTTTATATCAAAGAGTCATTGTATATTAAGAAAACATGCCAGTCCAGATCAAGTTCACTATTAGCCCACAAGTCTAAAATTAGTCCATCAGCCCTTCTTCAGACTCATGCAGCACATGCAATGATGCCAAATACAGGAAGATCACAGGCTAGTGGGTGAAAAGTCTTATGGATCCAGTGGTGGTGGAAGAATCACAACACTGGCATGATGCTCCTGCAGCTCTCTGAGTGTTTCAGCAACGTAGCCCACAAAGTGTGGCCCACCTCCAGGAAGAAAGAGAGCAAGCTCGCAGAATTCCCATGAGAAGAACATGCCTACAAGGAGGCATCAGGCTGTGATCTGGTTGACAGGCTAGTATCCACTTATTCACTCTTAATATCCTCAAGTTTCCATGAGATTATGTGACTACAACAAAGTACAGTGCTGTCTCTGAGAGGATTATATCCATATTCCTTCAAGGAAACCAAGTAAGTATGCCTATTATTCAATTTTATGAGCCAACCACAAAAGCTAGTGATGAAGAGATGGAAGAATTCTAATGCCTTCAGTTGGAACTTGATCAAACATACAATCAAGATTCATTGATAATTCTTGGTGATTGGAATGCAAAAGTTG
>NW_022103922.1:28726915-28728134 GCF_000313985.2 Echinops telfairi
AATTGAAGAAAATTAACTCATCCATGAGAACCAGACCACAGCCTTGAGTCTATTCCACCTGAATTCTGAAAACATATCAAGAACAGATTTGATGCACTATACATGAATGATAGAAGACTGGAAGTGTTGGGATAGGACATCAAGAACATCATTCACTCAAAAAGAAAAAGGTCATTAAAAAGACAGGAAAGGAAAATAAATAATTAAAAAATAAAAAGACAGCAAAGAAAGAAAAGATCAATGTGGATGCCAGAAGAGACTCTGAAATTTGCTCTTAATTAGAGAGTAGCTAAAGCAAATGGAAGAGATTGTGATGTCAAAGAGCTGAATAGGCCATTTCAAAGAGAAGCTTGAGAACGCCAAGCTAAATATTATCATGAAATGTGCAAAGATCTAGAATTAGATAACCCAAAGGGAAGAACATGTACAACAAACTGTAAACTGAAAGAACTCAAGAAATAATTCAAACCTTCAGTTGGAATCTTGAAAGAGTCTATGGACATAATGTTTTATGATGCAGGAAGCATCAAAAGAGGTGGAAAGTATACACAGAATCACTATACCAAAGGAACTAATTGACATTCTACCATTTTAGGGAGTAACATATGAGTAAGAAACAATGGTGCTGCCAGAAGAAATTCAAGCTGCACTAAAGGCACTGGCCAAGAACAGAAGTCCAGGAAATAATGGTGTGGCAGTTATATAATCTTCTGTGAACTTGTGAAGGGGTGGAGTATAGCCAGACAATCAGATTGCAGCTTGATGACCTCTTTTGGAGGTGCTGTGGAGATAAATAACTCGCTGGAGGCGGGACACCCACTCTCTGCTTCATATTTCTGATGATAAGATACATGGAGCTATGCTACAGCCCTGGAACTGGAGGAGCCACTTGGAGACGCACGCCAGCACTGAGATGCTGACATCACCGCTGGATCCACAATATTTTCTACCTACTGGTCTGTGATCTTCCTGCATTCGGCATCATTTCATGTGTTTTGCGACTCTGAAAAGGAATTAATAGATTTGTATTGGACTTATGGACTTGATCTGAACTGGAATGGGATCTTTTCTCAATGTTCAATTGCTCTTGTATATAAAGCTCATTTTTATACACATAGCGTGGGTATGAGAGAAACAAATCATAAATTTGGAGAATGGATGCTTGTTTGACCCCTGCCTCATGGCAGTTTTTCTTCTTTGGCTACCCAGAGGTCAGATA
>NW_022103922.1:28728234-28730799 GCF_000313985.2 Echinops telfairi
TGAAATTTGCTCTTAATTAGAGAGTAGCTAAAGCAAATGGAAGAGATTGTGATGTCAAAGAGCTGAATAGGCCATTTCAAAGAGAAGCTTGAGAATGCCAAGCTAAATATTATCATGAAATATGCAGAGATCTAGAATTAGATAACCCAAAGGGAAGAACATGTACAACAAACTATAAACTGAAAGAACTCAAGAAATAATTCAAACCTTCAGTTGGAATCTTGAAAGAGTCTATGGACATAATACTTTATGATGCAGGAAGCATCAAAAGAGTTGGAAAGTATACACAGAATCACTATACCAAAGGAACTAATTGACATTCTACCATTTTAGGAAGTAACATATGAGTAAGAAACAATGGTGCTGCCAGAAGAAATTCAAGCTGCACTAAAGGCACTGGCCAAGAACAAAAGTCCAGGAAATGATAGTGTGGCAGTTATATAATCTTCTGTGAACTTGTGAAGGGGCGGAGTGTAGCCAGGCAATCAGGTTGCAGCTTGATGACCTCTTTTGGAGGTGCTATGGAGATAAATAACTCGCTGGAGGCGGGACACCCACTCTTTGCTTCATATTTCTGATGATAAGATACATGGAGCTGTGCTACAGCCCTGGAACTGGAGGAGCCACTTGGAGACGCACGCCAGCACTGAGATGCTGACATCACCACTGGATCCACAATATTTTCCACCTACTGGTCTGTGATCTTCCTGCATTTGGCATCATTTCATGTGTTTTGCGACTCTGAAAAGGAATTAATAGATTTGTATTGGACTTAGGGACTTGATCTGGACTGGAATGGGGTCTTTTCTCAATGTTCAATTGCTCTTGTATATAAAGCTCATTTTTATACACATAGCGTGGGGTATGAGAGAAAGAAATCATAAATTTGGAGAATGGATGCTTGTTTGACCCCTGCCTCATGGCAGTTTTTCTTCTTTGGCTACCCAGAGGTCAGATATGTCCATGAGGATTACTGGGTTGTTTCCTGGAAAGAATATGGAAAGTTAAAGTTTTGATTATTTTGTTTGGTTGTTGACTTTGGTTATTCCTGTTTGAAACGCCAAAAATTAATGTGATTAAAGTATATTTTGAGCTCAGGGGACAAAATCACCCCTTGAATTTCTCAGAGAACATGCTACTTAGTGAAAATAGCTGACAGATGGTCCCACCCTGGCTTGAGGCAATGCAGCCAGAGGCCTAAGGCAATATTTTGTATCAATTGAATAGCTTAGATAAGGATTAAGGTAAATTAGATAAGGATTTAACTTGACTGTTTTAAGAATTCAGTTTATGTTCTGATTCTTTGTTCATACTGATTTCTTCTGCTTATTATTGTTGATATAATGATTGATAGAAATGACTATTGGGAAGTATGAAAATAGAGAGCTTTTAAGCCCCCTTCTGTTCAGTCTTTAAAATTGGAACTTTAAATAGGTTTAGGACATGTCTGCAAAGAAGGCTGTGAAAAGATAAGCCCCACCCAGTGTTTTGAGTGCTCAAGACATTCAAAGGTGAAGACTTGCCTAGGGGGCTGTTGACAGATTGAAGGTAAAAAAGGATCTTTGGGTTTTTGAATTTTGAACTAATGGTTTGTTCTTGAGGCTGGAAAATTTTGGAACCATGAAAAAACTCTCCTCTATAGGACTTAAATGCAGCAATAAAGAGACTGGTTGAGTCTTGCCACTGACACCCATGGACCTGGTTCACAGGGACTAGAGAAAATGAGAGTCGGTTGACTGATCTAATTAGTTCATGACCTAATCCAAGGGGGCTAGGGTTGTTGAAAAATTGTTATGGGATCCATGGTCTAAAGGCAAGGCAGCTAATGGTCACCCTGGTGAGGCTAAGCAAGACAGCTCACATTGACTTGACCAAAACCCATCCAGATGGATAGATTTTGACCTGTTAATGGATGCATATTGCTGCTGAATTTATGGATAGCCTGTCCTGATTTGACTTTACTTATGGCAGCCGACTTCACAAGGTTCCAACTGGAATGAAGATTCTTCACATCAAAGAATATGATTGTCTCCTCAAAGCACTGGACTGATGTAGGTGGGCAGTATAGAAATTGGATACCCAAAATAGGGCAGATAAAGGTATGAAGTGCTTGGTTTACAACATGGGATTATAGGATTAAGGTGCAAGTTTTACTTAACTGCAATTGTTAGGCATTTAATATTATTGTATTGTTCATTTATAGAATATTATGATTCAATGAGGCTTTGGCACTGATTGAATTGTATGCATTTTAGTTTTATCCTGTTAGGTACAGATATGATTTTATTATTATTTTATTAAAGATTATGTGTGGTTAAAGAGTTCTGTAAAAGTGTCAAGTTGGCAAGGGGTGGTCTGTGACAGTTAGATACTCTTCTGTCATCTTGCAAAGGAGTGGAGTTTAGCCTGTCATTCAGTTTGCAGATTGATGACCTCGTTTGGAGGTGCTATGGAGATAAATAGCTTTCTGGAGGCCAGACATATACACTCTCTGCTTTTTATTCTTGATGATAAGATACATGGAATGACACTAGAGCCCTGGATCTGGAGGAGCCCCTTGGAGAC
>NW_022103922.1:28730899-28733245 GCF_000313985.2 Echinops telfairi
CCAAAATAGGTGGATAAAGGCATGAAGTGTTTGGCTTACAACATGGGATTATAGGATTAAGGTACAAGTTTTACTTAACTGCAATTTTTAGGCAGATAAAATTATTGTATTTTCATTTATAGAATATTATGATTAAATGAGGCTTTGGCACTAATTGAATTGTATGCCTTTAGTTTTATCCTGTTAGGTACAGATATGATTTTATTATTATTTTATTAAAGATATTGTATGGTTAAAGTGTTGTATAAAAGTGTCAAGTTGGCAAGGGGTGGTCTGTGACAGTTATATAATCTTCTGTCAACTTGCAAAGGAGTGGAGTTTAGCCTGTCATTCAGGTTGCAGATTGATGACCTCATTTGGAGGTGCTATGGAGATAAATAGCTTGCTGGAGGCCAGACATATACACTCTCTGCTTTTTATTCTTGATGATAAGACACATGGAACGACACTAGAGCCCTGGATCTGGAGGAGCCACTTGGAGACTCACACGAGTGCTGGGATGCTGTGGTAGTTACATAATCTGGTGTCAATTTGAGGATTCAGAGTAAAGGGGTGGAGTCTAGGCTGTCATTCGGGTTATAGCTAATGAGGCCTCTGTGTGGGCATGGCCTTCTTCTGAGGATTTTGGGAACTCCAGTATTTCCTCCTTGGAGGCAAGAGACACTCTCTCAGCTCACTTCCTGAGAGACGCTCTACTCATAAGACACATTGCACTTTGCTGATAGAGCCCATGCCCAGTGAGCTCCAAGAGCCTCAGGGCGACCCCTGCCAGTGCTGAGATACAGTGCCACTAGATCCACAGGACCTTCCACCCACTGGCCTGTGATTTTCCTGCATTTGACGTCATTGCATGTGTTTTGTGAGTCTGAAGAGGACTTTATAATTGATATAGGACACATGGGCTCATATCCAACTTATGGACTTGATCTGGCTGGGCTGGGATGTTTTCTCAATATTCAATTGCTCTTGTATATAAAACTCTTTCCTGTACACATATGAGTGTCTATGAATTTGTTTCTCTAGTCTACCCAGACTGACACATGCTTATTCTGCCACTGGATCCATAAGACTTTCCACCCACAGGCTGGCGATCTTCCTGCATTTGGAGTCATTGCATGTGTTTCATGAGTCTGAAGAGGAATTTATAGACTGGTATTGGTCTTACAGACTTGAACTGGACTGGGCTGGGATGTTTTCTCAATATTTGATTGCTCTTGTATATAAAACACTTTCTTATACACATATGAGTGTCTATAAATTTGTTTCTATAGTCTACCAGGACTAACACAGATGGCATACCAATTGAAATGTTTTAGCAAGTTAATGATGTACTGGAAGCACTCCTTCCTCCATGCCAGGAAAATTGGGAGACAACTGCTTGGCCAGCTGACTGAAAGAGATCCATATTTGTACTCATTCCAAAGAATGGTGACCCAAGAGACTGTTCAAATTGTGGGATGATATCAGTGATATCACATGTCAGTAAAATTTTACTGACAACAATGACTGAAACAAAATAATGACAGGGCAATGCTAGAGGTCTAGGCCAGACTCAGAAGAGAAAATGGAACAAGAGATATCCTTGCTTATGTCAGATATATCTTGACTCATAGCAGATAATGCCAGAAAGATATTTACGTGTGTTTTATTGACTAAACTATCAACTGTGTGGATTATAATAAACTGTGGATAACATTAAGAAGAATGGGAAATCAAAAAAATTTGAATGTGCTCATGTAGAACTTATAGATTGATCAAGAGGAATTTTTGTGAAGACAACAAAGGAATACTTCAGGGTTTAAAATCCGTTAAGGCGTGTGAGAGTTTTGGATACCCTGACCATACTGTTCATTCTGTGTGCTGAGCAAAGCATCAGAGCAGCTGGCTTAAATGAAGAAGGACGTGGCATTGAAAGCATATTAACAAACTGCGATATGCGGATGACAACCTGGTTCACTGAAAGCAAAGAAGACTTGAAGCACTTGCTGCTGAAGATCCAGGATTGCAGCCTTCAATATGGATTACAAGTCAGTATAAAGGAAACAAAGTCCTCAAAATGGCACCATGACATAACATCCTGATAAAGGGAGAGAAACTGATGTTGTCAAGGATTTTGGCTGGTTTGGACCCAAAAATCAGTGGTTATGGAAATAGTAGTCAAGGGCAAAGATACCGTGTATACTCAAGTATAAGCCGACCTGAATATCAGCCCAGGCACCTAATTTTACTACAAAAACTGCATTAAAAATGTGCTGAAAAACTCAGCTTATACTCCAGTATATATGGTAATTGTTTCTCTTTTTATATCGTTTTATTAGGGACTCATACAACTCTTATCATAATCCA
>NW_022103922.1:28734475-28746649 GCF_000313985.2 Echinops telfairi
TATATAAATATATTTACATATGTACATGCTTTTATTTAGACCTCAATACATGGTAATTGTTTCTTGTTGTGAGGACACAGTGGTTGTTGTTCTTATGTACCATCCAATTGGTTCTGACCCACATTTACCCTAGACACAGCAGAAGGAAACACTGCCCTGTCCTGGGCCACCTCACAATTGTTCCTGTGCTTGAGCCCCTTGTTGCAGCCACTGTGCCAACCCATCTCCTAGATAGACTTCTTCTTTTTCACTGCCCCTCTATTTTACCAAGCATGATGTCCTTCTCTAGGGTCTAGTCTCTCCTGAAAACATGTCTAAAGCATGGAAGACGAAGTCTTACCATGATTGCCTCTAAGGAGCACTCTGATCATACTTCTTCCAAGATAGATCTGTTTGCCGTTTAGCATGACATGGTGCTTTCAAGATTATTCACCAGCAACACAATGTAAATCCTTCTTATTGCATCTTCTTTACTTAGTGTCCAAATTTCACATTCATGTGAGGTGATTGAAAATACCATGACTGGGTCAGGTACACCTTAGTCCTCATAGTAATATCCTTGCTTGTCAACACTCTAAAGAGGTCTTGTGCAGCTGGTTTACCTGATGCAATGTATTTTTCTTGACTACTATTTCCATGACCACTGATTGTGGATTCAAACAAGACAAAATCCTTGACAACTTCACCTTCTCTCCCTTTATCAGGATGTTACCTAGTGGTGCCGTTCTGAGGCTTTTGTTCTCTTTTACACGGAGTTGTTATCCATATTGAAGGCTGCAGTCCTGATCTTCATCAGCAAGTGCTTCAAGTCCTCCTTGCTTTCAGCAAGCAAGGTTGTGTTGTCTGTAGGTAACAGGTTGTTAACAAGCCTTCCTCCAAAGCTGTTGCCACATTCTGAGACAGGAGAGGGGGATTTGAACAAGGGGGAAGCCAGCTCCGTTTACAAAAAGATGTGGAATAAGGATGAAAGGCAAGTACAATCTCAGTTTCTAGGAAGGAAGTGAAGTGAAGAGAAAAAGGTTGTTGTAGATATAACAAAAATGGGTCAGACGATGATTATGAAAGATTTAAAGTCTAAAATATGTCTATTGATCACTAGTGATTCAGGGTTATCATTCATGAAAGTTCTTCAAGAGCCAATGTTTCCCATATGTCTTATTTTTATACCACTCATCTTAATCTATCAAATCTAACTAGTAAATTAATTCTGATAAATTTAGGCCATCGCATATCATAGAAATAAATGCCTAAAAAAATCCCAGTGACTTAAAATATTACTTTTGCTTCGATATATATTGGCTTTGGAGGCAATGGATTGGGGGCCATGTCTGACCTCCAGTTTAACCAAAAGGAAAAAGAATGCTACTCAACATGTGCCCAAAGGTGCTTCCTATGAGCCAGAGTTCAGATATGCCACCATGCTTCAACATTCATTCCTCTATTCTAATACCAAGAGCCCCTCCCATGGCACTCGACTTCACTGCTGGGTTTAGTTATCTGTTGCAAAGGCCACACAGAATTTATAGACAATAATATGATTATCAGGTTTATCGGGGAAGTTAAAGGTTATAATTCAGGATCCAAAATGTTCAGAATACGTGTGTGTGTGTGTGTGTGTGTATGGTACCACTTCTTAGCCACCTTAGCAGGGATATCTCTATCTGGTTTTCAGCCTCTCCGCCTCAACGCCCCTTATCCTAGGTCTTGCTTGAATAAGAGTTCCAAAGTTCTTATAGGCTGATCAATGCATAAAGAACACTTCACTCTACAAGCCAGTTTCCTGTTCAAAAGCACACAACTTTACTAATTTCATTGCCAGGAAGCCCTAAGCTTAGTGTCATGGTCTCACTGCTGGGCCTCTGGTAGGTGTAGTGTCACAGCCTCTTGTCTGTGCAAGTTTCAGACATGTGCCACTCTTGAGGCTCCTTTCTTGATGGTTGTGAGATTTCTCTCCTCCTGCTTCTGAGATGGATCCTTGTATGCTTAATGGAATGCCAATACTGACCAATATCCAAGGTAGAAGCCTCCATACCTTATTTATAAGTTATCATCCAGTTAGTTCCCGAGATTTGTATGTTTGAACTCCCAGGTAAAGTAGAGAGGCTGCAAAGGAGGGAAAGACCCTCAAGGAGTTAGGTCGACCCATTGGCTTCTACAACAGGCTCAAGAATAAGAACCCTTGAGAGGGTGGCACTGGGTAGGGCAGTGTTTTGTCCTGTTATGCATAGGGTTGCTATGGGGCAGAACCGATGGCACTTAACAACAACAACAACAAAGACTGTGCATACAGCCATACCATGTAATTTCACTTCACTGTAGGCATCTGTTTACTGCTACTCACGTGGGCAGACAGAGAAGGACGAGAGAGCTTGTCCTGGAGACTGATGTGTGGTGGTGAGAACTCCATTCTATGCCTCTCAAAGTAAACCTTTATTTTGGGAGGGCAAGAACCTGAAGCTCCAGTAACATTTCTAACTTGGAAAACTGAGTGAAGAGCTACAGAAATCTCTTTATATTACTTCATAAATGGGAACCTACAATAATATCAAAATATTGTTTTCAAAAGGTTGAAACACTGATGCTAGGTGTCCTTGAGTCAGTTCAGGCTCCTAGTGACCGTACGTATAACTGAAGAAGACCCCGAGTAGTCTTGAGTCCTTTCTTATGACTCCATGTCCAGGGTCTTCCTCTTCTCTTACTGATGCGATACCGCACATGCTGCACTTCCCCAGGCACGGCTCTATCCTGACAACGTCTTGTCATCCTTGCTTCTAGAGCATTCCAGCTGTACCCCTTAGAGGACACATTTGTGTTCTTCTGGCAGCATGGTATATTCAATATTTTCACCAATATCATAATCAAATGCATCCATTTCTCTTCCGTTCTTATTTTATTTGTGTTTAAGAACCTTCATTTGTGTATGAGGTAATTGGAAAATGCTGTAGTTTGGGTCAGACACACCTTAGTCATCAGTGTCATCTTTGTTTTTAACACTCTAGAAGAGATTTTTATTGTGTTAGATTTGCCTAATACAAATTTGTATTTGATTTGTATTTGACTTCTTGGCTGCTGCTCCCATGGGAACTGGTTGTATATCCACATAAAATGAAATATTTGACAAATTCAATCTTTTCTCTATTTATCCTGATATTGCTTATTGAGTTGTGGACATTTTTATACCCTTTAGCTTAGTTTCTAATTCCTACTAAAGGCTATAGTCTTTGATCTGCATCAGTAAGCACTTCACGTCCTCTTAGCTTTTCAGAAAACAGGGTTGTGCTATCTGCATATTGCAGGTGGTAATTAGCCTTCCGTCAATCTTGAAGTGATGTTCGTCTTCTTGTAGACTAGCTCCTTCTATTATTTGCTCAGCATACAGGTCGAATAAGTTCCGTGCATTGATGCAAACCTGATCGGCACTTTTCCTGAATGTAAACCACTCAGTATGTCCTTGTTCTGTTAGGACAACTGCTTCATGGTCTATGTAATTTCTCTTTTGACTCTGACTTGAATTTCTGCCCATCTCCTGTGGATGTATTGCTACAACCATCTTTGAATTATCTTTACCCAAATTTTAATGAAAAGGAAGAGAATTAAAAAATTTATATTTAAAAATAAACTATTGTGAAATACTTCACATCATTTATGGACCATAAGAAAAAAGATAAAAAGAAACATGGATTGTTTTCCTTTTTCCTAGTATTATGAAATCTATTCCTTTAAAACATTGACACACATACAAAATTTTTATTTCTACCACATACACTTGAAAAGCTAACAATGTTGTTCCAAATGCTGAAGTTAGATGCCCTCAAGTCGGTTCAGGTAGAAGCAAAGGTGGCCCAGTTTTGCTCCATTTTTGCAGTTTCTTATACCTGTGTCCTTTACTGCATCTGTGGTGTCGCCTCATCTCATGGATCACCCTCCTTTTCACTGCCTTTCTACATTACCAGTGAGCGCCCATCAATCAGATTGTCTCGCGGTGATGCCGACGAGTTGCTGTCATGCTGGAAGTCATGCCCTTGTATGACCAGCTGAACACAGCTCAGCCGAGCTTGGCTGTGAAGCAGACCAGGGTAAATCCCTGAAAATCCTATACATTGAAGTGAAACATTATTCCAAATAAGTCATATTACACATTTCTTTATATGTTCCTCTTGCCAATAAGGAGAATAAAATGTTCCTTGTAAAATGTATTTCTACTTCTACAACATGCTACCATTGACCTCCTTGAATCACACTATTTTAAAACAACAATATCCTTATTTGTACCTAAAATTCTGTTTCTTTAGTACTGATATTGGAAGGCATGGTAATGGAAATTTTATTTAAATTCTGAATTTTACCAATTTTCACATGCCATTAAAGATCTTGCTAAGGCGATCTATTTAGAGTGTGAGATACATACCCATGCTAAGTGGCCATTTCTCTTTTTCTGTGCGCTGACGGATAGACTGCAAAAGATTCTAACATGCTGTGTCAGTGAACCTACAATTTGGTTTTCTAACCAAATGCTTGCTTCTCTTGGGCTACAAATATATGTAGGTACACGATGACCGAGTATTTGTGCTTCCATTCAAGCTGAAAACTCCACAGCACAGTTGTTATTAGGATATTTGGCCATTGTAGTTTTCATTCCAAAGCATGCAAGATTGAGAAATATTTTTCTGATGTCAATGTTTCTCAAATAATAGACAAAACCAGAGGCTTTTTTATTAGATAAAACCATGACGGTGCACCTCATTAATTGTGTAGCAGATGATAATTAATCTCAATAGAGTTTCTCTTAGGGTATTTTATTAACTTGAATACATGATAAGTGCCAGGAATCCTACCACTATACATCTTATCTGAGTTAAATAGCATTTGAGTGAAAGACAATTCTAGCCACCTTTATGTCTTGTTAAGTGACATTTTTTAATCTTTCTAGTTATTTTAAGTCTAACTCAAACTAGCTCATGTATGTTGTATACTCTGTACATGCCAGACACTCGTAGGCATAGGAATGATTCCTTTCATAAGAATGAATAATTCCTTTGTTAGAGAAATACAATGAAAGAAAAAGCAACCAACAAAACCCTAGAGTCTTGGCTTACTAATGTATCTATTTAGATAGGTCCAGTTCTGATCTTTTGCAAAAATGGAATTCAAATTCAAAGAGAAAAAGGTACTGGGTCTATTTTAAAGTTAGGCCATAATTTTCCTGTCACTCCTTGTTACAGAGGCAGCACCCGTGCTCTCTTCTTCGTTGCACTTCTTGGTGTGGTTTCCTTAACCATATCATTTGGTCTGAGGACCTCACAGCTCCACTTTTCACTGCATGTCTAGGAATACATGTTTAATTCTGCGGATGTGCCTTACACGTGGTGCTGATGTAAAGATAATAAGGATGGGGTTTAAATTAGCTTCACCCAAAGAACCTGGACTTTGTCCTTGGCTCCTGAGAGAGAACCTCTCAAACTTTGGGATCCCCATGCTGGAAGTGTCTTTAATGAGACTTCTGGACCACGCCTGGGTTTATGCTAATAAATTATTCAGGGACCTGTGGTTAGGTCATGAAGACCACTTAGTAGAGTGATATCAATTGATGTCTTGGGAGGTGGGGTAGTGCTTCAATCAATCATGCCTACTTAAGGAGCAACCTAATCAAAGCGTTAGAGAAGAAAGTGGGCTGATGAAAGACATCAGTGCCCCACTGCTGCATCTCTTTGAGACATGAAAACGCTATATTCGGAGTCCTCCAGTGTGTCCTTATTTCATATCGATCCTGACCAGTATCCTTCTAGCTGGCCTGTAGCTGTAATCTTATGAATAGTCTCTTCCATGAGTATTCTGAGGAGTTCAGAGAGGGAGGTGTCACGTGGGCTCCCCAGATTGCAGCAGGCATCGGGAAGCTTGGACTACTGGCACTTTGGAGGACTGTGTCCTTCAACTGAAGCCCTGGTGGCGTAGTTGGCTACCTGTCCGCCTGCTAACCACGAGTTTGGTTCCACCAATCCACTCTGTGGAACAGCCTAAAAAACGCAAAGGAGCAATGCTACTCTGTCCTACAGGGTTTTGTGAGACAGAATAGACTCAGTGGCAGTGGGTTTTGTCCTTTAAAGGGGCTCTGTGGCACTGTCAAATGAGAACTGGACTGCAAGATTGGTGTTTCAAAAACTGCTAGTCGTTCCTCAGGTCACAGTTGAAGCTATCTGGTCCCATGACAGTTTATAGCCTCAGAAATGCTGCATGGGATTGCTGTGAGTCCGAATCAGCTCGATGGCAGGGGGTTTGATGTCAGTAAGTTCAGTGGTTAGGGTCAGAGGAAGCAAGTTCATCTGGTATAAAAACAGAAGTGACAGAGAAGTTGATAGTGAGGGTTAGGGTTTTTCAGGTAGGAGCTAATACTTATATGTTGTACTACGTAATCCTATTATGTTATTTAATGCTATATTATTATTTAATCTATTGTATTGCTTAATCTTCATAATAACTTCAAGTTGTTTGCATATTCTTCCCTATTACTCAGTTGAAAAACCTAACAAGCTATATTCTTTAAGTTAATTACTAGTTAAGTAACCAAATTAAGTTAACAAGAATAACATCTTTTTCTGGCAAATTTCTAGTCATCCATCCCCCCCCCTTTTTTTTTTAGTCATTTCCTTCTAAATGATTTATTTTCAAATTCTGGGGGCTCACTGGTTACACATTAAGATGCTAACTGCGGGGGCAGTAGTTCAAATCTCCCAGTTTCTTGGAGGGAGACAGACGAACTTTCTACTCTTATAAAGCATGACAGTCTAAGAAACCCACAGTGGCAGATGTACCCTGCCCTTTAGTGTCTCTGCGCATGGGAATAGACTCAGTGAGAGTGAACTTCGAATTTACCCAAATAAGTGTTTGTTATGATAGCGGATAATTTATGTTCCTACTTGAGACAAAAGTAGATGTATCAAAGGGCAGAATGATTTGACATTTTCTTAACTAGGGCATAAGTACATATTTTAAAAGGTGAGGCATTTTGTAGAAATATATATTTTTATTTTCGAGGAAGAAAAGACATTGTGAAATTCGGCGAACCCTGGCATCTTCCAAGAGGGAGTTTTTGAGAGTTCAATCATTGAGAGACATTTTTTAATGTAATGACATGACATTTGAATTAATCTTCTCTCTAATTTAATTCATTCATGCATTCATTCATTCAGAGTGAAGGTCATGTGTCATGTTTAGCAACTCTTCCTGGTTAGTATGAGGGGATGTCAAAATGCTTGTGGCAATATGGAACGTAAATATAATGGACTATTTCCATGGATTAGTGGGGCAGTTCTATATGGTAGTTCTTACCACTCAAATTGGCAAAACACTTTCATGGCATGTGCAGTAAAAGGCACGGGGCTCTTCACTGACTACCCGTAGCTTCCCTATGGTCAAGGTCAGACGTGCCTTCATACTCCATCTGTTACGTCCTCTGACACCAACCGTTCCTCCCATGGCACCCTCTGCTGCCGGGCGACGTTCCTGCAATGGTCGCATGCAACTCACAACGCTTACAATGATGGGGGTTTATTTAGGATGTTACTTGTTGCCACCCGTCAAGATCAGTGAACAGTAAGGATACCGTCTCTGATACAGAGCAACAGCTCTCCTCAGCCAACAAGTCTCTCTCGGTCCGCAGTCCTCGGCCATGTGGTTCTGTGGCCTCTACCTCACAGTCCCCTGCTCTCAGTGCTACTCCACTTTCTCCGTCCCATTGTCGACATGCCACTGTCTCCGCTGTTTCTGTTCTGGGCCTCCATGGCTTCAGAAAGATCTGGAAGAAATGTGCTCTTTGTACTGTCCTGGGTTTGCCCTTCTATTGCTACTTCAAACGTGGCACATCTTTATTGCCCAGAGGTGCTCATGCAAAGTGACCAATCCCCTTGATCAGTCTTCACACATCCAATTTGCATAACATCACCCAGTCATTTGATGGGAGTTGCAGAGATGTGGGAATAAAAGTCCTTTAAATTTTCACTCCCCCGTAGTGTATGCTAGTGTTTCTACCTAATTTCCATTAGGAAACTGAAAGATAGTCCAACAATTCCAGTACTTAATTTGATTTCTCTGCCTGACCTACGATCTGTGTTAGGGGCCAAGGGACACCAAGTCACAAATATAAGTTAAGGATAACATGTATTAAGTCACAAATAGGCTAAGGACAAAGATGGTGGCATATGGATGATAGAGATCATTCACAAGAGGTCATAATGTCATCTAAGGGTACTGTGGCACCGCACACACAACACATACATGACGTTAGACTGAAGAGTTTACAAGATTACAAGCTTCATCCAGGGCCCTCTGACGAAGGTCGTCAGGGCGTGACTCAGGACTATGTGACCCCAGTACACTGAGCTCCATCAAGGACACACCCAGCCCAGCTCTCAAGGGATGGCTGGGACACGAGGGTGGTGGTAATCCACGTGCTCAGGCACTCTGCCTAAGAACAAACCTATTCCCATACCTGATTGATGGTTAGAAGGAATTCAGTAGAGCCTTAATCCACATGAGAACTCTATGGGTTTTAGGGTTTCATCGTTATCCATGTGGTGATTATGAGGTGCCATCAGGTCAATTCTGACCTCAGGAACCTTACGCAAAGCAGAAGCAATCACTGCTGGTCCTGCGCCACCCACACAACTGTCCCTCTGCTTGAGCCGTGGGTGCTGCTGGTGTTATGACATCCCGCAGCCGTTGCCTCTCCCTCTACTCCACCAGACACGGTGTCCCCTCTGTGGCCAAAGATCTAGTGGAAGCAATTCATTAAATTATTTGATCAACCATGTGCTCCAAATTTAAGCTCTGACACAGATCATAGTATACCACTCTTAAAAATAAGACAAGTCCCCATGTCACCATTTATATGATTTATTTAATAATGATTTATTAATCACTTTATATATGATATAGATATCATATATGAGGGGTTTTGTGGAAAGAATTCATTATCTTTTAATTCCATTTTTACATAACCTTTCTGAAACCTTCTTGAACTTGGGTGGTATCTAAAAATACATTTTTCGCCCCTTGCTTCAATGCCATTTTCTACGAACTGAAGTGGGTGGGGCTTGGAGAGGGGAAATGAAGTGGAAGGAAGAGTTGAAGCAACATAATATTGCTTCTTTGGTTTGCATTTGCAGTGCTGTAGTTTTCTAACTCAAAACTCACTGCCACGGAGTCCGTGCGACTCAGGGTGACCCAATCGGACAAGCCCTGTGAGGTTCTGGGACTGTCACTGTTTATGCACGTAGAAAGCCCCATCTTTCTCCCAAGGCACTATTGGTAGTTTGGAACCTTGGACCTTGAAGACTGCAGCCCAACTCATAACCACTTTGCTACATTAGTCCTGTTAAAAACAAACAAATAAAACACCCAACTCTGACTCATAATGCCCTTATAGGACAAGGTCCAACTGCCCCCTTGTTTCAGAGACGGTTTAATCTTTCCCCTGTGGAGGTGCTGGCTGTTTTGAACTGCCTCTCTTGAGGTGTAACCCACTTACCCACCGGTTTTTCAACTAACCCTGATAAAGGTTCAACTTAATAGATAAATAAATAAAAACATCATAGACTAAACATGGGTCTTATAGTAAGACATGCTCTTCATTTAAAGGGCAGTTTATTTACCTGTATTCTCCTCACTATGCTAATAAACCACCTATTCTCTGTACTCTTAGAAAAGTCCAATACTGCACAAGTTCCTACTCCCATTTGTCTGAAAACCGTGATCATTGGCTGCTTCAGAAAACAGAGTACGATGCTTTCATATTGGCACTAGCTTTAGATGCTAAGCACTTAGAGGCATTGCTTCCCATGGGCTTGGGAGTTACTATGTAGGGAAAAGAAACGTTCCCCCTTGTCTTACCAGTGGCATGACTCCAGCAAGAATCAGAAGAGGCCTTTGGGGAAAGGAGGCACTGATGGATCCAGCTCCTCTGGAAACCACTTGTGGATGTAGAAGATGTGCTCTGATCATTGGGAGGCAAGCCCCGGTGTCCTGGAGCTGGTCCCGTTCTGTAATTACTTCTGTCTACCCACTTTCCTCCCTGCAGTTTTAATGGAGTGATTTCCTTTTCCTTTCCTAGAAAGAAATAAAAAAAAACCACACAACTAACCAGGCCATGTCAATGAAAGCTAAACTAAAACAATTTAATAAGTATATTTGATGTTTAAAGTTAAAAAATGAAGCCTTTATAGTTTGTATCAAATAATTTAATTAGCTGCTTCAATAGACCTTTGGACATATAAAGAGGATGGGAAACAGACATTTTGTCCATCATAAAGTAGAGCTGGACTTTTGATAATTTTAGGACTATTTAGTTTGCAACAAAACTTTAGGAAAGAATTAGCCAAATAGTAACACCATTTTAATTTGTTTTTTCAAAGAACAGTTCTTTTTCTAAACAGAAATCATGGTTTCAATAATCAAGTTACGGCTGAGTTCTCTGAATGGAGTCATTCTGTGGCCCTGTTTATGCATGTCCAACATTCACTAGTTATGCTAGTGAAAAAGTCACCAAGGACGAAAGATTAGTTAAGGAATTTCAGACAAGCGTTGCCAGCGGGCCTATTCCTCTTGTTACTCCATAAGAGAAGACCTCCAAGATATCAAAAAGGATTTAAAGCAGTCCTGGCATACTGTTCAGAAGGAACTGAGATATTTCCTTAACAATTGAATAATGTAGGCAATAAGAAACAAAACAAAACATCACAACACCAACACAGAAAGCTAGAATGATTGTTTGGGTATATAAAATTATTTAATTATGAATTAGTATCAGCTTATGAGTGGAAATTATATCTAATAATTAATGTTTTGTTACTGGATAATGTTCTTCATTAACCTCTTGTTATGCGACGTCAGTGACAATTGATGTAACTCAATTTATATCACAAGGAAATTTGGAAAAAGGAATTTTCTTCCAGGCTTAACCGAAATGTGATATTCTGGAGACAGAAGTATTGCTCTTCTGCTACCTCTTAGCCTTCCTAGTCCTTGCTATGCTGCTAACAACTTTCTCGGCAATGAGACAAGGAAAATACATTTCTTAGGGTCAAGCATCTTTGTACTGGCTTAAGCACATCACTGAAATCACAGATTGGAAAACAATCAGGAAAACTCTATAACAGACTTCTTAAAGATCCTCTGCAGATATTTAGGAAGAAAGCTACAGGGCCGCAGGTTTGGATTGGAGACAAGAGTTTCTCATTATTATGTTAATGTCATGGTGATTAAAGTGAATTTCAATAAATCTCTTCTCCTTCTGGAGCATTGACAGATTCGATAAGGTGGGTGTCTACTTTTTACAGTGGCTGCTCTCTAGGACACTTCATATGAGGACACTTCGTATATTCTTTAAGAAATGAAATAAATGATCTTCTCTAAAGTTGAACACAACACAAAGGAATAAAAAGGAAATTGACATTAGACTATGTACCATGAGGATGGTATTCTACACCCTTTATTTTCTCTAATAGACTGTTCTGTTGTCTCTTAGATAGGAATTTTTATTTCTAATGCAGAGAGCTTCATAGCAATATTATTTATTATTTTGTTGCATGTGAAACCTGACATAGGAAGCCAAAGTACTTCTTGCATAATAACTACCATATCCTTTTTTTAACATTGTCCGTTCTTTTAGTTTCCTCAGCATTCCTGATTTATTTATTCTAAGCCAACATTTTCTGAAAAATTCAACATTTCTATGTGTTTACATGTTGACTGATCCCTCATATCAGTTTATGAAGTACAACTCAATGTAAAAAAAACAAAAATCCTCAAAACTGGATCAATAGGTAAAGTTGTGATATATCAGATGATGTATCACATTTCAAGGTATATGCACCTATAAAATTAAGGTATTTCCAAATTCCAGAGTGTGGCAGTTACATAATCACAACTAGAGGGAAGGGGTGGAGACAAGCCTGTCAATTAGGTTGTAGCCAATCATGCCTCTGTGTGGGCATGGTCTTCTCTGGAGGATTCTGGGAACTCCTGTCTTCCTCCTTGGAGGTGAGACACACACACTCTCCCTCCAAGTCATTCCTCTTGACAAGAAACATGGAGCTACACTGATGGAGCCAGAGCCATGGAGCTGGAGGAGCCACGTGAAGACCCATGCCAGCACTGAGACACTTCCACCGCTACTGGGTC
>NW_022103922.1:28746749-28756861 GCF_000313985.2 Echinops telfairi
ATAGACTGTTCTGTTGTCTCTTAGATAGGAATTTTTATTTCTAATGCAGAGAGCTTCATAGCAATATTATTTATTATTTTGTTGCATGTGAAACCTGACATAGGAAGCCAAAGTACTTCTTGCATAATAACTACCATATCCTTTTTTTAACATTGTCCGTTCTTTTAGTTTCCTCAGCATTCCTGATTTATTTATTCTAAGCCAACATTTTCTGAAAAATTCAACATTTCTATGTGTTTACATGTTGACTGATCCCTCATATCAGTTTATGAAGTACAACTCAATGTAAAAAAAACAAAAATCCTCAAAACTGGATCAATAGGTAAAGTTGTGATATATCAGATGATGTATCACATTTCAAGGTATATGCACCTATAAAATTAAGGTATTTCCAAATTCCAGAGTGTGGCAGTTACATAATCACAACTAGAGGGAAGGGGTGGAGACAAGCCTGTCAATTAGGTTGTAGCCAATCATGCCTCTGTGTGGGCATGGTCTTCTCTGGAGGATTCTGGGAACTCCTGTCTTCCTCCTTGGAGGTGAGACACACACACTCTCCCTCCAAGTCATTCCTCTTGACAAGAAACATGGAGCTACACTGATGGAGCCAGAGCCATGGAGCTGGAGGAGCCACGTGAAGACCCATGCCAGCACTGAGACACTTCCACCGCTACTGGGTCCACAAGACTTTCCACCCACTGACCTGTGATCGTCCTGCATTTGGCATCATTGCATGTGCTGCATGAATCTAAAGAGGAATTCATGGACTAGTATCAGACATATGGACTAATATCAGACTTATGGACTTGATATGGACTGGCTGGGATGTTTTCTCAATATATAATTATTCTTTGATATAAAGTTCTTTCCTATTTATTTGTGTGTCTCCCTAGAGTTTTTACTCTAGTCTACTGGGACTAACATACAGGGTGGGGGAAAGTACTGAAAAAGAAAAGTATCCTTTATTTCAACCTAATTTAAAGAAACTGGGCTAAAGTATGAGCCAATGTTTTACAGAAGATGATCTCAAGAAAATCAATAAGCATCTGAGAAGGTACTCAGCATCCTTAGTCAGCTGAAAGCTCAGTGGGTTCATAACTGTTCAGTAGGGTTTGCTGAGTCAGAGTTGACTTATGGCAGAGAATTTTTAACACTGAGTTTCTATTTCTTTTGCTTTACATTCATATGTTTGATTTGTTTCATTCAGTACAATTATTTTAAAATCTACCCATGTTGTAATATGTACTATTAATTCCTTTTTATTGTTGAATACTATTTACATTTTAGCGAAGTTTGTTTATTTAATCATCTGCCGGTTGACATTTGATTGTATACAGGATCAGCCTATTTCAGAGAGAGCTGATGGTTATTTATGTGGACGGTTTTGTGTGGACATTCTGGTATATTTGTGGAGGAGCTCAAAAGAACGAGGTGCTTCCTTGACCTTCAGAAGTCAGCTGGCCCTCATCGCTCAATCAGCCTGTAGACACCCTCCTCCCGGGGGCCTCGTCCTCCTACAGAATGCTCCCAGGAAGAGCATTCACTCAGGCAGGCCTACCTAAGCTGTCAAATGATTCGAACTTTGTGATTACCAAAAATGATCAGATTTTTTTCCTCATAAGTTCCTGGATCTTCTATATTTAAGCTCTGTGAGAAATTCTTTTCACTTTGGTGGATCCTTTCAAAGTGCTGTCTGATTCCAGATCACATTGTTTCTTCAATAATTGTTTTTGCATTAATTTAAAAAGAGACAATAAAAAAGAGAGAAAGGAACAGAACATGCAGCTAAATCTGTAGAAAGATAATTAAAAACACACACCCGGATACAATGAGTGACTATGAAAGAGGGAGGAATGGATTGGACAAATTAAAGAGAACATTTGAAGAGCAGTAGATCTGTTTATTACCATGATATATCTATAGGGAAAATCTACCAATTGCATACTTCAATATTTACACGTATTTCCCAAGAAAGATACTTAAATGTGGCATAGGGCCAGGGGGTGGATTATTCAGAATTTAGGCCCTGCTTGCAAGATCCTTGTAATATGATTTCAGAAAAATACACAATGATAAAAAACAGAAATTTATGTTATTTTATAATAATATTGGCATACATATAATGAAATTAGTAAGAAAAATAGGAACTGCCATGAAATATGTCAAGCTTTAAAGGATGATGTTAAAGGACAAAATGCAGCCTGAATGGGAGAGAAGGCAGAAGAAACAGCCAAATCCAGTTTGCACCCTACTTTATTGTGGATTTAAAAGAAGCAGAGAAATTTCATTAACTTCCGACTTGTTTTATTGGAATTTGGTTGGTGGATATTATAACCACAGGCCCACACAATGTCAAATAATATTGCTGTGGTCTCTAGAGTTTAGGCCATTTTAATCGCACATTGGAAAACAAATGTGTTTATGCTTTGTAGTGTTTGTAGTACTTAAATGGAGGAGAAGGAAACATCTGGGGTGTCATAAAAAGAGAGGCATAACTACAAACAATTAATCAGCTGTCATTTTTCATTACCATAAGACAGAATGACTTTCACCATAAGGGGAGGATGTTTGCTCATTTGGACATTGACTTTAAAATGTGTTGAATACATTACAGCTCTGCTTTCAAACCAGCAATGTTCCTTTATAATAATAATAAATCTAAAGTACTGTATACTGAAAAATAAATGTAAGGGACACTTTCCTGCCTAGTACTGGCAATAGATGAAAGATAGATAGATAGATAGATAGATAGATTGATTAATTACATAATGGTTTTAATTTAGGGGTGATTTCTAAACTTGGGGAGCTCTGATGGCATAGTGGCTATGTATTGGGCTGGTAACTGCAAGTGCAGCAGTTGAAAAACACGAGCCAGCTCCCAGGTAGAAAAAGGAGGCTTTCTACTGCTGTAAAGAGTTACCATCTCAGAAACTCACAAGGACACTTCTGGCCTGTCCAGTAGGTTTGCTATGAGTCAGAATTGATTTACGGCAGTGAGTTTGGAGTTTTGGTTTGTGAAACTATCGCATAGCATCTGAGACCTATTTCCTACCCCACCTCTGGAAATCTCAAACATTAACATTTCATTTGGAGCCCCAGGCCAGGAGTTCTAGGGCAGTATATTTCAAGCTGTGAATTGACTCACTTCTAAGATCAGTAGATCATGAGATCAAGTTAGTAGACTAGGAAGCAAACATTGTTTTTAATAACATAGGGTAGAACACAACAAAGCAGTAAAAGTCAGAGTGCATTGTATATAAAAGGTACAGTCTCATGGAACTATGGTGTCACTTATGTGCATGTGTATGCATGTGCGTACACACAATTTGTAAACTATATACTACACAATTCTGTCAGAAGCTTGATTGTCACAGAGAGTCAATGACTCTATTTTGCAAATATCCTATGCCTGACACATTATCTTCAGAATTTTATGTATATGCATATTTTCAGTGTAAAAGAGTTGTGTCTTTTATCAGATGCTTTCAAAAATATTTAACAGAAGAAATAAACTTAATCTAAAGCAAATTTAATTATTTTATTTATAATTTAAAAATAAATATACTTTAAAATATAAAATAAACCCACAACCATTGAGTAGATTCCAACTGACAGTGACTGTAGGATTTCTGAGGTTGTAAATATTTATGAGATCAGATAACCTTTGCTTTCTCCCTTGGAGTAAAGGTGGCTTAGAGCTCCTCACCTTGAGGTTAACAGGCCAATACTTACCCTATAGTACAATCAGAAATCCTTAAGATCTAAAATGACAAGCATCATTTTATATCTTTTCATTTATGTTCCAATAATTTTATTGGAACATAATCTATAGCAGTGGATTATGTTCCTAAAAAATCAAAGTACATTACACACATAAATATATCAGTGAAACATAACATATATTTCAGCTTCCTTAAAGCAACTTATTTTCATTAAAAATAAAACAAACTTTATTTGTTAAACCTGATCTCAATATTTTATTTCTAGGCTTAATATAATAAAGCATTATATTATTTGTATAATAATACTTAAATAAATATATTTAAATATATGTTATTATTAGGTTTCTATTTTCAGCAATTTTTGAGAATCTGTGATGTGGATTATATTATCTAATTCTGTTCATATAGGAACTAGGGCTTCCAACTTATTCTTTCGATTTGCTAATAAATAAATCAGATTAGAATCATGTTTATAAAATGTGGCTATACTGGAGCAATAATGGAACAGAAAAATAAAATAAAATCCCAGGTTAGTGCCCTCCTAGATACTTAATCTTACCCTGAGAAAACAAGAAAGGCAGGTGTGTTTCATGGCAACCAAATTTCTTGAACAACAGAGTTGGAAGCAATGGCGGCTTACTGCACAGCTTTGAATGTATTGTCACCTACATCATGCTTCTAAAAGGGCTCACTATGGCCTCTTATGACCTTCCCAATCCAGAACTTTAGCCTGTCACTTTTCCCATCAATTATTCCTTTGGTACAACCACAATGTACCAAATTTGGGTCAGTTCCAATTTCACTGCATCAACCATGGCCCTGTGGTAATGATTTCTTTTGCAAGAATTAATACCAATCTAATCCCAAGGGGTTGGACATTGAGACACTCCCCTAAATTCAACTATTGCAAGATTCACTGCATTGAGTCCATACTGATTTATAGAACCGGGTAGAACATTCCATGAGTTTCCAGACTGTAGCTCTTTATGGGAGTAAAAAGCCCCATCTTTCTCTCAAGGAGCACATGGTGGTTTCAAACTACTGACCTTGACAATCACAGCCTAACTCATAACCACTATGCTACCAGGGCTCTGCAAGATAAGAGTCTGCTCCATTTTCTCCCCATTCTTCCATTGAGCATATTCCCTCACATCTCTGGTTTCTGTAGATTACTTCAGTGTCTCGCAGAAATCACAGAAGTTTGAGGAAATGTCTCATGTTTGGGAGCAGTTCAGCCCAATATCTGAAGGTCAGGCAGAGTAAACTAGATAGTGTGCCCGGAAGATGCACTTCACTCTTGGCTCCTAGAGGTGATGAGATCACCACCCCTGCCCTGATTCTTTGTGGACTCATTTTATATGCAGCTGGATGGCATGACAGAGAATCCTGTTCCCAGTTACTCATAGGTGAATCCTGTCAGTACCTTCGCCTACTCTCTTACCAGAGTCATGCAGCGAGAGGTTGGTTACATACTGCAATCAAATTTTACCTAAATGTAATAATCTAGTCTCTACCCATGCACTGTATCTTATTTATACATATGTGACCTAGGGCCTCTAGTAATATGTATCCAGTAAGTGTTGGCTTCCTATTAATCTTAACAGGCAAGTTCACACACCCCACCCCACCCCCACTCCTTTCCTGATGGCTACTCCAGAAACAGTTTTCTTTCTCCTCTCAGATGCTGCATACATTTCCTAACATTCATTGTAGGTAAAATAACTAAAGTAAACAAAGAATCAGAGCATTAAACAAAGAATGCGGTCTGATTCATACCCTCTACTCAGGTCAGAACTCAATTTCACTCCATTGTCTATTAGCAGATAATGCCCTCCGAAATAAGACCCCAAGCCACAGGCCTATGAAATCCAGAATTAGATATTACATAAGGGATTATGAATATAATTGTAATCCCTTATGTAATATAAGAGTAATTGAGTGTTAATCAGATTGAACAAGTTCAAAGCACCGATAGACACTGAGAATTAAGATTTTTTTTGTCATAATATCAAAATCAACAAATTGTAGACCTTGGGTTTTAATTGAACTCTGGTTCCAAACCATTCCATATTACACTGCCCATGATTATTGAAGAATGAGCAAATATTCTAAAGTTTTAATAAAATTTAGGGGTATGCAGTAATAGCTCTCTTTACTCCCTTTGCCCCATTATATGGATTAAATGGTTTCCTGAATTACTGTATAAAATAAGGAAATGACATGCTTTGGTTGCTCCCAGATTATTCCAGTCCATTGAGGCATAAATTAGACAGGACTGATGTGTTAGCAAGAGAGATACAGTGATTTAAAAATACCCAAATCCAAACTCTTGGAGCACAGGATCACTGATGAATACAGGCCTGGGCGGTAGAGGACATGGCGCTCAGTCTTCCTCCTTTGGGCAGGTGGGCCAGGGCAGCAGGACTGTGGAGTCCAGATTGTGCCTGTGTTCAGCTGGGCGGGACAGTGGGTGGGACTAGGCATGCTCTGCTTGCTCATCCTCTTCCACCCTCTTGTTCCATGCTCTCAGTTGCCTCAGCTGCCCCACTTGTTTCTCTGTCTTTCAGCAACAGCAGCAGCAGCGACAGAAGCAGCAATGACAATGATGAGGATGAACAAGGGAGGCTCCCATAAGGCTTCAAAATGATGTCCACATAATTTTCAAATTACAAGGCATCCTATTTTACAGAACGTATAGTGATGCATACCTGTGTGTGTGTGTGTGTGTGTGTGTGTGTTCTAACTTTCATTGAGTCGATGCAGACTCATAGCAACCCTATAGGACAGGGTAGAACTTCCTCATGAGTGTCTGAGAGTAGACTGTTCACCTGAGTAGAAAGCACCATCTTTCTTCCTTGGAGCAGCTGATGGTTTCAAACTGCTGACCTTGCAGCTATTGATGCAAATTGTTAATAACAGCATGAGGGGCATGGGAAGAGACCAATACAAGAAAACATAAAACACGTATGCTGTAAAAATATATGTAGCAAATGATCAGTGCTAAATGAAGAAAACAAAATCTGACCGAGTAGAGGATACAGTTCCCGGATGTCTTTGGCAGTAGAGAACTTACTAGCCCAGCAGTTGTGACTCCTGTTGCTTGATGGCTCTCAGGGACCAGTCCTCTCTGAAAGCTGTCCTGCCCAGGTGTGATGGCCTTGCTCCTCATCAGGCAGCCTGGGTTCCAGGGGTGGTAGCTTCTAGACCAGCAGCTTGCAACCTGTGGGTCGCGACCCCTTTAGGGATCGAACAACCCTTTCACAGGGGTCACAGGATTCATAACAGTAGCAAATTTACAGTTATGAAGTAGCAACGAAAATAATTTTATGGTTGGGGTGGGGGGCGCCACCACATGAGGAACTGTGTGAAAGGGCCGCAGCATTAGGATAGTTGAGAACCACTGCTCTAGAATAGCTTTTTCCCACTGTGGAGCTTTAAAGGTTCATCCCAAATTCAGAACCCATTTCCCTCAATGTACAGTATGATAAGGCTTTTGTTTGGGCTACACCACAGTCCAGGTTTTTTTCTGCCCAACCTTGCTCCCTTCCCCTTCCTTGCCCTTCTTCCACAGTTAATTTACCAACTGCACTGCCTAACAAACAAACTTCATAGACTCGATTTTCCATCTCATAGTCTACTCTCTGGGGAAACTAACTTTCAAGAGAACCTTGAATAATCCAAATCTATATCCTTCTACCACACCACATTCTCTATTTTTCAAGCTCCTGAACTAAATAATTCATTACCCACAGAACTCACGGACAATATTCATGATTAAAAGGTTTATTAAGGAAGTTAATAGGTTTTAATATGGATGAGAAATATAAGAATAGTTGTTCAGACAGGAGATGCTACAAAATTCTTTTAGGGCTGCTAATAAATGCCCTATTAGCAGAGGGCATACCACTCTGTTGTAAGCCTCATAATCCCAACTTCATAAATGTAAGTGCCCAGAGGAAACCCACTCCAATAAACTTCAACCCAAAAGCACTCCACTCCAGCCCTGTGGGCCAGCGAATACAGCTTTTCCAATGAAATGCTTAGAGACACTCCACCCCAACCTCTTGCCTCAACTCACACAGCTTAACTTGCTCTGTGGTCTGGCAGCACCACCATTCTTTCTCGTGCTCTGGCTCCTGAATTTGTTGCTGCTGCTGCCTCTCCTCTGAGGTCTCAGCTGTGTGCCAGGTCTAGGAGGTTCAACACTAAAGGATCTTGGGGTCCAGAAGATGCACTCCACTCTGGGCTTGTGCTAGTAGTCAAATTGCCTCTCCTGCTTCTAAGGAGACTCATTTTACGTGTAGTAGGTTGGCACTCACAGTGAATACTGTTAACAAGCCCTCACAACAGAACTCTATTATCTTCCTCCACCTGCTAGAATGGTCACATTAAATAATTTGCTCCCCTGCATATACCCATTGTGAATTATCAGAAAATTCATATTGATTGAACATAACTAATTGTCCAAGTGTCTAGACAAAATGATATAATTCATTTTCCAAAATGTCTCTTCTAAAATGTAGGTTTGTGTGTGTGTGTGTGTGTGTGTGTGTGTGGCAAGCAATGTAAAAGAAAAAGCAATGGCATTGGTAGGGAAAATATTTGTTCAGGTGAGGCTACCTGTGGTAGGCAGAAAAATGAACCCTACATATATTCCCTATTCTAATTTGCAGAAACTCTGAATGGGTTACCTTATATGGCAAAAGAAATCTTGGAAATATGATTAAGGTTAAAGATCTTCAGATGGACAAATTATCCTAGATTTTCCAGGTGGATTTTGTCTAATCACTCAATTCCTTGAAAGCAGGGAGCCTTGCCCATCTGGAGGAGGAGTAATTGCAAAAAGAATGGTTGGCAAGTTGGAGTTACAGCGATAGAAGAGAGCCTAGAGCCAAGGAATATGAGTGACCAGTGGAAGGTAGAAAAGACAAGAAAATAAATCCTCCCCAAAACCTTCAGAAAGAATATAGTTATACTTATGTAAGATTTATTACCTACAGAACTGTAAGACAACACAGTCTTGTTGCTTTCCACCACTAAGCTTGGGTAATATGTAACAATATCTGCAGAGAACTGCTTTAAACTATCACTCACTATGATGTGAGTGACAGTAGTGAGAGGAACCAATGATTGTATCTGATAATTGAAAGTGTGACAGTAATCAACAAGGAAGTCAATATGGTCCTTCCTTAAGAAATATCTTCTATATAATATTCAGATTATATAAAATTCAGGTTTATGGATATGTAAATTAATGTTTTATATTACAAATCTTTTATCTCACACCAAACCTTAAATTATACCAATGAAATCCAAAGAGCTTCTATATAGGAACCAATGCTTTATATTCACTTATGTTATTTTATATTTTCACTTGTATAAGGAGCATGAATTGATTTATCTTGTTCTTTTCATATTAACAGGTAGTTCATTGACTATAATTATAAGGCTCTCTTTTTCTTGAATGTTTTTCTTTTCACTGAAATAAATATAAATTGCTTCTTTTACCTTATCTGATTTGCCTTAGATAGTTATAAACATACTGACAGACTAGATCTCCAGAAAGAATAATATCATATATTTTGGGGTAGTGGTATTGAAAGGACTCATGGTGAGTGAGGGTTTTGTACAGTTAGTTATTCTGCTGTATGGTTAGTAACCGAATAGACAAAAAGAATCTAGCCGATAAACACATGTGGGGTTAACTGAAAGGCGGAGAGATAGATGGTTCAGTGAGCTTTGCCTTTCTAGTTCTTGGGTCTCTTGCTGTGTGATGGTCAGACCAGGGTACCACTGCTTGTTCCCTGCTTCAGCTGGCAAAGCTCACTTCCTGTAAGACATCCCCAAGGTAGCCACATGGACCTACCCTTGGGTGCTGGAGCAGCCGTGTGGAGACCCTGCCAGCGCTGAGATGCTTACACATTCACTGATGCAGCTTTCCTCCTGCAGTTGGTGTCATAGTGTGTGTTTTGTGAGACGGAGGAGGACTTTGTGGATTGGTGTCGGACATATGGGTTAATGTTGGACTTGTGCGCTTGGGCAGTACTGAGTTGGAATGTTTCCTTGATGTGCACTTAACCTTTGTATAAAACTCTCTTAGACATGAGTTTCTGTGGATTTGTTTCTCTAATGTACCCAGACTAACACACTTACAAGATCTTGATTGCTACAAATATTTTATGCAGACACTTAAATGACTTTGTAAACCAGCTTTAATGCATCATTTAAATAGAAATGTAGATTAAGCATTGTATTTGTTATCTACCAAAAGGTAAATAGAATACTGTCTCTAAAAATATGCCAGTTTCATGGTCCAGTGAACTTGCATTTAATATGCTTCTGATCCCTTGACATCATATGGACCAGACTGTACTACTTATTTTATCCTGT
>NW_022103922.1:28760306-28763321 GCF_000313985.2 Echinops telfairi
GAGATGAAAGAAGGTTTTATCATAGAAAATATTTATTAGCTGTGTATTTATTAACTATAATTATAAAGATACTAAACCAGTAGATCCTATTTAGCCAAATGATAACAGTTAACATTGCAACCAATAGTAGTAAAACCAATCAATATTATGTCGTTCACTAAGAAGGGTATGTTTTCACTTCTATAGTTTTTAAAACAAGCACACATGTATAACCTCAGTGTCATCATAAGAAAATCTAAGACGAACCCAGATTGCAGTACCTTCTACAAAGTGATCACCCAGAACTCTTCATGGGTGCCCAAGTCTTCAAAAATAAGGAGAAACTAAGAAAATATAGCTGACTTAAAGAGATTAAGGGAAAAACAACAACCCACAAACCAAGTAAATGTAATATGAGATCCTAGATTGCACCTTGAATTAGAAAAAAAAAAGGACTTTAGTGAAAAAAAAATTGAGGTAAATTTCTGTTTTGGAAATGATGATGGCAACCTTTGTAAAAATATGCTTGAAACAATTGATGTATGGAATGTTACAAGAACTGTAAGCTCCCTCAATTAAATAATTTTAAAAATAGAACTGTTCTAATAATCTTGCAGTAATGTTAGTTTCCGAGTATTCGTCATGTTCCTGTGGTACACGTTGCCGTGAGCGGCCGTCCAGTTGGGTTTGGCGGCTCACGGAGGGAAGATGGTTGGACCGCCATCACCCACACGATCGCGGGTTAAGCCCACTCTTGCAGCTTCTGTAACGAAAGGGAATACCAGAACACCTTGTTATGCTCACGTCACACCTGTACCTAGTCATTGGAATCAGACAAGGAGAGACGACATGGTTTAAAATCACAAAAGGCATGTGTCACAGCTGGATCATTTTACCATTTATTATTTTTGTATTTATTAAATTTGTATTCTTAGAAAATAATTCCAGAAACCGCACTATGTGAAGAATGTGGCATCATCCAAATGAAGTAATATTTATTAGTTATTTATTATATGTAGGTGATATAATCTTGCTTGTTGAAAGTGAAGAGAACTTCTTGGGCTTATTGAGAAAGGTCAAAGGTAACAGCCTTCTACATAGATTATGCATCACAACCCTATAGGGCAGTGGCTCTAACTTCCTAATGCCACCGCCTTCAGGTTGTGCGGATCCCAGCACCCCAACCATAAAATTACTTTTGTTGCTACTTTATAACTGAACTTTTGCTACTGTTATGAATCGGTGATCCCTGTGAAAGGGTTGTTTGACCCCCAAAGGGGTCACGACCCACAGGTTGAGAACCGCTGATATAAGGGAAGGTAGACTTGCCCCTGTGAATCTCTGAGATGGTCACTAGTTATGGGAATAGAAAATTTCCTCTTTCTCCCATGGAGGGGCTGCCGATTTCAAACTGTGGGCCTTCTGGATTGCAGCCCAATGTGTAACCACTCACCATAGGGCTGCTATGAGTAAGCTATGGCTCAAATGATGGCGAGTTTGGTTTGGTTTATGTGGGTTATATTTCAACATAAATTAAAAAACAAACAATGTGAACACCAGACCAATTAGCAACATCATGAAGCAGCAGTCAACAAACAGTGTGTTGCAAAGAAAAATCTGCTCCAAAGGATCTCTTGAAAGTGTTAACAACCAAGATGATTTTTGAAAACCAGGGTGCTCCTGACCCAAACAGCATGAAGGAATATAACAGCTAATTAGTCCACACAGCAGTACAGAGGGCTCAGTTCAATTCGCTTCCATGGAACAGTTAATGTACTGGAAGTCTTTCAACCTGAGGGTTGCTGGGTAGAAGGTCAAGGAAGCAGACAGCTGAGTTTTCTGTAAGGCAATGCAGGCAGTCCAGCCACTGGACAGCAAACAGCAGGGTGGGTCACCAACAGTCAGCGAGAAGACAGGATTCGACAGTCCCAAGTTCAAGTGATGTATACACCTGCCACATGGAGAAGGAGGACTTGAAGGAACCTCAAGCTCTAGCGACATGATCCACAGGTAGTGTAGTTAAGAAGTTTAGTCAGGGAACTTGCTGAGCCACCACACACTCATCTGATCACCAGAGAGCAAGAGAGAGAGGTGGAGTTTGCTGAGCCATTTATCTCTTTGCCCTTCAATCAAACTGCAACCTTATTAATCCCACACAATCCTATTGGCCAGGTTGGCACAATAAATCTACCTATCAGAGCCTCATTTTATATGGAAACTGGACAATGAATTAAGTAGGACCAGAGAGGAATTGATGCCTTTTCCTTATGGCGCTGGTGTAGAACATGAAACATGCCATTGACTTCCCAAAGCTTGAACTAATTTGTCTCAAAAAATGTACAGCAGGAATAGAGAGACTTCACCTTCTGTACATGAGCCATATTATCGTGAAATTCCAGTCACAAGAGAGGACTTCATGTGTGGTAATGCAGAAGGGAGAAAGAGGCACATCCTCATTTCTTACCAGTGTTCTATTGGCCATTTTAAAAAGGATCCCACAGCAGTGGGATCAAACGTAGCAACACTTTGAGGATGGTGCAAAGCTAAGCAATGTTCTCTATCAGTAGAATCAATTTGATGGCCTCTAACAACAATACGTTTATAAGGTCAAACACCTGCATCTGAAATCATTCAATTTTATTAAAAGTAATATCAGAAGTACTTATTCATATATATAGTAGAATTCAAGATGTAAGTATTATTTATGCTACTAATACAGTTTGAAATACATAGTGAAGACAAATACATAATAGTCTTTTACTAGATATAAGAATTATAAGATATGCTATGAAAGTGAGGCACCTACTTTTTTAACTCTTACTATTGACATAATATTATGTGGAGAATTACTTTGCCAACATTTCTTACCAGTGTTCTATTGGCTATTTTAAAATGCAGGTGGAGTCCTACTGGTTCCTTGGGCACTCCATCAGTGCATTTAATTTCCTTGTTTGGGTACAATGAAAATTTTCAATTCATTTTAAGAATTATGATTGGTGATGGCTTCACTTGACATTGTAACTATTCATTTTGATC
>NW_022103922.1:28763421-28765789 GCF_000313985.2 Echinops telfairi
GGTTTCTGGATTGTGGCTATTTAAAAAGAATTCTAACTTCCCACTCTACTTTGAACTATGCCTTTATGTTCTCTGGATTTTACTTTTTAATTGATGCCTGACTCATTCTTATCCCATTAGTACTGTTCTCTGGTACTTGCTCTCACGTTTGATTCTTTGCTTATCTGTTTTAACATGCTATCTTTCTGGAGCCAGCAGGAAAACTTGAAGGCTATAGATGAGGGTACCACAATCTGGGTATGCTTATTATATAGGGAATTACCATGACATTCTCAATGTTTTGTAGTGAAAGGCAGAAGATCAAGAAAATAGTGGAAGTGCAATGGATCTTCCCTACATTAGAAGCACAATGAAGCACATCTCCTGTGGTAGAATGTATTTTGTTAATTTAGAGAATTTAAGAAATCACAAAGTTAACTTTACTAGTTAATTTTAAAACTAGTTAGCTAGCTTTAATGATGCAAAGTTTAAAGTTAGAACCAAAATTGGAGCGTGTGTTAGAGCCAGGAGGCATAGGATTATCCTTTTTGGTCTCAATCCATTAAATGTATTAGATTGTACCTGGATATTTTCCATGTGTTGAGAGGGAGGTAAAAGTAAACCAGCTGCTACTCCCTAGGGAACAATATATCATAGTCCAAGTAATGTGCAGCAAAGACTCCATGGGTTATGGGGAGATGACAACATCGGCAAGCTCACCACACCCGATCCGAGCAGATGGCTCTGTCCCCAAGGGATGTGAAAGTAGCTACTTTCTTTAAGTAAACCAGCTGTCTGAATAATTGTTCTCACCAGTTAATAAAGAAAGCATTTGAGGGGCTTATAAATTTATTAACTCTAAACTCATGGAGGACAAAAGAGCTGTGATTTTCCAAATGTGAAGCAGCAGTTTTAGACATATATGTTGAATATAAAATTGGATCTATTTTGTTGCCCCTTCTCGGGCATTCTCTGGAGCTAGCTGATTTAGTAAAAAGCTAATCAATAGATGAAACTAGTCAATGATGACAAACTTGAATTGCTTGAGAGGAATGCATATTATCATTGATCACCAAGATTAAATTAGGCAGAACAAACAAGTCACATGTTTTGGGGGATAACAGAAAGCTCTGATTCTTGACATTAAACTGGTAGTGAATTCAGGACTGCAAGCAATTATGTCTTTATGTCACCTCATTATTCTAAGTTCGCTGAACCCCTACCGACTGCTCACTAGTCCTCTTCCTTAATCTTTAATCTGCAAGCACATAGAAACACCGAAGGCTTCCTTCCCCATGTTGTTCCACATGCATAAGTCTATGCGGATCAGTGGTTCTCAACCTTACTAAGGGTGCCACCGACCCTTTAATACAGTTCATCATGTTGTGTTGACCCCAACCATAAGATCATATTCGTTGCTACTTCATAACTCTAATTTTGCTACTGTTATGAATTATAATGTAAATATCTTATATGCAGATGTGTTTTCTTTGTTAAAAATTGAACATAATTAAAGCATCATGATGTATCATAAAAACAATATGTAATTATATATTGTGAAATATTTATTTCTAATTAAAAATAAATGAAATTTTGTCTTGAAGCATGGTGTAGCATGGGTAACAGTCTTAATATAACAGCAGTAAACTACATTGCTACATTTTGCGGCAGTATGTGTCGAAAGCCAATATCAGTGCGATGGTTGAGATCACTTCTTTCTCACCAGATCAGCACTTCTGCATGTGGGTGGACCGCCTGGTGACGCATAGAGGAGTGGGGTCTCACTTCCGAAGACCATCGGAAATAAAGTATCTGTTTTCTGATGGTCTTAGACGATCCCTGTGAAAGGGAAATTTGATGCCCCCAAAGGGGTCTTGACCTACAGGTTGAGAACTGCTGATTATAGAAGCTGCTGTCAGTTTCAAATGACCTTCTCCATTTTGACAAATTGGCAAAATCTTATTATCCTTCAAGTATGAACTCAGACATCTTCTTCTCTCTCAAAGATTGTTTTATCATCGCCTGGTATGGTAGTTACATAACTTCATGTCAACTTGATAAATAAGTGTAGGGATGGATTCTAGCCTGTCCAGCAGGTCAAAGCCTGCTGATACCTCCAAATGGGTGTGGCCTGCTCATGAGGATTCTGGGAACTTCCTCTTTTCTTCCATGGAGGTTGGCCACAGTCTTTCTGCTTCACTTTCTTGCTGTTGAGACACTTGGATAGCTGTAGGACCCACGTGGAGACCCATGAAGGCACTGAGATGCTTCTACTCCCATTAGATCCACAAGACTTTTCACCCACTGGCCTGTGATCTTCCCGCATTTGGCACCATTTTATGTAGCTGTGTAAGTCTGAAAAGGGATGTATGGACTAGTATTGGACTTA
>NW_022103922.1:28766891-28777680 GCF_000313985.2 Echinops telfairi
TATTTATAATATCACCAAACATTTATCCACCATTTAAAAAAATCTCCTCACCCCATCCCTCTACCCCTGCACCGCCCCCTCAATAATATTCTGAGTACTGAGCCTTTTGACCATAAAAGCTCTTAATAATGTTTGATAAAGGAGAAACCATTAGGATGCGTTTTAGGTTCGCTTGTGTTTTCCCAGGAAAAACGAACTGTGCAGGCTCCTCTCATGAGTCGCCTTAGTGCTATGCGCGCCCTCCGCTGATGAATTGATTGCTGCCTGCAGTCGCTACCCAGTGTCTTTCTGTCGGGTTCTTGCACGTTCACTCGTGCTGTCCCAGTGTCCTGCCCGCTCCATTTAAATGCCTGTCTCCTTGCCTCTAATAGCTCATTCCTTCTCCTCCCCTCTTCCCCAGTATTGTTTCTCCATCATCTCACGTGCAATTTTCAGAATGACATATTTTACTTCAGATCATAGCTCATTTAGTCTTTTCTCCTGCTGGTATGCTAATAGCATCTCAAGCTAATCAGTAATTTCCACCCTGTGGTTTCAATAATTCCTTCCAAGCTAAATCTTTCATAGGAAAATTGTTTTACGTTTGGCATCTTAACTTAGTTTAAGGGGGGAAAAATGAGCCGGAGGAAGCCAAGCCATTGCCCTGAGGCCCCTCAGGTCAATGAGATATTATGCTCACCTAGTTACAGGCTTGAAAGCCGGGGAAGAATAAAAGGCCCGTGAATGCCTTTCAACCTGCTGTTTTATGTGTGCTTAACCAGTGTCTCTTGGAAATCAATAGGAAATGCTTTGCAAAATTATTGTGTATGTGACCCAGCAAAAAATAAGACATTTTATTGGGTGTACAAAACAGAACATCAAAATAGATGAATCATCATAAAATGTTAGGAGTTGAAAGATCTCCAGAGATCGAGTTCAAATTCCTCATCTCTACAGATGAAAAAAACAAACCAAACAAAAGCAAAATCCAGAGGCATGTGGAGGTTAAAAAATTTGTGTGGACCTCACATCCAGGTAGATGGCATCCACGGGCAGAAAATACAGCCTCGTGGCTGGCTTTCATTTGCAGTGCTGAGGCAGGAAGGCCAACACTCACCCGAGACCCTTAGCCAGTCCTAGTTCTCGTTTGCCATCGAGATCATAGCACTGGTGCTCCTGCACATGCGTCCGGCCCAGTACAGCACATCAGGCGCCATACACACAGTACCCAATGCTTACCCCAGCCCCAAAGGAGTGACCCTCACTGCACCACGGTCTACTTTGGGGAGAACCACCAGGGAGGAGAAACAGCAGCACCTGGAAGTTGACTCCAGGTCCTTAGGGATCCCTAGACTTCTGGATTGTCGAGTGGAGTCTAGACGCGGAGTGCAGTATATTAATTAAAATTCTGTATCTTCCCTCTCTGGGTTCTAATATGCATGGCAATGGCTACACAGAAACAGATAAAATTCATGATTATTAAAAAGGTTAACCAGTTTTAAAGCCAGCGAGAAATGCTCAGGGTTGAATTGTTTATCAGGTCCTGCTACGAAGTTTCAGGTCTGCTGATAAATGTCTAAATGGGCATATAGAGCCCCTCTAAGCCTCAACCCAAACGGATTGAGCTCAAGCTCCGTGGGTCAAACAAACCAACTCTTTGAATGAAGTGCCCAGAGGAACTCCACTCCAGTAAGCCTCAACTCGAAGGCACCTAGCTCCACTTCTGCATGTCAGCAAGCCCGACTCCCCCAATTAAATGTCCAGAAGCACCCCACCCCACACGCCAACCTCCTGCACAAAAGCACTCAGTCGTACTTGCTCTGTGGGTTGTGAAGTCTACCACGAAGTTCAATGTTCTGGTTCCTAGTTTTGTGGCTGCTGCTCTGACGGTATAACTCTCTTCTGGGCCCAGCAGGTTCAATGCACAGGGATCTCAAAGCCAGATGATGTGTTTTATTTCTGGCTCTTGTTGGTAATGAGATCCCTCTCACTGCTTCTCAGAGGGCTCATTTTATAAGAAACAGAATGACATTCCAGGGAATTCTGTTCACTATTACTCACAAGTAAATCCTCCCAGCATCTTCTACCTTTTACCTGACCCATGCAAGAAAAGGTCATTTGGTGGGAAGTAGAATGAGAGACTTTGGCTAGAAGAACCACATTAAATAATTCACTGCCTCTCTAGGGAGTATGGCCTGGTTGGCTTACTTGAAGAACTTCCCCCTTATATGCAATGTCTCTACTTTATCTTAATAATGTTTTTTTTCTGCTAGTTCTTTGATTTGGTCTCTATTATAATGTTGGAGCCTCCTCTAAACACACACACACACACACACACATGCACACACGCACCCCTATTTGATATTCTATACTTACTATTTAAATTCAGAACATTAAAATACTAATAAAAACTCTATGTGGGATTAAGGAAAAAATTGTCAATGGTGGGTCTCTATGTAAAAAACTTAGGTGAGCAATTAAGCTTTCATCTATTTAGTTTGGGGACTATTAAATATCAATTTCTATCATTCTTTCTTTGTTGATTCAGTATTTTCATGGAAGTGTCCATGTATTACATGTCTGGGATGCATGTATCTGCTGCCAGAGTGCTGTAAGTTGATTCATATATATGGGATCTGGATATTCCAATATTTGATATGTCAAATTTTGTTTAATTTTGTCATCTTTTCAAAACAGCCCTCTTTCTTCCTCTTTACCCAGCCCCTTTCCTGGATTTTACAGCAGGAATGATCCATTTTCTCTATTTCATGCAGGCACTGGGGAATGGGTTTTCAGAATCTGCTGATACATCTTCCACATTCCATCAGTAAAGTTTGTTAACATCGTTTACCCGCTTCAGGCTTCTCTTCACTTCTCTTTGTATCTATAGATTATAACTTTAAAAGTCTCTTTCTTTCTCTCTCTCTCTGTTTTTTAGAACATTAGAAAGCAGAAGCTGACCAGTCTGTTTTTCTTAGTTTCTTAAGAGAGAGATTCTTGGCAGCTGATATTTAATTGCTTCAGACTTGAATTATTATTACAGAACTGCATGATGTTACTTAACTTTAAGAAGACATTGCCTAAATGGAAACAAAAATAGAATAGATAGCAGTGCCAGAACACAGCCAGGAGCAGGAAAAAAAAATAATTAGGGGATTAGAAAATGGCAAAAATAATGGAAAAGACAAATAAAAATCTTTGACTCCGGACACACTTAAATAAAAGAATCAACTAAGAAGTGAGAAGGAGAAGAATAGACAAAGCTATCTCAGAAAAACAACTGTGGTCTTTCACAGGAGTAGGAAATGGGAGATTTATCAAAAATTAGAAAATGCAAGTTATCACATAAAACAAGACAATATACAAATATGTGAAGGAAGATGTATAAAACTGACTGAGAATTCTTCATTAGAACCTAATTTCTGAACATAGTAAGAATTAAAATATGAATAAAGTGTGTGGCCATAAAAAGTATTCTTCATTTGATCAATTGTTAATTAGAACTTAAAATCTAAGCACATAAGAAATGAAAAGTGAATAGCAAAAGTGGTCCTAAAAGAATAAAAGGAGTCTTAATTTAATGCAGCAAAACAAGCTCTTGATGAATTTCTACAATTGGATGAACCTGAACCAGGAATTTTAGGCAAACAAAGATGTCAAATGTAGCACAAGAGCTCACACCATGGGGAATCCAGGGCAAGTTAACCCCTTGGGACCAATAATGAGAGTAGTGATACCAGGAGGGGAAGGGGAAGGTGAGGTAGAAATGGGGAACTGATCGACATATAACACCCTCCCAGGGGGACAAACAGCAGAAAAGTGGATTAGGGAGACAGCAGTCAGTGTAAGACATGAAATAAAAATTTATAAATTGTCAAGGGTTCATGAGGGATGGAGAGGGGAGGGAGGAGAGTGAGGTGCTAGCAAGGACTCAAATAGAAATAATGCTTTGAAAATGATGATCACAACATATGTACAAAAGTGCTTGACAGAATGTATGGATGTATGGATTGTGATAAGAGAAGAGACCCCAATAAAAGTAAGGGGGGAAAAAGAGCTGGAAGAGCCCCCAATTATAAACAATTTAAAAGAATATTATGAAGTTAATATCAGAATTTATATCAGAGAATCTATTTTATGTTAGGTGAAAATTATTCCTTATCCTCCTCTGAGAGAAGATGAATGATCAAAATAGAAGAAATTTTGCAAAAATACATTTGAAGTTTTTTTCTAAGTGGTTCAGTTTCTGAATCTTCTATAGACTAAAGAAAATATTCTTTGGTTTGAAAAGAAAAAATATTTTTGCATAATTTTCTATTATAATACATTATCATAAAGCAAAGCAAATGAGATTTCTTAACAAAAGATAAAGATATGTCTCCTGAGTCTAACCTAAGTGGGCTTCATCAGCACTTCAGCCAGGTTTGCAACCAGCACCCAGCACAGCAGTCTCAGAGCTCCTGGGTGAGGTTTTCACGTTCACATTTCACTGTGTTCGCAACTCAGCTCTAATGAGGCTCTCGAGCAAGTTTAGCACATGATTGACGTAACTGGAGCCATTTCATTAATTCCTTCAATACTTCATTTCAGGAATGCTTCAGATAATATTAGGTGAGCAGACAAGCTAAATGGGATGAATTTTTTTACTTCAGAAATCAAACACTGATGCACTTTCCTTGGAGCACATATGATTTTAAACTTTCGGTGTTTTTCATAAAACCCCACAATGATGATAATGTAGGAGGGACTGAGTGTGCACAAAAGAGTGGAAACGGAACTCCGTGCGGCAGGAAGGGGAAGAAACCCAGGCAAAGAACAAGCTGGGATTGACAGAGTCAAGAGCAATGGGATTGCACTCGCTGTCAAAAACATTTCAAAATGTATCTTCAAGGACAATGCTGTCTGTAATATTTATCTACCCACTACAATGAAATTCACACAACACAACTGTCATTGAAATGTATACACCAAGTACTAAATCTAGGTATGCAGAAATTGAAGACTTTTTTCACAGATTATGCTAAACAAATTATAAATAATTAACAAATTTTCTATTATAAAAAGTTAAATCATACAAGGTAGGAGAAGCCTTTGAATTGGTACCCAAGAACCTTAAAACTGATATTTTACCCAAGACTCAACAGTTCATAATTATCTGTGAATTCTAATACAGCAAGTTATCCTATAGATAGCATATATGGATTTAACAGATTAAAACAACTAATTCTTAAACGGTTGGGTCAAGTATAACACTTACATTCCTATTTTTAGGAGATGTCCCTTTTGTAATAGGATAAACTTTTAGAAATACAATCTTACATATAATGTGCTTTTATGATACGGTAGCTTAAAAAGTTAATCAAAATGTAAGATTAAATGACATCATGACCACAATTTGATCCTGAAGAAATACGTAACATAATTCCAAGTCTCAATTTTTCAACACCACCACCTTCACAATTTTTACATTTGGAAGAGCTAATTGGTGATCTTCCATTTGAAAAATCTAACTACATAAAACAGAAATTTAAGAAATTGATAGTCCAATATGTGATATTTTTGTTTCAAAAAACCAAATCTATGATAAAATAAGCTTTCAGGGACAGTTGAAATTGAAGACGTTTACCAACACCTTCAGTCTAATGTTGAAACAAGAGGCAAGAACAGTAGTTAAAAATAATGGCCTTGGTCACAGAAATGAAGCTGGATAGCATATGAAAGACTTTGGCAAGACAAACACATTCTTCAGAAGAAACACCCTTTTTTCCGCAACACAAAAGGGAATCATACACATGAACTTTTCCAGATGGAATACAAAGACATCAAATTGATTACATCTGTGGGGAGATCCAATGGAGAAGGTCAACATCAGAATTTCGAAGGAGCTCAGGTGTTGACTGTGAAGCAGCCCATCAATGGCTCATACATAAGTTCAATTTGAAGCTCTAGAAAATCTTGAGTATGCCCCCATTGGAGTTTCTAGAAGTCTTCAAGAATAGATATGAAGCACTGAACACTAAGGACAGAGAGCTAATGAGCGATCTGAAGACATCAAGGAAATACTACAGAGGAAGACAGAGGAGACAGAAGACAGAGGACAGAGAAAGGCGCCTCAGAAGTGTGCTCTTAATTATAGACGGACTGAGACCCTTGGGCGGGGTGATGGAGACCCGAGGAGAACACTGCCCGGGGCAGGTGGAGAAGGCAGTGCATTCTGACGAAACATGCAAGGATCCACAAGAACATCTCCAAAGCAATTTGAAGTTCATTCACAAGATTGTGACAAGATCAGTAAGAAAACCAATCAAAATGCTATCCCCATTCCAACTACTATGTTAACTTTCCTCTTGGTCTAAAGGTGTTTATTACATTGCTTTCATTCTACCAGCCAACAACATGCTCTTATTCTTTAAGTTGGAAGTTATAGTTCACTCACGTCTCAGAAAGTTAAGCATGTTGCTGCTTAACTTGTTCTTGAATCCAGAAAACCAAGCTAGTATAAAATTAAAATTTCCTTTTGATATAAATAGTCTCAATTTTACCTGTTCGTTTTAAATCCATGACACTAATCAAGGAGCCCTGGTGGCATAGTTGGTTATACCTGGGGCTGCTGAACACCTGTCAGCAGTGTGAACCCAGCAGCCACCTGCAGGTGAATGATGAGATGCTCTGCCTGTGTAAAGATTGACAATTTCAGAAACCTGAAGAGGCAGTTCTACATTGTCCTCATGGGTCATTAGGAGTTGAAATCAACTCAATGGCAGTTTGTTTGTTTAAGCACTTAGCAGGCACTTGGTATGTACAAACCATAATGCAAAATTATAGAATTAGGATTTGGTTTGTGGTGTTGTGTATTAATTTTCAGCTAGTATTTTTTCTAACATATATATTACCTAACCAGCTAATATTATTCTTTTTGTGAAACAGAATTACTTTGTATGTCTCACAATCCTTGCTTCTGAGGAACATTCTGGTTGTACTTTCTATACACAGGATTGATAAATCACAGACATTCACGGAAGGTACTGTGTAAGGAGTCTCCTTGCAATCTCGAATTTAAAGAGGGCATCAACTGTTCAGAACATGTAACTTATTTTCTGCTCTATAATGTGCAATAAGATACTGATTTCACCTAAATTTTTACCTGGGCACCGTGGAAATGAATTTTTCCACTAATATATATTTTAATTTGATTTGGGTTTCTCTCTCTCTCGTACACCCTCTCTGTCTGTCTGTCTCATCATGTTACCTAAGGACAGTTTTGTAACTGATAAAATGGATTGATTTGACTGCAAGACAGTTCATGGAGACATTGGTTTATAAAAACAAAAAGAGAAGAATAGTGGAAAACAGGAAAGAACAAGTCAATAAACCGCATTGTAGTGTTTATTTTGATCAAACATCTTGCTGTCAGTTTGGTACTACCTCCTGCAATGTCGTTAGGGGCTGTGTTCACAGGGGGACGCTGTGCTCTCACTTGCTTGCTCTCAGCACTGCATGAAAGAGCAGAGTTTTCCACACTATCATGTATGGCACATTCAATATATCTTGGCAAAGACTTGGGAATAGTGTTGATTTCAACACTAAGGCCTAACCTAAGATCTCTTTGTAAATTCTGAGCATAGTAAATAGTTTATAAATCAGGTGGATAATATTTCTTCTTGTTTATTAACAATGAAAAATGAGACATGTTAAATTTCTTTTGCTAGTTGTTCATATTTCAATTGTGATTTGTGACACCGAAAGTAGTGACTTTAAAGCCTTTCTTTACATTGAACAAGATGCTTCTTGTTATTTCGGGTTTCGTGCACTTCCTTTCCTCTTTGGACTGACCTGCACTGGGCAAGTTTAGTGCCTAGCTGCTTCACTCTTGACTCTGCTTTGATCAAGGAGAGGCAACTGAATGTTCAATGGCCAGAAAATTCTAGCCATCTGCAGAGTTTGGACTGTACACCATTTATTGGGGCTCCAGCTTCATAGAAGACTAAGGCAAATGTGATTTATTTAGTCATGTTAAAGAAATAAAAATGTCAGTGGACACAACCACACATATATTAATATTTTTATCATCGTAAAATTAAGATAACAGGTGACTAATTCTTGGTGCATTAGAAATTATCAAACAATTTATTGTGGCTGACTTCATTGTCTTACAAGCACAGTACTTTATGAATGGAATTTAATTTTTCTGGGAATTTCCTGAATGATGATGATTATATCAGAAACATATACATAAGAGGGACAGGGTAACATAAAGACTGACTGCTAACCAAATGAATAACTTACATTTCGGTTTAGATACGTGATTAAGATTTCCAAGCAATTGAATATAGACGTTCGGTATTTATACTCCTTTCAGGCTTAGCCCATGAAGTAAAGTTTCCAAATAAAATGCTCTGAGTTTTCTCCTTTTCTGTGGATATGCAGAATACCCTTGGAAGAGCTATGTAGAACATTAGAACCACCCCTCATCTTGGGTCCCCAAATGACTGCCTCGGGGAAAGCCTCTTCCTGACCAACAGTTGTGACTCTCCCAAGAAACACATTTCAATTTGATTTTAAACTACTGAAATTTCAACATTTTTTTGAATGCTAACATTACCTAAATTTACATAGGATCTGGAACAATAAATATTATGGATATATCTTCAATTGGAGAACCCCGGGGTGGGGGTAGTTTTTCTGTGTATGGAAAAAGCATTCACAAAACTAAGGCAGATATATGCATCACAAATAGGAAGTGATTCATTGTCATTTGTACCCTCCCTCCAAAAAAAAGCAACATCACCAAAACACAGTCCACTGGGAAATATCACCCACTGATTTATATTACAAATGCCAATGTTCAGAGCTTAAGAGCATTGCAGTTATACATTTCCCCCCTGATTATAAGATCAAAGTCTTTCCGTTAACATTTTAACTTCAAAAGACCTTTTGGGCACCAGAGACATGAATGTAAAGAGTTATGAATATTTGACCACCAAGAAGCTATATAAAAAGTAGAGATGACTGAGCATTGTAATTTTTATTAGCTGTGATCTTACATTTGTAATAGCCTATACTCTCAGAAGTTCGTGCAGTCAGCACCAAAACTTAAGTATAATCATAAGAAATATAGGTAGAAATAAAATAGCTTTAACCATATTTTAACTAGGGGAAATTTATAAGTTTTATATAAATAGTTTCTCCTGATTAAGAAGAAAGGGCATAGAGTAACATAAATATGTACTCATTTTTAGGGGCTCAAACTAAGTGTTAAGATTCTGATAATTTACCTTTTAGACCTAGAATATCATGGAACGGAGAGAGTCAGTGGAGGAGCAACAAGGTAGGTGGAGTGAAGACACTTAGCTTCCGATTCTTTGTGAATCACTTACACTAGTGGCCCTCTACCATCCATCTCATTAGAATAATCTAGAGAGCTTTTAAAAATTACAGCATCCAGAAAATATCTCAAAATCAAAATATTTAGAGATGCTATTGAATGAACAGTGATTTGTAGAGCTCCCTAATCTGCACTCCACTTAAGAACAACTGACTTAGTTGACAGAAACGTGTGTGTGTTTTAAAATTCATTGAAAAGTTCATATTATATATATGTATATATATATATGTATCATGGAATTATTTAGCAGAACTAGAATATAGAAAAAAAGAGACTTTATCTTTCAAGAAGACAGAATAAACATTATTTTTTCTATTCTTCTCAATAAATACAACTGAAACCTCAGACATTATATGTAAGACAAACATAAGATACTTTGAAATGGGATAAAAAGAAAGAGAACTCATTAGATGTTAGGAATCAAAGAAAAAATTATAGGACATTTCTTGAGTTTTTAAATTTTTTTTGCTTCATGCACCCCACTCTGTTCAATAAGGTAGCTATGCGCTAAAATCAGCTTGAGAGCAATTTATACAGACTTGTTCCTGATAAGCAGATAGAGAAATAGCAATAGACAAGTACACGATTATGGGTGAAGACTTCAACATACCTCTTTCAAGAGTTGACAGAAAATTTAGACAGAAAATCAACAATGACATAGAAGAATTTTACAGCACTATCAAGCAATGAAACATTATTGACTTTTACACAAAATTATTTCAATAATAACGCTAATAGAAGCATCAGTTAAGGATTCAAATGACATATTTTATTATGAAAATAGGCTGCAAAAGACTGTATAAAGTGTTAGAGAAACAGAGATGTCACATATAGCACAAAGGTGTGCCTGATCCAAGCTATGGTCTGTTGACTTGCCTCATATGCTAGTAAAAGCCAGACAAGTAATAAGGAAGCTAAAAGAATAAGCAATGTACTAAAAAACAGTGTTGACAAAGAATATTGAATACTCATTCCATGGGCTGAAAGAAGAAGAAACAACCAAAATACTTATCAGAAATGAGAACAGCGACTTTGCCTTACATATTTTAGACGTGTTACCAGGAAGGACTAGACCCCTAAGGATGACATCGTGCTTGAAAAAGCAGAGAATCAGTGAAAACGAGAAAGCACCTCAGTGGGATAGATGGGCGTAATGGCTTATCCCATGGGCTTAGCATAGCAACGACTGTGAGGATTGTATCTCCGCAGGCTGTGCTCGGTTGTGTTGTACATAGGATTGTCTTGGAACCTACTTGGTAGCACAACCCAACAACAGCAAAAAAAACCAACAGAAAACCCAGCAACATTATTTTAAGGGCCCACAAAACATATACTAATATACAGTGAACCCTCGTTTATCGCGGTTAATCGGTTCTAGACCCTACCGTGATAAATGAAATTCCGCGAAGTAGGATTCCTTATTTG
>NW_022103922.1:28781307-28789063 GCF_000313985.2 Echinops telfairi
ATGTATGGATTGTTACAAGAGTTGTAAGGCCCTCAATAAAATGTTTATAAATAAAAAAAAAATAAAAAGACCAACACAGAGAACAGCGGTATAGCTGGCCAAACACAGAAGAAAGGGTAATGGCTTAAATCGCCAGCATGAAGAATTAAATAAGGAATATCACGACATGTTCTTCAGGCATAATAAATGAATACTAAAAACAAAAACTTCACACATATCAAATGGGCAACATAGACAAAATGCGCTAATTTCTTCCCAATATCAACTATTGCCATTATTACAACATAGAAACAGATCATTAGAATATACCTTTAACTGCTAAGGGCATCACATTTATTATTTATAAAGAATTTTATTAAAAAGGAAGAAATATTCAGATTCTAAGGGTTCAGTTGAAGAATACTACAAAATATTTTAAGAAGGTTTACCACCAATTATACATAATTTCTACCAGAAAAGGCCTGTCTGCTGCCTCAGTGTATTATTGCTTTATAAATATATGTGCACAGGCCAGTTCCTCTATTTCTATTGATTAATGTATTTACGTAAGTGCACACCTCTGTTAATACCTCTATCTGTACCTTTGCTTCCTTTCTCTTGTTCCTTCTTGGTTAGCTTCCGTGTGGGCATGGGAAGTCATGTAGAAAAATGAAGCAAGATGTTTACCTTGTCCTATGCACAAGAACAAACTCAAGGTGGATCATAGACCTAGAAGTCAAACGCCAAACCAGGACCATCAAGGAAGGAATTGGGACAAACCTGAGAGCATTAGCCCAGGGAATTCATAGGCTCACCACAATAGGGAAGGGTCCACACACAGGTGAACTAGAAATCAACAAATAGGATTTAATATGAATAAAATAGCTGTGCACCTCGAAAGACTTTACCAAGAGGGTAACAAGGCAACCCACCGAATGGGAGAGGACTTTTAGCAATGACACATCAGACAAAGGGCTTCTTACTAAAACCTACAACCCTCCTGGCCTGCAAAAAGAAGAAAGCCGTTAACCCGCTAAGGAAGTGGGCCAAAGAACTGAAAAGAAATTTCACTAGGGAGGAGATGCATATAGCCAATAAACACGTGAGAAAGTGTCCCCGTTCTTTAACTATAAGAGAAATGCAAATTGAAGCAACTATGAGATACCATCTAACACCTTTGAGGTTAGCCCAAATCAGAACATCAGAGAGCAACTAGTATTGGAGGGACTGTGGTGAAATAGGTACTCTCCTCCCCTGCTGGTGGTCATGTAGACATATATAGCCATTGTGGAAGCGTTCTGGTGATGAAAAGAAAATGGAAATCGGTCTACCTTATGACCCAGCCATCCATTTGCTGGGCATATACCCAGAAGAGGTAAGAAATAAAACACGGCCAGTTATCTACACTCCAATGTTTACTGCGGTGCAATTCACAATCGCAAAGAGTTGGAAACAAGCTAAATTTCTATCGATAGACGAGTGGATCAGTAAACTCTGACACATACACACAATGGAATACTACGCAGCACTAAAAAGCACGGATGATCACATCAAAGCAACTTTTAATGCAAGAGAATTTTCAGTAGTACTTTTCAAAAATAGGCTCAGAAATACAAGTGACCAGAGGAGGTTCAGATTTCAAACCGATTCCTTTCATATTTTTATTATGGAATAACTACCTGCAAAGGCAATAATATTACAGGTTGATTGTTTATTTGGCTTCACTGTTGATACTCCAGATTTGTTTGTTCTCAAAAAACCACAAAGTCTCCAGAATATGAGGTAGCATTCCCAAAGTGAACCTGAGCAAGAAGAGCACTTTAGGTCAATGGAGCATCAGACTCAGGGGTCTGGGCTTGGTGAATACTCGGTGTAGTTTGACATGCTTAAAATGAGGTGTGTACTGCGGAGAGGGGTAGAACCTCGGAGTGCACATCCCAGGTGCCATATGCATCTCCTCTCCTCCAATCAGTTCAGTTTTTTTTATTAATCCTTTTAAAATCTTATTATACTCAACATTTTATGTGACAGGACAGTGAGGCTTAGATGAAGTCAATAATTATCAAAAGTCACACAACCTTGTGGTTTTGTACAGACTATCTGTTTGCTAGTACTCTGATGTGACCCAAAATTCTATTTAAGAACAGAAATTTTAAAATATCAAAACTACAAAAAACATTTTCCATAAGAACATGTGTCAAATCACTTCATAGAGCATTATGATTTTTCTGTAAAGAATTTTTACTATCGCTAAAGACACAACACTCTTTCAATGGGTAGTTGTCTTTCTTTGATAGGCAATTCACCTGTGTCTTAATCTGTATTCCTAAAAGAAGTGTGGATTTTCCACAATCAAACAGAACTCCATAGATCAAAAGCTCCATAAAATCCTGCTTTGTCAAAAACTAACAAGTTGTGAGAGAAGATGGATCCAGTGAAGTTTAAGTGACCTTGTTTCTCAGGCAAGACAAAAATGACAAATGATAAATAAAAGTAACAAATTTATTCGAGGATGGTACTGAGAAATATGGGCCATGCCTATGTCTGCTATTTAAAGATGCCTAACTCCTAGGCTCTGAAGCAATAAAGCTTAACAATAGATGTCTTGGCTTTCCTCTTTACATTTTGTTTGTATCTCCTTTATTACTTTAGAGGAGGGAGAAGTCATTGTTAACTCTTTGATAATAATTTGAACCAGAATGATGATGAAAGGTGGAATCTACTATTGGTTTTCATAGTGGATTAATTTGAGATTAACTATAGATCAAGACAGATTATAGAGAATTCACTTTCTTTAAATAATATTTTATCAACTGTGTAGTTTACTGCCAGAAAGCAAACAAATCTGCCTTAGAGAAGTCCAGCCAGAAGTCTGTTTATTATCATCTCGGACCAGTCCCTAGAAAAAGGACACCATCCTTGCAAAAGGAGAAGCTAGCAAAAAAGAGGACCATCAGCCAGATGGATTGGCACAGTGGCTATAGCGAAGGGCTCAAATGGCAATGGTTGTGAGAATGCACGGACCGTGCCCCAGTCTGTTGTACATAGGATCCTCCTTATGGGTCAGAACTTACTTAACTGGGCTCAAAAACAGCACAGAACTTGCTTCAGTAAGTCCATATCTGGATAAATGTTTGGTAAGATGGTCTAAGAAATCTAGACTAATATGAACGAGATATTGTGTTTTGCATTGTGATTTTCATAATTTTGCATAATAAATAAATGTGTTATTGCTCATAAGGTCTGTTGTCATTAGTGTTCAATGCCTCAAATCTGTTCTTGAAACAATATATATTCTCTAAATTCAGGTGGGATAAACTCTAGCTTGTATTTTGGCTCTCATGGCTTTTTTTTTTTTTTGCTTCAACTTTAGCCTGAAGTCGCATGTGAAGTTGCATGCATGCTCTGTTTCGGTCAGCCTGTGGCCTTATTTTGGATGCTGATATTGAGCTTCTCTGTGGTCTCTTCCCACAGATGTAGTTCAGTCTATTATCGTGCATTCTGTCTGGTGAGGTCCATGTGTCTAGTTGTTGTTTATGTTGTTTTATTTTAATAAAGAGGCTGTAGTCTTGCAAAATTCTATCCAGAGAGCTCCAGCTTCCTTTCTATCACCAACACCATGTTTCCCAACTACCGTTCCTTCCTTTGTGTTTCCAACTTTTGGATTTCAATCACCAATAAGTATCAAAGCATCTTGGTCGCATGTTTGATCAAATTCAAACTGAAGAAGTTGGTATAATTTTTCATTACTAGTTTGAGTGAGTCGTGCATCAATTTGAAATAGCCTTTGCATTAACTCGACCTTGGGCTTTGTATCCCCTGAGTCTTTAACTCTCTTCATTCTTCTTTCCTCTGGACAGGAAGACCAACAATTGCATCATTGATGCTGCTCACAAACGTGTAAGACCTCAGTTACTACTACCGAAGCAGAATGTAGAACACCAGTGTATTCACATAGCTGTCCCATTAAAACTCCAGAACCATGCCAGTGAGTCCAGTCCAACTCGTCGTTACCCGACAGGACAGAGCAGAACGCCCCCTTTGGGTTTTGGAGGCTATAAATCCTTAACACGATCAGAAAGCCCTGGTGGTCTCCAATTGTTGACCTTGAAGTCAGCAGTCCAATGCACAGGGTTTGGACATTTACACCTTGGGATATATCCTTGAGATATAAGATATGTGACAGGAATATATATATTTACTCCCAAGTTCTTAGTCACATTATTCACAAAAGCAAAAATGATGGAAACAACTCAAGTGCTCATCAATGGATGAATAGATAAACTGTCATCAACCTTCACAGTGTAACTCTATGCAATTTTAAAGAATAGTGATGAACTAGATAGATAGATAGATAACCTGAAATATGTCAAGTTGAGTATGATAAGCCAATCAAAGAAAAAATCAAATATATATGAGAGCACTGTTTTAAAAAGATCAAGAAGCATTCTTCAATAGTTGCTCGGGATGTGAGGGGAGTGGAGGGAAAATCACTAACCAGACAGAGGAAGTGTGCTGACTTAGGTGAAGGAAAGGCATTACACAATATGGTGTAATTCAACACAACACGAATAAGACAAATGAAGAAACCCAGAAGTACGCAAAAGTCAAAGGCAACAATGGCAAACAATATTGTTAACATAATCCTTTAGTAACTGTAATAATGAAAAATAACCTACTGTAGATATGGGTATTGGATAGTGTATGATAGTAGACCTTCCACCCCCAGAGGATATTTTTTCATATGTTCTACAAATATATCCAGTCATATAGTAAAGTATACAGGGGCAAAGGTAGGCAGCTTTCTTAGCCATAACCAAACCCTTGAGAGACTGAATCATTCAGCATGAGCTCCTAGGCCCATAGTCTCAGGGGACATGTAGGTCAGTTGGCATTAACATAGTCCATGACCTTATTAATTTTTAAAAGGCTCCCCGGTATTACTATGGTTAAATCACTTGGTTGCTAACCAAATGGTCCGTGGATTGAACTGTCACTGTAGGGGAAGAAAGACTAGTATCTGTCTCCATCAATATTAGAGCTTATCTTATAGGTCAACCTCGTGGGCAGTTCGACTATCGCATGAGGTCAGCATGAATAGGAGTCTACACTACTTCACACAACAACAGCAAGTGGCTTGTACAGCTTCCCTGTGTCTGCTCTCCTGGCTTACTTAGTACTGGCTTACAGGCATTTCTCTGAGGATCTCAGATTCTACTTATTGGGTAACTATTTTAGAGATTCAAATACAGTATTCACAATATTGGCTGTTACTAAGCAGCTGTCCTTACTGATTTTTCAGAATATATGTCCTCCTATTATAATTAAGATATTTAATTGTAATGTTACAATAATTTATTTAATTCCAATGATTCTAAAATAGTGTCTGTTCCTTCTGTGTAGAATTTATTTATTTCTAACAATTAAGATAGTTTCTTTGCTTTAATCTATCAAATAAAAACAGACTGAAAATAAAAATGTTGACAGTCCCAGCAGCAATAATGCTGAGTAAAGTAAAAAATTAATATTCATTCAATCCTTTGAATACATATGACTTAGTGAAATTCAAGAACAATGCGGTGGAAATGGTCAAATCTGGAGGTAGTCAATTAAGAGATGTATTTTCTGTTGAGAATTTTAAAACAATAATTACATTTACTAGCACCTGGCCAATGTTTTATAATCAGCATGTGATAGTAATTTTAATACTGCCAGCAAGAAATTAATTTCCACCACCACATTTTCTTAGTCCAATTTCTAAACAATTACTGTAGTTATTGCTGTTTCAATTATACACATGTATATATATAAATGTTTCACATTAGCAAATTAATTACGGATCTTTAATCAATATTATTTTATACTGGAAGTTAATTTGGAGAACTTTTTTACAGAACTGAGTTTTAAGTATGCAGACAGTTACACATGTGCTTCCTTTTGGGGTAGTAAATGTAGATGTAACATAGCATTTAGCATGTCAAAGTTTTTCATAGATATAGTTCAATGATATGCTCATCATATTGTCAACATCAACTTTATGCAGTCTCAAAAAATTGTTATCACCTCTAACGAAGCTCGATGTCCCCAAGGCACTGAGTCTTCTCTTCCTCTTTTATGTCGACTTGAGGGGTCTGGTGGCGTCGTGGATTAATAACTGGGATAACTACAAGGCCAACTGTTTGATACCAGCAGCAGTTTCATTAGAGAAAGAGAGACTAGGTCCCACAGAGTCCAAATCCACTTGATGGGTATGAGTTTGACTTTTGGCATGCCTGCTTTGGATAACCACTAGCGTGTTTTTTGTTTGCGGGGCGGGGGGTGGTGTTAGGGGCATATTTTAAAGAGTTAAAATCATTTTCAGTTTTCTACTGTTTCAGTTTGTCTCTAACCCTATGGTACCACATACTCTGGCCTATCGACAGTAGATTCAAATAAACAATGCCTGCCATGACTGTCAAAGCAAAGAGAGCGAACTTGCTTTACTTCAGTTCGGTTATCCTATGTGATTGTTGTGTGAAAAGTTTATGAAATACTGGAAACTTTCCCACACAGATGGAGTGAGTGACACTCTTTGTCACGCTCCGTGTACAGTAAAGATGGCTTTTGTTGAACCTTGGAGGTACTGTGCTATCCAAAGGAAAATACTTATAGAAGAGAATTTGCCCAGGTTTTGTTCTATGTTGTGTGTGACTTTGGTATTGAGTTATTTTTCCCGTTGGGATAAAGTTTTCTGATATATGCAAGATGGAAATATCAGACTGTGTCAGTAAAGCACCAAGTTTTAAAACTGCTCCATAAATATTGAAAAACAGAAATTATGTAGAAGAGAATTAACTGTGTAAGAAGGACAGCCACAGAAAAGCAATTCATGTTTTTAAATTAAAAAAAAAGGAATTGCATTACAAAGAATACTAGAGAAACAACAAAAATGCTTGTTTCAATTCCCCACAAGTGAGTATGCATTGGCAACATTTTAAAACATTCTCAATATTTTGTACTATTCAGCTATTTTCTCTGATGTTTACTAAAGAAGAACCTCACAATGTTGGATATGTTACACATTCTGATGAAATATTTTTGCTTTGTGGAGATATAAGAAAGCCAATGAATCGATCTGAAAGATGCGATTCCTGTACAACAATTTTTGAAAATTTATTGTAAAATGAGAATTTAGAATTCACTGCCAAACTTAATTTTATGGATATGTGTCTAACTAATTGTTTCCATTAATTTATGAAAAATGCACTGTTCCATATAAAACTTTAAAAAATGCTATGTGATCAATTATGAGTGAGACATATTGAAAAACAGATATTTTTAATAAACATGAATATATGAACATCACTGAAAATTTTTCAGAGTGCTTGAAAATCAAAATTATAATGTCATATTACTCTAATAGACCTACATGTGGGTATTTGGTTTTTTGCTATTATTTCATTTCATTTAAATAAAGAGATTAATGAACTTAACTCATACTTACTTTTAACTTACAATTGTATGTATATTCATTCAATTTTGATTTAAAATTTTTTTATTTTTACATTTTTTTCTACCCATTAGCATTATTTGTTTTATTTCACTAATTTTATTGAAAGAAAGTTTAACAGAAATTAACTGCTCTCGGTGTCAAATATGTTAGTTGTGGTATGGACTATATTATATAGGATTAGGCAAAGCATTGTATGTAAAGTTAACTTGAGCCATATCATTTTGTGTGTTTATATGGCTAGTTGATAAATCACTAATTCAGAATCTTTTTGAGCGGTATCAGTTT
>NW_022103922.1:28789359-28790467 GCF_000313985.2 Echinops telfairi
ATATAGTTGTTTCATTTTAATTTATGGATCCGTGCTTGCTAGAGGGTCAGTGAAGAAGAAGACCGTCAACAAGATGGATTGCAACAATGAACTCAAACAGAACAATTGTGCAGATGGAACAGGACGTGGTGGTGCTTCATTTCGTGGTACATGGAGTGGCTATGAGTCATACCCCACTGAAAGACAGCTAACAATAATAGCTGTTTTCCACTGCTTCAATTGGCCTTCTGAATTTTCTTCTCACTGATAATCTCGGAATATGTTTTTGACTTTAAGATTATTTTATAGGGTTGACAGATGTTTTTAAATTCAGTATTCCTATTTATTTATATATTCTTATGTTCTACATGTTTTTAGGCCAATTCAACTGCTAGCAAGAGAAGCCTTTTGAAGGACGGTCAGGCAGAGGTTAATCAGCGTGAGGCTTCTTCTTTTATTGCCATGGAGATATGTGTTCCTTTAACACAGGACCTCTTCATTTTCTCTGTATCTAATCACATCTATTTTGGTCAGCCTCCTCAACAATTTTTGACTAATCGATTTTTTCATATAATTGACTAACTCAATTTCTAGTAGATGTTAGGTAGGTAGGTGTGTACTCTCACTGTAGTCTTGCACATGTGTTAGTCCAGTTCCCTGTGGTTGCCGGGTTACTGTTTTGTTTTTTTCCCTAAGACTTGCTTGAGTGTCTTTAATTTCCTCAGAATATCTGTCAGCCATTGTAGCTATTGGAAATAATTCTACGTAGTTTGGGATAGCTCCTGCGTCTCCCTACTAGTGTAAATCGTGGAGACTTTTATCCAATCCTATTGTTATCTGTTGCTTTTAGGTGAAGTAGAAAGATACAGGTTTGGACAATTGCCTTTCCCCTATTGGAAACTGAGGGTCTAATAATATTGTTTATTTTGGCAATAAGTTTGAAATTATTAACTTCCAACAAATGGCATCAAGTCAATTTTGACTCATATCCTATGTAGAATTTCCACGACTAATTATGGGAGCAAACAGCCTAACCTTTCTCATACAAAGAGTCAGGTAGGACTGAGCCTCTGGCCTCTGGTTAGCAGCTCAGGGCTTGTCTCACAATGCCACCAGGCCTTCTTATTAT
>NW_022103922.1:28790814-28792472 GCF_000313985.2 Echinops telfairi
CAAACAAATAAAAAACATAGATCCAGGAATGGGTTTTGGGCTTGCACTAAATCATATCTCCAATTTAAGAACAATTAATTCTTACATCATGGCCCTGTTTGACTTGCCTTCAGAAAGGGAACACAGAAGGTATGGGTGCTATAGAAAATGTGGCAATGATGGTGCTCAGCTATCAGATAAAATAGCATCCGGGGTCTTAAAGGCTTCTCTCCAAACCAGCAGCCGTCAAAGTAAGATGTCAACTAAGTCCACTTAGTAGAAGCACGCCATCATCGAAGGATTGTAAATCATATAATCCAAAGTTGAAGGATGATTAGTATCAGAGCCTAAATTGTGAGAATCCACTTTGCAGAAGGCTTGGATGACTGTGGGAGCTCAGGATACATTTGTGGGAACTACAGTGAAAATTAGCTTCTGGTGTTCTCCCTGTACCATACTTGAGAGAGGGGAGGAAAGTGGTTACTAAGCAGAGTGCATTGGAGAGATGAGCATAGATCAAAGAGACCAACCTGGTTTGAACAGTTAAGACTGTCAGTTGATGCCCCTCTGATGCACACTGGACCCGATCTGGTTTGGATCATTTTAGGTACTGTTGTTTGTTCATATCAGGGCCATCTCAGGGGGATTATGCCACTGGGTTCACCCTCTTGAAGTTGTGTGAAATGTTTTTCTTTTTTTCAGAAGATGAAACCCAGGATTGATGAACCTATAAGGATAGCAAGTAGAATAAAGGTTTCCGAAGGGTGTGTGTGTTGGGGGCACGGGGCGATGGGAGACAATGTCATGGAGTCCAGGAAGGAAAATAATATTTGGAAGCTGGTTGCAATTTGACAATCCTACTTGATGTGATTGAACTATGCAGTGATATATGTATTAACACCCAACTAAGATTAAATTTTAAAAAATTTAATGTTTTTCTCTAAGAAAATCTAGGATAGGGAAATCAGTAGAGACAGCGACTGGGCTGGATTAATGGGCCCTTGAGGCCATGGCAGGAGCGGTTGGGATGAAATGGAGCGATCACCCTGATGAGAATAGGAACAAAGAAATCCTTCTAGACCAGTGGTGGTGATGATAGTGTAGCTCTCTTTGATTCAGCCGTTGTATGATAGGTGAATCTAATTCCCACAAAACGTTTCAGACAACCCCAACAAAACATAAACGTAGAAAATATAACTAATAGAACTTTGAAGGAAGAGAGTTGCTCAAGGGAAACATAGTGAAGGTAAATAATAATAATTTCTAATTTAGCCAGGGATCATGAAGATGGGGGTGCGTGAAGGAGGAGAAAAGAGAGGAATTGATACCAAGGGTTCCATAGAAAGTAAATGTTTAGAAAATAACAATGGCAACATATGTACAAATATGCTCGATACAATTGAAGTATGAATTGTTATGAGCTGTAAGAGCCCTCAATACATTGATCTTTTAATAATAATAAAAAATAGTGAAATTTCACTCAATCCTACATTTTCATTAAGGAGCCCTGATAGGACATTGATCTGCTAAATCCAAGGTGGAATATTGTGAAAGGGGGTTGAGGCTTTCCGTTCCAGTTGAAATATATCACCTCAGAAATCCCACTCTGCCCTATTGGGGCACTGTAACTCAACATGGACTCATTGGAAGAGGCATTTGTGTGTGTGTGTGTGTGTGTG
>NW_022103922.1:28793583-28828755 GCF_000313985.2 Echinops telfairi
TCTTACACTAGGAGAAGACAGAACTGTCTTTTAGAATGAGGTTTTGGTGGTGGAGGGTGGACTGTGATTCCTTTTCTCACAAGAATATAGGAACAATGTGTTTTACTACATTTTCAATTATACTTCAATTCATTCTAAAGAAATATAGATTTTCAGCACATCTTTGAGCTAATGAAGTATAACACTAGTTCTGTCTCTCCAGTTCATGTTACCTGCCTTTTTTTTGTCTCCAATATTTCCTTCAACTGTTCAACTATACTATGTCCTATTCCTCCTCTGGATGAGGCTAATTTTCTTAGTTAGAGCCTTAACTTTTTTATTCCCCCCTCTTTTATTATCTCTCCTTATCATATTTATACTGTTAGGCCAAGTTTTATCCATCTCAGATAAAAAGTCATTTTTATCTCAGAGATCCCTACTTTTCTTGCATATATAGAATGTATTAGGTTTAATCAGATATTTTTAATATCCATCTTATAAATAGGCGCTGCTTGCTTGAAGACTATTTTCTTTATTTAATTCCATATTTGTTAGCTATTATAGAATTATCCATAATAACACAAGATAACTATTCAAATTTACAAATAAACTAACAGTGTAAGGTCATTAAAGGTGCATGACTTTATTGTATGTGTTTTATTTCTCTATCCATAGATGCTAGACATTGCCATGTAATGTAATCATAGCAAGCATTTGTTTAGTAAGCAAATGTCTTCTTATAACTTTACTACCAAAATCTATGTATTGGCAGTGAAAATAGGTCAAGTATGACTGCTATAATACTTAAAAATTTATCCAATCTATACCTTAGAAAGCTATTTTTAAATTGAAATATTTTTGAAGAATGTACTTTCATATATGTATGTAGGTTTATTCTCTGGTTATTAAAACTACATTGGTCAATAACAACGTTTCTCTCACCTACCTAATTTTTTAATAAAAAGGTCATGTAATTCCAAATACCACTGCTTTATCTAGTATATTTTAAATACAATAATACATTTCCTTGCAGTTACTCATCTATTCACCTGTATTAATATTACAATGATAATTAATATTCTAAATTCTAATTCAAGAATATAGAATAGTTTCCAGTAATCAAAGACAGAGCTACACTTTGTGTGCTGGAGTTTTATGGCAACAATAATGAAAAGAATTGATTCTATAAATTGTCCTCATGCTGGAAACACACCTCACGCTCACTGCTGTCACGTGGATGCCGACTCATAGTGACTCGGCATAAATGCTGCACAGCCAGGGCTCCAGAAGCAGACCAGTGGAGGCAAAAAGTCTTGCTACTAGGCTTCCATTTCACAAATGCGTGAGTGTATTTCAAACAAAACAAGTTAATACCTTTTCTCTGCCGTCAGTGGATGCCTGTAGATGAGGGATCTCAGTCAGGAACGTGCCTCAGTCAAGTTAGAGTGCTTGATTAAAGGGGAGGGGTGCGCTACGATGAAAACAACAGCTGCCAGTGGGACCTGGGTCCCTTGCTTTATGGACATGGTCTTGACATTGTGGCCTCTGGAGCCCCTTGTGCCACTGTCACATCCCACGGGAATCTCATGTACACTGCACTGGTGGCATTTCGTACTTTTTGGTCCTAGGGACCTCTCTCGGTTCCTCTTAAGTGGCTTGAGGAGATTGGGACTGCAAAGGTGGGCTACATGACAAAACCTTTAAAAACAATGATGCATCTATGACAGAAACAAATGGCCAAGCAAGAAGAACACCGGCCTGCTCTTTCTTAGTTCCAGCAAGCTTCACCCATTGCCTCCCTGTAATTGAACCAACAGATATAAGGAATAGATTTGGTAAAGAGAAGAACAGGGAATGGGCAGTATATACTGTAGTAATAGTCATAGTATGTATTAAACTATTTAAGAAGTTGCTATGCAAAATAAATGGCTTGATCGATGGGAAATTCTGGAGAGGGTCTCATATACAATAAGTATAAATTATTATTTTAACAGTTATTATATAGAACAATTAGGATAGCAAAATTCTAAATTGCAAGTATTTATAATAAAATATTTTGGAAAATGACATTTTAAATCATTAAATTTATCAGTGCTAAGATATTATGTAAATTCCATTGTGAAGGGTGTGTAAAAATATTTATGTATACACTCACATATATATAATATTCAGCAATTGAGCAAAGACTAAACCAGAATATATGAAGAACACACTCCACAGTAGAACATGGTGGTATATGAAGGGAATCAGACTGGGAGACGTACTACATCTTGGCAGTCCACACGACTGGACCTCTGTTGCATCTTAGTGCACGCCTCTGGTGTCAATAGCTCTAAGATCTTGATTTTGTCTTCCTCATACAGTGACTTTTTATGATGAACACTGTGAATTAATTCCTGAATACCATAACTATTCCATTTCACAATAACATTTTACATTAATAAGGATAGTTAAGCTATTTATGAGGATTAATCAACTGTTTTGGCACCATGCTTTCAAACAATTACTTACTGGAAAATTAAACTTTTAAGTTAATTGTCTTGGTTTATGGACCCCAGTAGATACTTGTAGCTTTGGCTTTCTGATACATAAACATATTAAGCGATGCAAAGTTTTAGTTTTATATTTGTATTGCTGCTGAAGTTACACACTGCAAAAAATTCCTTCATGTACCACCTAGAGACATTGGTTGCATCTTTTAAGTTGTATTTGATCTCCCTGTCTCTTTCTGCATTGCTTCTTCCTCATTAGTATAGCTTTCTTTCTAACTTTTCAAGTTATTTCTGGCTGTTCAATCACACAGAGCTAGTTGAGTGCAATGGTCAAAGCAGGCAAGTGTTCCACAGATAGTGCACAGCCCTGCTCTCCCGCAGCCAGAGTGGAGTTTTGCCCCCGGAAAACACTTCAAGGAGAGCATTTCACGTTGCTTTCTCACTCCAGGGTCCTTTGTCTTGTTTCTCTATCCTGCCCGAGGCGTTGGACAAGCTACTTGAGCAATGCTGTGTCTTAGCTCCTTCTATGTTCTAGGACTTCTAGGGCGATGGAAACAGTGGTTTAAGGTGCTAGCATAGAGCTGTTACATTCATTTCTATTCATTGCCCCAAGTGTGGTGATTACCTCATTGCCAGCGGGATGAGAAAATATTGTATAGTTGGTATGGCATGTTCCTAGTTCCTAAAAAATATTATTTAAGGCAGAATCGGTTGAAGGATACTGTTTGACACTCATCCATTTTACGTGGCTTTGCTTCCTGGACAGTACAATTTAAGGCTGTCTGAGGTATGAGTTCCGATGTCTTACTTTAAAATCCATTTTATAAATATCCTAGCTGTGTATTTTTTGGCTCAAGCTAATTAAGAAAGTATGGTATCAAAGGGAATATAAGAAAAGTATTTAGCATAGTATAGTGAAAATATGTATAAAGACACCATGAAAAATGGGCAAAATGGAAGGAAGTGTAACAAAGACTGACGAGAGCTCGCGCCCAGGCCGATCGGATCTCTCTGCATGTGACAGTTGTTTTTGTGTTGTTTTCTCAGTTGTGTGTTTGTCTCTTTCACTCTTGAACTCGCTGAAGATCACTTCTGTGCTGTACTTCCACATACAGATTACTGACTCACTCACTGGAGCACATTTGCTCTTCTCAGTCTCCTCCCGGGTGGCAGGAGCCAGTGCAGGGATGCACTGCTCCTTAACTAGGAAGCATGGGGAAAAATAATGTGAGACAAAGCTGTGATCAAGTGGATCCATGACAGGTCTCCTACACTAAAGTACTCTAATTTATTATCTGATACTTAACTGGAGTCATGTCTACAAGGATTAAACATTTACTTAGAGGAACCAGGCAGTGCTACATCTGATAAGAGTTCATGAAAATATTCTAATCGGTGGAGCAAATAATACTCGCTATGAATTTCTGGACTAGAAAGACCATTGTGGGTTTCCATGGACTCAAATGGTGCTGGCTGAGTGTACGCCCAAGTGAGCACTAACAATTGAGTTGAGATTGGGGCAGATGGACAGAAGATACCACAAATTAAAGAATGGCACCTGTCAAGATCCTATTGTTGAAAAATGGATCACAAAGGGAACTAGGAAATAAAAGGTGGAAACATTGCCTATGACCGGAAATCTATTTTAAACTTGCAATATTTTAATACGTTTACAACTATTTTGAAATATTCACCTTATCCAACTCTATAAGCATCCCTTTAGGGTGCTTTAAAATTCTTTGTATTTTATATAATGATAGAAAAATCAGGGAGTTTAATACCTATCCAAAATTAAACAACTCAAACCAAACTCAATGCCAATGAGTCAATTCTGACTTGCAGAGACCCACTAGGACAGGGTAGAGCCGTCCCAGTGAATTTCCACAATTGTCGATCTGTCTGAGAGGCAGCAGCCTCCACTTTCCTCCATGGAGCAGCTGCAGGTTTCAAACTGCTGGCCATGCAGTAGCAAGTGATAAATGACCAAACAAGATTCTAATTCCTTTTTAATCTGTGTCATTTCACTGGACCTTAGCATTAGTTAATATAAAAGTTCTTCATGTCTTCCTTATTCCATCAAATATGTATAAAACTTCTAATAAATCTGATTGCTTTTAATGAGGTTTGCTGCAATGTGAACTGTTCTCTATAAAATATCTTGATTCTTGGACTGGAGTGAAGCATTATATTATGGTTAGTTGCCAAAATGTTTACAGAATAAATTATTATTACACTGAATAATGAACATGATGAAAATTACTGAACCGCAAATGATGTTTTCTTTTCTTTTTTTTCCATTCAGTATTTACTATTTTAAACTGTTGGAACCATATTCAGTTCCTTTTGACAAGAAATTTCCATTTTTACTTCACATATCCAGTCTAGGAGTATTTAAAAAGAAAAATCTTACAAAATTAAAATTTTCACCAAAGTCTAGAAAGAATGAAAGGCGTTATGTAAATAGACTCAGCATATAAAAATGGCGCATCTATTTAATACCTCTGTTACTCTGCTCTCAGAGCTGTTTTCATATGGAAAAAATAATGACTTTCTAAAGGTAAAATGTTGTTTTAAAAGATTAAAAGGAAAATCCATATTTATAAGAACATTAAAATGAACTGTGTCCCTGTACCTTCCTTTTAATGGTTTATTAATAAACACTTCAGAGAGCAGATACAACCCACCATGAATCTGCCCTCTTCCGTGTATATAAGTTTTATCCTTTCACATGCATTTGGCGTAGCATCCAGGTGAGCAGGGTGCACAAACCAAGAGCTAAAGATGTACTCTGATGTCAAGTTTACAGTAGGTGCTCAGTGAACACTGAGTTAGCCTCTCCCTGCTGCTAATAGTTGAAAGAAGGTCAGTGCTATTTGAGCAAAGATTGCCCAAACGGCCGTTATTATGATTCACAGATTCTATATCGCAACCCTTCTTATTCTCAGCATATTAAAACTGATGAGAAGTCATTGCCCTTTGCATCAATTTTGACTCATAATGAACTGCCACATAGGCTTGTTTCTTCACTGTAAGTTGTCTGGGAGAGGATCACCAGGTCTTTCTTCCACCGCAGCAGAAGATGGGTTCAACTTTTAGGAGTGATTGATCAAAAAATATTTGCACCAACCAGAGATCTTAAACAAATAAATTGAAGGATACTGATCTCCTAATTTGCAACTCCATGCGGTACAGGAAACTTTCCATTCTAGTTCCTTTCCTCTAATAAGCAAAACCCACTGGTTTCCTATGAAACATTTTTTTATCCACATGAAAAAGTGATAACTAATTCTAAGAAAACATATAAAGCAAAAATTGATATGAATTGTGAATGGGATTATATGAAGTGGAATCAGTTGTAGACAATGACATATTGACAATATTCAGTTTATGAAAATAGTATATCCATTGATTTGGTCTCCTCTACGGTCCCCTCTTCATTTGGTTGGGTAAGTATTGGTCTGCTAACTGCATGAGCTGAGGTTCGAACTCACCAACTGCTCCACAGAAACCAGGTGACTGTCCACTCCCACGAAGATTTACAGCCTTGGAACATCCATTTTGGGCATTATGGGTCAAAATTGATGTAACAGCAGTGGTAGTTTTAATTTCCCTTTAGCACAGTTTTATAGATTCCAGTGTAGAAATCTCAAACATTTTTGGTAAAGTTAATTCCTAAATGAATTTTCTTTTCTTTTTTTTTGCATTGTATTTTCTAATTCTTTGTTTCTACTTTGTGAAAATACAATTGATTCATATATCCGAACCTTACATCTTTGCTAAAGTTAGAATTCATAAGTGAATTTTATATGAATTTTCTTTTGTTTGAGTCAATTTTTGTTTTCATAAGGTAGAAACAAAGAGTTGAAAAATAGTCATGTTAGGCTACTAACCTTGAAGTGAGCAGTTCTAACCCACCAGCCTCTCTTTGGGAGAAAGAGGAGGCCAGCCTCAGAAACACAAAGGCCTGTTTCTGCTCCACCTTCCAGGGCCACGGTCAGTGGGAATGGAGTCCATGACACTGGGTTGGTCTTGTGTCTGCTCAATTTGCATCTTAGTTGCAGTACTTTTTTTACATTCCTCCTTCTTCCTGAATAAGCATGCCGTCTGCAAATGAAGACACGTTCACGTCTTTCTTCTGATCTTGATGTCATTTTTTGTTAATGAACATCTGACCCTGAAGAGGAGAGCAGCTGTCAGAGATTCGAGGAAACTGCACTGTTAAACCAGCAAGACTACAGAAGAATTGCATGCATTCATCTGAGCATACTTTATGTAGACCCACTTCTCATGGAAATCTGATTCAGAATTACCCAATTTCCATTTTTATTACAAAATTACTTGAAAATGCAATACAAACACACTGAATTTTTAAAACCTTTATTGTGGTAACTTTCTACCTGTAATATTGGGTGCTCAGTAGTCATAAAATAAATAGTTGTTGAATTAAAGTAAAAATCCCGATGAATGTTACTCCCAATGAATTCACAACGAAGATTCCTTGCTAGTCATTGCAAACTACAAATGTATTATGATTTTCTCTGGCATTGTATCTGATGCTAAATGCTGAGGTCAAGAGCTTAATTTCCAAAGGGAAATTAAATGTATAGTTTGAAAGCATTGAAACAGGAACCAGTTTCAAGTAATAATGCACATCTGTTGTGTTAATTTTATTTTCTTAGTTTCCTAACAATTATCAACATATCACTGAAAAGTAATTTTATTAGAAGTAATGTTATGCTTATTTGAATGGTTCAATTATATTCTAATTTAATATTTGCTATACATTGAAATGAAAATAATTTAGTTTTTTTATATGGCATGTTTTTAAGTGACTGGTTTTGTAGATAGTGTTGTGTTTCATTTGCATTGAATTGGCTCCCTCGTACTCTGCCATCCCCAGGATCTGTTTCTAGCGGGAAACTTGTGAACCACAAGGTTTTCATGTGTTGATTTCTGGGTCTAGACCTTCAGGCTTTTCTTCTTAGACCCTCTTAACCTAAAAGCTTCAATGAAATATTTTCTGCATCACAGAAAATAGAGTCTCAATTGTCAGACAGGTAGGGAATGATGATGAGAATGAAATCCGTGTTTTCAGCTTGGAAAACATGTGCTCCACCATTGTACCATCAGTAGTTGGAGGTAAGACAGTCAGGATTTGTCAGTGCCAGTAATGATGATGTCACAGTGGGCACAGCAGTTAAAAGAAAAACCTAACGTGGCTGTAAGAAGAGATTCTGAAACTCACTCTTGCAAATGGGAGAAAGAACCAGAACTGAGCAAAAGCTGCATGATAGACCACCCTCCAGAGAAGTGCAGGCATCTGCTTGTGCAGCCTCCCTGTATGCGGGATCACTCGCTGATTTGAAAGCCAATGATTTGCAGCAAATGAAGGCGACGGCAATGACTTTATTGTGAGCAGGTGTTAAGTGTAGCCGTTTCAAACCTGGATTCATAAGCCAGGGATTGCCTGCATTCTTAAAGAAAAAAAGCCAAACTAAACCGGTTGCTGTTGAGTAAACTGATCCGTGGCAAGCACGTGGTGTGAGCGCAGATCTGGGCTCTGTATGGTTTCTAGTGACTCCTGCTTTGGATGCCAGCACCTTCCTGAGGGGACAACACGAGCGGCTCAGCCTTAGCTCTGAGCACGTTCGCTGCCTCATTTATAGGAAATTTAGAGAAAGTTGCTTCTGTGGATCTTCTTCAATAGCCCATAGTTCTTAAAAAGTGGAGAATCATACATGTAAGTGAAATTAAAGACATAACTGATGACAAATGGCTTTATGCTATTTAATTCACCTTAGAAAACTCTCACATAAATTTTGTTTTAACCTCCTTTGCACTTGGTAGTACTCACCTTCATAATGATTGTATCCTCGGAAGTGTTAAGTAATACTATTTATTGGTTTTTGTGTCAGAGTGGAATTCAATCTAGTTGTTCTTTTTGTGTGAGTGCAATATTTGTTTTGCTTTTTTTTAAGCTTCCTCTTTCTCCTGTGAAGTCACTGGTGGTTTCAAACTGCTGGCCTTGAGGTTAGTAGTGCAATTTGTAACCACTATGCTAACAGGGCACCCAGGCTCATACTGGGGGGCTAGAAAAACCCCAGCTCTGGGAAGGCCTTCTCTCTGTGCTGGCTCCAGGGGGCGCCCTTTTCTTTCATCTCTTCTGTGCTTCCATTCCTTGGAGCGCTTGGTGCGACATCTGTCTTCTCCCATCAATTTCCTTCTCTGCGTCAAGTCTGTTCTTTTTGAGCCATAAAGGTGACTGGTTTCAGACACAACTTAAATGGTGATGGCCTCATTAACATAACGGAAAGTCATCTGCACGTCTAGGGATTTAGGATTTACTACACAGAAATCTGGGGGACAGTTTGATCACTGCACTGGTAAACTTGCATACTTCATCAGGACACAATATCTAGAGGTAGAATTGCCCACTCCTCTTTTAAGAATGTGTCAAACTACTTTCTATCCAACCTGACACATTGTTCAAGGAAAGAACGCTTCCTCGGACAAACATGTGAGCTCTGTCTCTTTGAGGCTAAGATTTGCAGCAAGGAAATCTGTGTCCTCGGTTTCCACATTTTACCTCCTCGAATGAAGGTCTGAATTCTTCCCAAACACACCTGGTGGCTGAAATTGTGTTGTTTTTTAAAAAATCATTTTATTGGGGGCTCATACAACTCTTATCACAATCCATACATCCATCCATTGTATATCAATCACATTGGTACATTTGTTGCCCTCATCATTCTCAAAACATTTGCTTTCTGCTCAAGCCCTGGGTGATATTTATTTTTTAAGGTAAATCACTCATAATGTTAATGGAGCTTGCTTTCAAAAAGGCGTCTATTTCTATCCACTCCCCAAAATTCAACATCATCTTTCATCAAACATTTTTTTGAGGTCATAACTGGTGTTGGCTTGCGCTGTGTGGTCCTCTGTTTTTATTTACCTTTGACAGAGGCGTTAATGAGCAACAAATTGGTGTTAAAGACAAGCCTCAGAGGAGAGAGGAAGCAGGAATCAGATGGCCTGGAAATGTCATTTGCCCTACATATCTGATGCTGCTTATTTCAAGGTAACATGAAGATATACATCATAAAATTTGGATAGAATTGATAATCGTTTTCGGAATATTTAATGAAAGTGGCAAGGACAGACTTTTCTTTCAAATATTTTCTTTCAAAATAAAACAGGTTATTTAATGGCTGACATTTTGCTATTGTTTGGCCCATAGGATCTTTAAAGGGGGAAAACCCAACAAAATGTTTTTTTATTAACAGATGATCTCTTTTTTTTAAAAACATTTTATTTGGGGCTCATACAACTGTTATCGCAATCCATACACACATCAATTGTGTAAAGCACATTTGTACATCGTTTCTCAAAACATTTTCTCTCCACTTAAACCCCCGACATTAGGTCCTCTCTTACAGCTTTAGGCAATTCTATTTTCATTGGATTACCACTGGATTATAAAATCAATATGAAGTTCTCTAATAGCAACTGATCCTTTGTCAATTTTAGGAGAAAGCAGGCATAAAGTCAGGTTTTATCTTCCGATCTCTCTTCTCCATTTTACATACTGCATGATTTTTCTTTTCTGCTGGGTTTTTGGAATCCTTGTCTTTTTTCCCATTCTCCTGCTTTTCCTCGTCTCGTGCATTTATTATCAAATTGTGTTCTCAGGAGTATCTTTTATCAATCACATACACTTCAGTATTAAATCAATGTATTAAGTCTCTCCATATCCTTTTACCATTGTGTTTCTAAGTGTAACATAAAAAATGAAGGAACAGTATGGTTACCAATGTGTATGTGTTGGAGATTAAGGACTGCACTCTCCCTAATATCATATCACATACCTCACTGTCTAATGTGTCTAAATGTATGCCCAATTTTATCTATAGAACAGACATTGCCCTACGCTAGTATTGTGTCATTAGATTAGCATGAAGAATTCAAGTAAACATAGATTTAGTATCTCCTATGTCTTTTGGGAACGCAGTTGGGAATACAGTATCCCTACTTTTAAAAAATGAATGTTCTAAGATGATAAGAAACATATTTTTAGATCTAATGTTAACCATAGATTTATCCCTAAATATCCACTGTTTTAGAACCATAAAAACAGCAATTGCTTCACTGCAAAGCATATTAAGCTGATATTAAAAGTGCAGTTAAACTTGAAGGACTAGGGAGAAGATGATTTCCAACAGAACATATTGCAACGTGCTTTTAATAATGAACATCCATATTGAAAAATTTAAATACTAACTCCAAGCTGAACGGATGTATAAGTTTTAAAAATGGAATATGATTTATTATGAAGGTTATATAAAGTGGTACACATTTCTGTACAAATTAAGAATGGTCCTATGAAGAAAGATTGGACAAAAGATGAAGGTTATTATATGATACTAAACAGTTTAATTCAGGAATAAGAAAAACTGGAAAACACACTAAAGCAGTTAATACAATTAAGACGCAACAAAACATAAAGTTAATAGATTCTTTAGGGTTAGTCCCAACTTAGAGTGACAGTTTATACAACAGAATGAAATATGGCCCAATCCTATGCTGTGTTAGGCTAGAGAAACAAATCCAGAGACATGCATATGGATAAAAAAGAGCTTTATATCAAGAATACTTATATATTAAGAAAACATCCCAACTCAGTCGGGTCAAGTCTGTAAGTCCGATATTAGCCCATAAGTCTGATACTAGTCCACAAACCACTCTTCACACAGCACATGCAATGATGCAAAATGCAGGAAGATAACAGACCAGTGGGTGCAAGGTCTTGGGGATCCAGTGGTAGTGGTAGCATCTCCAGGGCTCTCACAAGTCTCAGTGTGGCTCCATGTGGCTTGTCAACAGGAAGGTGAAAGCAGAGAGAGTGTGTGGCCCACCTCCAGGGGAAAAGACCATTTTTCCCAGTCTTCTTCCAGTCAAGGTGCGACCTGATTGAAAGGCTAAACTTTGCCCACGTTTCCGCTGGAACCATGTGGGCACAGTCAACCTAACTATCCCTCTACCATCCCCACCATCATTGGCTATATTTGAACCCATTCACGAGACATTTCCATGAGGTTTTCCTCTTCTCCACTGGCCCTCTAATTTTCCAAGCACAATGATTTTTTTCCCCCCGGAAAACTAGTCCCTCTTGAATACTTGTTCAAAGACTGTGGGAAAGTCTTGCCACGTTCGTTCTTCTAGCTCTCCACGGAAGTGTCGCTGTCCTGTGGCAGCATCAGATCACACCCGGTCTCCTGTGGACTTCCTTCCCTGTTGTCCAACTTTCACATGAATTGAAAGTGACCTGGCTTGCATAAGTCAGACCTTAATTCTCAAAAGAACATCTTTGTTCTTTAACATCTTCCAGACGTCATTTGTAGGTGACTTGCCTGATGCACTGGAGCCCTGGAGGTGGAGTGGGTATGGTATTGGGCTGTGATCCGCATGGTTGGTAGTTTGAAACCACCAGCAGCTCCATGGGAGAAAGACCGGGCTTTCTACTCCCATAAACAGTTTCAGTCTCTGAAACCTGCAGAGGGGCCTGAGGAGTCACTTTTGACTTGACTGTAGTGAATTTGTAATTTGGAGTTTGTCGAAAGCACAATATGCCCTTGATTTCTTGACTGCGCTTTTCCTGAACTTTGACTATAAATCCAAGTAACATTAATTCCTTGACCACCTCCATCTATTTTCAACTTATTATGATTTTTATTTTAATCGAGGTGTGGAGGTTTTTGGTTTCTTTATGTTAAGGCACAATCTTTTTACTGAAGGCTCTCCGTTTTCATCAACAAACCCTTCAATTTTTCTTTGCTTTCAACAAGCAAAATTGTATGTCATGGACATCTAGCAGGTTGTTAATGTATCTTCTCTCGATCCTGATGCCTCCTTCTTGTTCATACAGGCTAGCTTCTGAAGTTATTTGCTAGCCGTAGAGATTGAGTAAATATGGGGAACGTATACAACACTGACACAAATCTTTTCTGATTTTCAACCAGGCAGTGTCCCCTATTTAGTTCAAACAATTGTCTCTTGGCATATGCTCAACCTTTGCAAGAACGTAATTAATGTCATGGAGTTCCAATTCTTCACAAATTTATACAGAATTTGCTATGATCTATGCAATCATATGAATTATCATGTTCTATACAGCACAGATAAATATATTTTTGCTGCTCTCTGCTTTTAACCAAGATCTCTCTGACATTAATGATGATGTCCTTTATTCTGTCATCTTCTGACAATGGCTTAAAACGTTGGCAATTATGCTGTTAATGTATACTTCTGTTTTTTGAATAATGCTCAGCTAGATCTTATTTGTGTGTGATTTGAATTATCTTGCTTAATAATTTATGAATTCTGTTCATTCACCTTTCTTTGGAATGCGCACAAATGTGAATCTTTTCCAATCTGTTTGACAGTTAACTGTCTTCCAAATTTCTTAGCATAGAATAGCGAGGGTTGCCACACTGCATCTATTAGTTTCAACATTTCTGGTGTTGGCAGAGGTGACTGGAGAAACAACTACAGCAACACTCATATAGGTGTGAGAGAGCGCTATGTATCAACTGTATATTAAGCAAACATCCCAACTCAGTGCAGATCACGTCCATAGATCCGATTCCAGAACATAAATCCCTCTTCAGACTCACAGCCACATACAATAATGCAGCATGCAGGAAGATCACACACAAGCCAGAGGGAGCAGAGCTGTGTGGGTCCATCACAGGGCTAAGCCCAGGTCTCAGCCTGACTCCTCACCAAGAAGGTGAAGGCAGAGAGAGAAAGTGGCTGGCCTCCAGAGAGCCAATTATTTTGGTTGCATCTCCAAAGGAGGTCATCAAACTGCGACCTGATTGACAAACTAAACTCCACCCGTATCCTCTTACAGGTGTCATCTTGGAACAAGAAAACTGTCACCATTTGTATTCCATCAGTTCTTCGAGCCTTGTTTTTATCAATAGTTTAAGTGCATCTGAGGCTTCTTTCAAGACCCCCAGTTATAGATCATGTATTAACTCCTGAAATTGTTGAATGTTCACCAGTTCATTTTGATAAAATTACCTTTCTACTGTGTCTTCCTTCCATCTTCTTTTGATGCTTCCTGCATCTTTTACTATTATCCTGCATTATTTGAAAAATAGTCACATGACTTAATCTTCCTTGTCAGTGGGGGTGTCATTCATTCACAGCGTTGACTTCATAGTAGATCTTGAAATGTTCTTTTGGATAAGGAATGTGATCCGTTCCTCCTTCACTTGGCATTCCCGGCATAGTAGGCCTTAGGTGTGGCTGACGCAGAATGACAGCTCACTCATGCTTCTGCTATCAATCTTTATGTGTCCTACTTAATTTGTGTTGACTTCCAATTTTCCTAGATTCTTACTACATAGATTTCACTTTCTGATTTGAAATACATATTTCAGTTGTTTCTTCTCATTTCGAGTCATACCATCTCTATCACAAAGGTTTAAAAAGCTTTCCTCCATCCACATCCTTAACATTGATTCCACACGGACTGGGCCATCTTCCTCAGCCCTATATCGAGTGCCTTTCAACCTGAGAAGCTTGTCTTTGGGGCTGTATCAAATGCTGTCCAGCTGCTACTTTTTCAGACGTTGATCACCAGGTTCTCTTTCCTACTCTGACGTAGGCTGGAAAGGTAGCTCTGACTTTTCCACTAACGGTGACCCTACGAGTATTTGGAATACTACTGAGATAGCTTGCAGCATTACAGTAATACACAAACCACCACAGTACGATGGACAGATATGTGCTTGTATCTTACCAGTCATAATATTTTTAAAATAAGTAATGTTTCCTCAATCTCATGTAAATTGTTATAAGTGCAACTTTCTGAAATCTCTACCTTAAAAATGAACTCCAAATAAAAATAAACTACATTTCTTGTCAATGCAATGATAGGGCAAGATCTGTCTACCAGTATTGAGAATCTATGTAAAAATTGACATTCTGATATGAGGTTTGATAAAAGAATGTATTTGGGTAAATTTATCCTGGTTAGGTAAGATTGCATATAGAAAGTTATTTTTATAGTCTTTTCCTATATTCTTTTACTATAATTCTAGTAAATTTAGTACAGACATTTTCAAATCCACAAAACATCGATAGTGAGACCAATTAGCAGGGCTGGATGACCCCTCCTTGTGACCTTTCTATTTGGTTTAATTGAAACAAAGGTGATGAACATCCTACAATTCAAGCATGTTACATTTAGCAACCACACAAACTGGAATATTCTACTGAACATTGGGCAACTTTTATTGTTGTTGCAGCAAGTTGGCTGCACTGACCAGTCCTCCCCTTTTCTAGTCCACACCCTTGGACCAGTTCAATGAGATAAGAAAGAAATGGGCCACTGTCTATGCAAATGGTATATACTGTGATATACACAGGTACCTTTTATAGTGATTTCTACACAGTTGAATTGATTTAATAGCCCAAACATGTTCAGAGGATACCACCCCATCAATCTGATCTTCAATGAAAGCAATAAACATAATATCCAAGAATAAATTTTGTTCATGAGTGCTAGAACACCTTCGTTGAAATCCATCTTAAATGGGCCATTCTTCTAATCAACATAGCCCTGCCTAAATAGGCGATTTCCTGGGAATCCCAATTTATATAATGAACATAATGTCCCTTCTCACCAAAAACCTTTAAAGTGCTAATAGTGGTTTTATTCAGAGAGCCTGGGGTTGAACATTGCATAGGCCATTGAGAGCTCAATCTTCAGACTCTTCTAATAAAGATTTTGCTTTTGTGTATATTCTTCACCTTTCTTTATTATTCTTACTTGGCAAGAGCTAAGATCCCTCTCTTGTAGTGTTGGCTGAGATGAAAGCCCCATTAAGAAAGCCCCTAGTTTTACTATGAGTTTGATTTCATTTTTATTGTCTCCATCTGTGAATGTCTCGAGACTTGATAAAAATGCACTAATTTAAGGCAAGTCAGTAATCAGGATAGAAGAAACACCTACATTTGACATTACGTGCTCTTGTTGTAACTTTGTGCTATTGAATGGATTCTAACTCAGTGCAATGGACGAGAATTGTCCTGTTGTGCCTTCCTGGCTGTGATATTAATGGAAGAAGACTGTCAGGCCTTTTCTTCTGTGGGAACCTGGGTGTGATCAAACCATCAACCTTTAGATTGATACTTAAGTGTATACCATTTTTGGCACCTAGGGACCCACTATCTAATGCTAAAAAATAAAACAAAGAAACACTACCGGAAGTCAATTCTGACTCACAGTAACCTCACGAGGAGAACAGAAGCAGCCCCCACCCGTGAGTTTTTGAGTCTGTTGTATTTATGGGACTAGATAGCCTCCTCTTCCTCCCGTGGGGCTGCTGTGGGTGTCCTAGTAATGACCTTGTGGTTGGTAGTCCAGTGCTGAACCTCCTAGGCCAGCGTGGCTCCTAAGGCTAGGATGTGTTAGGTTTCTCTATCCTTCAGATTTGGTAAGGACTAAATATTCAAATAGTTGGATGTATCCAACCTAACTTTCAAATTATGTGGTAAAATGTCAATTCAATCAAAGAGTAAACAAAACAAAACAAAGGAGAAATGACTTTGTATAGAGGGAAGGAAGCTAGTACTAGAAGAAGCATAAAGAATATTATTTGGTAAATTGACCAAATGGGAACATGGACAATGGTTTAGTTAAAATAATTGTTTCAAAGTTACATTTTCTGAATTTGATCATTGTACTGATGTTGTGTAAAAGACTTTATTACGACATGGTAAACACTATCTCTCTGTTCCCAGTATTTAAGGAAAGGGTGATGTGCACAATATATTTTGCAAAGCAGCAAATTGAGAGATAAAACGGATAGGGAAAGGGAAAAAAATAGCTAGTGGGCAGCGAGAGCTGAGAGTCGAGGAATGCAGCAATAACTGTGTGCTATACGCTGAATCGAGGTAATGGATAGCTGGGTTTTTTGCATTCTAGTAACTTCTCTGCAAAGTTAGAATTACTTCAAAAATATCATAAGAGTTCATGGCAATATCTACAGTTGGATAAATTATAAAAGGCTTACCTCACTTCTCTTCACTCTTTTGTGATTTTGTCCTTTTATCTTTGGTCTTGCATGATATTTTGACCATTTTACAACCTTTGACTACCAATTTTGAGAACAGTAAATAGAGAAACGAAAAATCAAAACTTTATACTTCTTAATTGTTCTTATGATAAAGCAAAACTTGTGAACTGTGTATATTTCCTGGCTAAGTCAAATGACTTCATTCAATCAGATTCTGTGACCTAGTTTTCACAAGTAGGGCTCAAATTAAATATTTTTAAAGGTATAAATTTATGTTCTGGAGAAGAATAGAGATTTGAAATTATATGCCTTTTCACTGAAAATAAGCACAATAAAATAAAATAGCAATAACAATTGTTTTAAAAATAATTGTTAAAATGAACACCCTGGACATTGAATTACCTTATATTTTTATTGCAAAATATTTGACCTTCAGAAGGGTAATGTTGGAAAGTGACACACTCTGCATTAGCAGACACTTAATATTCAAACTGAAAACTGGCTGTCATCACAAAACATTGTTCTGAAAATTATGATTCTATGAGAGGTGCAATGGAGCTATAAAGGAGAGATTAAAAACAAAACAGAGAATTTCGACCTTTTTTCGCCCATCTTTATTGTAGTCCTATTCCACTCTGTCTAAGAAAAATAGTCTTGACTCATTCCTGACCTCATGTATCAGATACATAATATGTTTCTTTTTCCTTGTAGAATTATATCTTGAAGAATAAATGAGGCCAAATGGGAGCAGCTTATTTCCCACTTCATACAGAAATGGTACAAAGCTCAAGTGGTTTATAAGATTGGAAAAAGAAAAACCTCACCAAATTTAATTAGAGTTACTCCCATACTTTCTCATTTTCTTTTAATGCAAGTATTTGTCTTACTAAAGTGCTTAATAGAAATATAAATGTCAATAAGGAAATGAAACCACTGCCAAAAAGTTAATGGAGAAATATGTTTTCAGGCTGAAAAAGGAGACTTGGGTCAAAAAAAAAAAGTAATTTTTTTCCCAGATAAGAATATGTAGCTTCAAGTGTTTCTTTGAATAATTGATTCAGACTCTCATGTAAGTAAATTAGGCATATCACTTGAGATTGATATGATTGTGTCAAAAATAGAAGTTTAAAACATTGTATCTTAAAACATGGTAGACTAACGCATGACATTCTGAGGACAACCCACTAGTTGTCTCCCCACTAGTGGAAAAAACAAAACTAACCCAAATTTAATTATTTAACTATTCAGAAAGCAATCTTAAGGGCACAAAGCAAATAGCGAAGCAACTGTTCAAGACCATGTATAGACATATTTTATAGCATTTGAACATTATATTTGTAATTTTTTTTCAATAATTATATTTTGAAGTACTTCTAAACTTAGAATTTTTTTGCCAATGCAATACAGAGAATTCCAAGATACCTTTTGCCTGGATTCAACCTTTCACATTTCCACATTCATCAAGCTCTCCCTTTCAGCTCACGGAGATGGAAACTCTAGACTAGTGAGAAACTAAAAACACAAAAAAGTGTCTTTCAGTGTTATTACTAGGCATAACATCCTTAAACCAACCTCTGATTTTTTAAAAATAGTTCTATTTTGATATGAAAATAAGCATTGAAACCAGACAAATGTCTTGGGTTATCAGCAAACTATATATATTTTACCTGACACATATTGATTTTATTTCACCTGAGATTAGTCACAAAGTACAATGAATGCAATTCTTTAACCTAAATGACCTATAGGTTCTTTAAAGTGATTTACAAAGGTCACCTTATCTTATTTGCCAGTGAAGAACAAGTAGAGTCCGTTGATTTTATTCTTCTAATGGAGAAAAGGAAAGGACAATTTCCAGCTAACAATTTCCATGGTAGAAAGATTTCTTGGTGAACTGCAACTGATACAAAATAGCAAAGAATGCATTCTTATTTTTCTTAATACAAAAATTATATTTTATTTCCAATGAATAAAAATTTAAGAAGAATCTTTAAACCTTCACCAGTAAAGCTGAACTGTCATTTTGTCCTTTTGTTGTTGTCGCCCGGTGCCATGGAGTCGGCCCTGACTCTGCGCAGAAGAGGGAAACACTCCCCATTCTGTGGCCTCCTCTCAATTGTTGCCATGATTGCGCCCAAAGGGTGCACTCCGTCTTCTCAGCAATGCCGTGGTCTCCAGTTATATGTAATTCTATTAAGAAAATACATACATTTATATGGAATTCGATTAAGAAAATACTGTTTAAATAAATGGGAACAGAGCAATAATGAAGAATAGGAATGGTTGCGTATAAGTGGTTATGGACTGAGTTTACTAGGGGGACTTCTGAGGATTCCAATAAAGCTTGTCCTCATGCTATGCAGCAAACACAGAGGTTTCGATGGGAAAACAAACAGGCAGCCATGTTTTTGTGTCCAGCCATCACAGTACAACTAATGTTAGAAGAGCTCTGCAGGAAAAGCAGCCACAGTCTGGTCAGACTGTGAAACCACGCGTCTAAAGCTTTGAGCGTGGCAGCACAGAACTCTGACAGACACAGGAAGGAAATACATGTGGCAAACGCCCTCTGAGAAAGCCATGTCTTCTGAATGGGGATACTTTTCTGGTAGGCGTCAGGTAGCATTTTCAAAAGATTAAACACACAGATTGTTTTTTTTCCAAATGTGTGATGTTAATCAAAATAATCATAAGCTACATTAGTATAACATTGTGCTTTATATTTTCCATCAGAAAATTGTTAAATATTTATTGTATGTAACATTCTAATTTTTTCACTTTAATTGTGTTGATACCCTCTCTGCTATTAGTTAAAAACACTTGCTTTTAAAATACATTTTCATTTTTGTGATCATAAATAATGGAAAATGTTCCTTTTTTTAAGTCAGTAGGTCTTGTATTCATTATTCCTAAAATATAACATATTTCTTAAAATAAAATCTGAGGTAAAGAGAGGATAGGCTATAAAAAATCTGCTTCATATGAATTAAGATTAGAATTTGTCAAGAACTCTGTACTTGCCTGCCTTGATTTGTTTTTGTGTTTTAATTAACTTCTTAGTCTTCAAATATTCAGGGGTTAAATGCAGTGAGAAAAGTATCTAACTAAGTACAAGGGTAAGTCAAATGCATCATGACAAGATTACAACTTTCATTAAACAAAATCTATCCAAATGTGAAGCTGTAATCTTGTGACAAGGCTAAGACAAGTGTATTAATGAAATAACATGTCTGAAGCCCTTCCTGGTCAACAGTGGCAGGTTCAGATATGTGTTTGGAATGTGTATATGTATGAATGAACTGGACCTTTAGTGGGAACATTTTCTGGGTCACCCTCATATAACTAAAACCAGACCCATGTCTCAAAACTGCTTATATCAGTCCCCTGTACTTTTTATAAGTAATACTGGTAATGGCATCGTAATTTTTATCACCAGAAGCTAATATTATGCCAATTCTTTGAACTTGAAATTAATGTTGAGTTTAGGATTTTCTTTTTTTTAAAGTTGTAATGTTTACATTTAAGTTCATACTAGAGCTTGGGAACCATTTACTGAAGTGAATGGTCTCTTTACGTATTGACACCCACCACTTAGGAGAGGATTTAAAGGGCTGGGGGGTAGGAAGTCTTCAAATTAGGGTGATAAATAAAATGAATTATATTAAATGTGAAAACAGGTCACAAACCACTCTAAAATATAAAAACACAGGGGAAATTACTCTAAGGCTATAATGTAAATTTGGAGAACTTTTCAATAAGCAATAGGAATGTATGTTCCTATAAATTTTCTTATGAAAACTTTTCTGAATCTGTCTTGATAATTGTTACTGATAGTTCATCCTAGGGTCTCCCACAGAGATATACCAGAATTCATTAATTTGGTGTCGTGAGGAGGGTCTGATTCAAAAAAGTTTTAAACTGAAACCACTTAATCTAAATTTTCCCTTCAAATTGTTATGAGCAAATAGTGTATTCGAAGTATTAATCTATCTCACCCACTCAACTCTGGCTCATTGTGAGTCTAACGACGGAGTAGAACTGCCCTTGTGGGTTTCTGAAGATGTAAACTGTTATAAGAGCAGAAAGCCTCATCTTTCTCTTGTGGGGTAGTTGGTGGTTTCGAACTACTGACCTTGCATTTAGCTGTCCAACCTACTATCCAGCCAGGGTTCCTTGGACACTAACCAAGGCAGTAAGTATATACAAAATTTTTAAAATGAACAAACTGTAAAAGTTATCCATTCTCATAGAACTTAATTTCCTGTAAAATAATAATAAATGAACAAGTGGATATATCTTTATACTTTTAGTAAAGAATAATAATAATAGAACATAGTAAATAGTTAGAGACTAAAAGGGGAGCTTAGTGGCAGATTTTTATGCTAATCAAACTTCCTAAGCTTCTACCTACCTACTTGTTGTTGTTACAGGACATTGTTTATTTTACGTAATGATTCTTTAAGAGCCTAGCCAGATTATGATTCTTGCTTGAAATATTTGGGCAGCATGGTGTCTTAAAGCTGCCAACAAAACAATAGCTTCACCTAAAATAGAACTGAATCTGGAGTAATTAAAATGCGCTAATCTAGAATGCAGTGCATCGCATCAGCTCAGTCACTCACCGTTGAGGATGCCAGTTCATTTCGGAACTGTAGTCAGAGACGGAGAACCGCCTTTAGGAAAAACAATTGCAGAGGTAGCAAGTCTGATTCCTCAAAGTAGGCAAATTCTCCCTAAAATTTTCCCACAGGCTCCCATTTAATAGATTATGTTTGGCTACAAATTCAACCAGGGCTTCTGATGATATGAATCACTCAACTGGAGAAATTCAGTTAAAAGAAAATATTTCAATTTGATATTTACATTGGTAAAGATTATTTGTTCTATTATAACATTTGCTGCTATTTAAGTTATTTTGTTATTTAAAATTATTAAAATAATGTCAGTGGCTCATAAGCCCACTTCATTGAACAAAAGCTAGATATCTGCATCAGAAGCAATTCAGTGATCTTGTAGAGAACTTTTTTATGTATCTTATTAAAAGTTGAAGCATAATTAGACATCCTTGCTCCAGGCTATCATGATTTGATTTTAAATTAGGAAAAAAAAGGCTCTCTTTTTTTTTTTTTTGAACATTCAGTGTTTATATCTCTGGCACTCATTCATTAAAAAAATATATATGGTATTTGTTGAATGAGTGGAATGTACCATATGGTCTCTAAGTGCCCAGGTGCAACAGACACAACAATGATCAATGCATCCCTGCATCCATGGAGCATGCATTCTAAATTTTACTGAAGATCAGCAGGTGTGGCTTGGTTCTACTTTGCAAAATTCCTCCATCTGGTGGCTGAAAGTAAATGACCCAAACTTACCCACAAAGGAACAAAGGGCCTAACGTCAGGTCTCACCAAGACCAAAATGCCAACTATCAAGGTAGATCTTTTCTGTGGGGTCATGGTTAATCATTAGGATGAGCTCCCTAAAGATCATATAATGTGGTTGGAGAAAATAGGGTTTATCAGGTTTTTTGCTTACATGTAGCGGAATCTGACTGATGAATGAATTTGGGAAAGCGCACGTTTTAGACAGATCGCACCGGCTCCTGCAGTTGGTGGGAGTGGAACATTTGAGTTGAGAAGCAGACCCAACCAGCAAAGCTCCGAAGGTTAAGGAGGAAGAAGTGACACAATGTTCTTTGAGAAACAACACACTTGTGTGAATTCAGAATTGTGGTGAATGATGCCCAGATTTAGCTTCTGCTTTTAAATCAAATTTTAATTTGCGAAACCGCTCATTGACCTATCTTCTCATTTGTTGACAAGATGCAACCCTTTAAGTAGCCTGCCATGCTGTAATTGCTTGGATTGCTCCCTCCACCCCCTGGTAACTTTGGCCTTTGGAATGTTGAAGCTCTCCCTTTGAAGTCAGAAGCTTTTTGGAAATGAGTGGCAGGGCTAAAGAAGTACAATTCTACTCCTGTGTTTGCCTGCCCTCCTTTTTGAATGCTCAGTGGGAAACCTGCATTTCCCTCTGTGCCATGAAACCTGAGTGTGCAATCCTGGAATAGCACACCAGGGAGGGGCTCATGGAAGTCTTTCCTCCACAGCACAAAAAAGGGGCGCCCCAGAAGTTTTCTTTCCTGCACGGAAACCTTTGAGTCAGAATTCTCACAGTGGAGAATCTGTGGTACTTTGTCAGTTGTCTGTGCTGTCAATTGTGAGGAATTAAAATGTTTGTTTGTTTTTATAACCATTCTCTAAGCTGTGTATGTTTCCTCTGGTGTCTGACTTGATCAGGATACATGCACATAGTATGTGTGGAGTGGACAGTACCACTCAGAGGACCTCCCTTCCCAGGACCCTGGTGGGCTCTGGATACAGCCTTTAAGACAGATAGGTGTTTGGATGGCACAGTGGTGAAAGGTGCTCACGGATTGGCATTTGGGAATCCACTATTGTTCCTGACAACAGTCTGCTTCCATAGAGTTACAGTCTTGGAGACCCTAAGCACAGTTCTAGTTGCCCCAGAGGATGGCTGTCAGTCCGAGTCCTGTCAGTGGCAGTGGTGGGAAACCCACAGGGTATGGTGTGAGAACAAGGGGTCCTCGTTTAGCCCTGACCATCGGAAGCAGAGCGAGCTGTTGAGCTAGCACTAAGCTTTGCAGAGCTAGGTCTAAGACCATAGGATCACGCTGGGTTGGGAGCAAATCGATGGCAGTGGGCTCTCGGAAGTGAAGAGGGGCTTTTCAAGAAGCGGCATTTAGTGTGAGTGCCCAACATGCTCTTCAAACAACTTTATCCAGAAATGAGTTGAGCAGATCTTTAGGCAAATATGATTTTTTCTGTCTAAGTCCAAATGCCATTATAAATTTATATTTTAATAACATTAAATAAAAGGTTTTTTTATAGCTGTTGAGTCAAATCAGAATAAAAACAAATCCTTATCTTAGATGAATCATTTCAATACCAAAAACTAAACATAGGGCCATGTAGGCGAGCAGACACACTGTAGGGCAGAGGAGAACTGGCCCCCGGGAGCTCTGAGCTGTAACTATAGAAGCAGACAGGCTTGTCTTTCTCTAGCGGAGCAGCCAGCCTCCCCGTTAGCATCCAACGGTGATAAGCTTTTAAAGGGTATCAATTGATAAAATGTCTGACTCTGTTCATCTCCTTAGTGATATTTGAGTTAATTAATTATGCATTCTAATAAACTATATCAGTAGTTTTACAATATATAATCACTTTTGCTAATATCTGATGAATTACTTATACTGCCAGTGGAGCTAAAACCTGAGCCTTGTTCAACTATATACTTACTCTACACACGTCGAAAAAACAAATAGACTTTCTTCTTTATACTTAGCTGCCTGCCATTAATTTCAGTGAAAAACAAATGCACATTATGGAGTGTAGATTTAGAGGTAATGCTTGCTTTAGTTTGTAAAATTCTATACTCAAATTTCAGTTTTAAGTTGATTCATATTCTTATTAAGGTTTTATTTAAGTATGATGACACATCAAAAAGTTCATGAAAAAATGGAATTTTCTATGAATTTTTGAAGACCCCCCCTTGTTTAACAGAAAAGTATTTAATATTTTGTTTATTCTTGTTCTGCAATTTCTTGCTCTAAAACATTTTCAAAATTCTTTTACGCTTCACCTTGGACCCAAGGAATGAAGGTGACTTCCCGGGAGTTAGCTCAGTCACTACTAATCTTCTCTTTTGATGTCATGACTTTACTCATGGGCATCTGTTCCTTACTTCTCAGTAAATTGTCTACTGCAGCCTAGAAGTGTCACAAGTAGCAGTAATCAGAAAGGATTCATGTACTTATCAGTATCCAGAAAAGGATTAATAGAAGTACAAGTCTGTGACCAATCCATTTTTAACGGAATTGGACAATATAAACTCAGAGTTTATTTTTCTGTGTATGTGTCTATGATAGTCTGGAAAAAACGTAGGAGAAATCATTTCTGTCCTCCCCCCTGCCCCCCCGCACTCATGCGTTGAAATGCGATTAATCATGGTACCTGCAATAGCAGTTTCTTTCCAGGTAAAACTGTAGTCATTGTTGGCATGGGACTCAGAATGTGGGGAGGATTTCTTGCAGCATGTGAAAAAAGCTTCATCTTTCGCAAACTAAAATCTCCGTAATTCATTCTGTCATCACGTCCAATCAACAAACTGCACAACATGATGTTTCCCGTATTGTCCTTGAAGAATGAAAATCAATCAAAAGTCCTGAGTGATGTTTTTTCATGAAATTGAAATGTTCTTCAAATCTATTTGCAGCATATCTGTTTTCCCAATTGCATTTGGTTAAGTGAATATCAAAATTTGCATACATATCAAGTCAGACAATTCTCCTGAGAATTACTCGTAAGACAGTACTATATTAATGAGACTTATGATTATTGTAATTCACATGCACCCATCAAAATTGTTCTAAATAATTTGAGAGAATAGTTTTCTCAGTTAAACATAAATCAGAAATAAGCTGTTGTAGCGTAACATTTAATTTTTAAGTTTTCTAAATTCTTCACATTTTCTTCATTTGGTGAGCAGATATTCAGTGTCTCTAAGAATATAGTTCTATGAGCTAAAATAAGATCTCCATTTCTGTGTCCCTGTCACTCCTCAGTGGCTAGTATGTGTACATTTCATCAATTTTAAAATGCACATTTTAAATAAATTACTATCTATGAAATGGGGATGTGCCTGATGGCAGGCCATTGTCTAATTCACTTCTTTTCTTCTTCTTCTTAGTGGAGTGCTCAGTAAGGGATTCTTTAAAGAACTGGTGGTCTTGGAACAATTTAAATTATGTTCATACATACTAACAAAGTTTATTGAACTTAAAAAGTAGCGTCTTGTCATGGAAACTTCTAAAGTTCTAGGAATAGGCCTAAAAACTTATTAGAAAGCATGCAACGAGGCAAATGAGTTGGTAAAGAGGCTGGTTCTGTGGTGTAAAATAAGAGACTTACAGTAAAAACATTGGGGGGGGGGAGCGAGTGATCTGGGAGAGCTCTTAAAATTAAGTATTGTTGTATTGTTTCTGGTACAATTCAAGGTCACAAGCTAAGAGTAGTCCAGCCATAGAAAGCATCAAAAGATGATTAAAACAATACACGGTAATTGTTCAAAAAAACCCCTTGTTGTCATTCAACCATTACAAGAGATAATATATGATCAAGAACTGATAGTACCGATGGAAATAATTTCAGCTGCACAAAAGACAAGTAGGAAAAAAATGAAAAAGCTCCAAACATTAAGGTAATACCGATTGAAATGCTTCCACAACCTGATGGATTTCTGGAAACACTTACTAATTTACACCAAGAAATTTGGAAGGCAGCTAATTGGCCAACTAAGAGATTCATATTTTTGCCCGTTCAAAATAAAGGTGACCCAACATAATGCCGAAATTATTGAACATTATCGTAACTATCACAAGCAAGTAAATATTGCTGGATGTAATTTTTAAATGGTTACAGCAACCTATCAAGAGAGAGATAAATGGAATTCAAGTCATATTTAGAATAACACATGGAAGGTGGGATAACACTGCTGTCAGATGGATCATGGCGAAAAGCAGAGAATAATAGAAGTGTGCTTATTTGTGTTTTATTGACTGCCAAAGTCATTTAGCTGCTTGGATTTTAATAAATTATGGATATTATTGTGAGAAATTGGGGTTTCAGAACATTTAGTTGTGTTTATGTGGAACCTGTACCTAGACCAAGAGACGATCATTTGACTACAACAAGGAAATGTTGCATGCTTTTAAATCAGGAGAGGTGTGGAACAGGGCTTTATTATTTCACCATACTTAATCAATCTGTATGCTACCAAACTAATCCGAGGAGCTGGACTATCTGAAGAGAACATGGCATCAGGATTGGAGGAAACCACATTAACTAGCTGTAATATTCAGATGACACACCTTTTCTTGCTGAAAGTCAAGAGGGCTTGAGGCAAATACTGATGAAGAACAAAGACCACAGTCTTCAGTGTGATTACTTCTCTGTGCATAGAAAACAAAAGTCTTTGCATTAGTCAAGACCATGAGAAACAGGAAAAAAATCGACATTTTCAAGGGTTTTGTTTTAACTTGGGTCCACCATGAACACCCGTGGAAGCAGCAGTCAAGAGGTCAAATTAAGTATTGCACTGGGAAAATATGCTGGACAGAACTTCTTGGAAAGGTTTTAAGTGCAAAGATGTAACTTTGAGGACTGAGGTATGCCTGACTCAAAACATGGTCATTTCACTTGCCTCATATGCATGTCAAAAATGGATAATGAATAAGGAGGATAAAATTATTGATGCTTTTGAACTGTGGTATTGGCAAAAAATATTGAAAATATCATACACGGGTTTTTAATAAATGTATTGCCAATTACAAGGTCAAGAGTTTGAAACCATCAGTCACTCCATGGGGCAAAGATGAGTCTTCCTGTTCCCAGAAAGATTTAGAGTCTTAGAAACCCACAGGGACAATTCTACTCTGTCCTTATGAGTTGAAATTGACTCACCAGCTATGAGTTTGAATTTAAGACCAGAAGAACAAGCAAATTAGCCTTTTAGTAAGTCCAGTAGAATGTTCCTCAGAAGTCAGGATGGTGAACACCTTTGTTTCAGGTGCTTTGGACACGTTATCAGGAAAGACCAGTCACTGGAACAGGACATCCTGCGTGGTAAAGCAGACAGTAGGAGAAAAAGAGAAAGATATTCAGGAGACAGATTGACACTGTTTTAACAATGGGCTCAAACATAACAAAAAGTTTGATGTTCAATAAAACAAAACACCAGGCAGTATTCTGTTCTGTAGAACACAGGGTTGATACGGGTCAGAGCTGATGTGATGGTACCGATCAACAACAATAATAAATTAAAACATTCAGAATGTCCAAATAAATTTATTTTTTCTGATGCAGGAGTCAGCATCACCTACAGGAGAAGCAGATTCCTGGTGGGAATTGAGTTAAGAAAGAGGGCCTCCAGGACCTCTCCATTCAGGACCAAGACTAATCTGGTAAGCTTCAATATTCCATTCATATTCAGGAAAAGAAAAGCCATGAGATAATGTCTACTGAAATGTAAAAATGATTTCATGGTACATTTTAAATTAATGCACATGTATAAAAATTAATTTAATATAATTAAGACTATCTTTCACCCGCAAGATGCAGTAGAAAGGACCTCATTTTTTATATTGTAAGCATTTAACAAGAAAAGCAAAGCAAAAAGGAAAGGATGTATGGGTTCAATAGAATTCCATATTCAATAGCAGCATCTGACCTCCCCCACGGCTATGGTTTTGTGTTAATCAATTTTGGAAAAGAGGAAAGGGGAAACGTCAAATGGGGTTGTAAATTTTGGATACGCATGCAACTCCAAGCTACTGTGTGGCAGAATTTTTGTGTACTACATGTATTGCTTCTCCTTATCACGTGGGTCATGGAATCAATTACATAGTTTTGTTTCCATGTGACATCATTTGCTCTATTAATTTTTAGCATCACTGCTTAGAAGGAAACTGTTAGCGGTATAGCATTGCTCTAACAGGAATATGTGTAAGTCATAGTTCATGCAGATATGTTCTCTCAGCAATACACTTTTCTTGGACTCATTAGGGCGCTTACCCTAAAAGATCTGAGGAGATCTGCTGGGCCAGTTATATTCAAGGCCGAGGTCAACCTCGAAGGCTATGGTGATTGAGGGTTTTGGGGGGTTCCAAAGAGGTAATCTGTACAAATTTTCTAAAATAACCTAAGATGATTACGGAGACTGCTCAGTGATGATCACTGAGAAGTTTCAAGAAAATTAAAAATTGCATTGGTGATAAAAACATCATAAAATTGTACTGAGGAATCTCCATCCACCATCATGACAACACCTTTGCTCATTCTTTAAGGATAGCAAGGATTGTTCTATAATAATTTCAGTGTGAAAACTTACTACTGTTATCGCCACTTCAAATTTCTCTTTTTTTTCTCTAACCCTGTTGGAAGATTAAAGCTGCCATTCCATGGAATATATTGAAGAATTCTCTGGGAATGGTTAGAGAGATTGAAAGAAAGACTGCTTTCAGAAGTGTGTAAAACTAAATGGAGAATATGTAGAGAAACAATAATTTCATATTTTTGTTTACTATTCTATAATTTTATAGTAACTATTAATCCAGTTACTGTATTTATAGATGTTCCTATCATACAAAACACAAACAGGAAGCAAATAATCAAACAGAACCAACAATAATAACAGGGAAAAACCTCCATTGAAAAGAAGGCAGAAAACAACTAAAAATGGGTCAAAGGAGAGATGGATTATAAAGCGTTACATTTTAAACTTACTCCATCTGTCATAAGTGACGTTACCATGCTCTCTGTCTGACAGCAAGGCTGTTCATATTTCTGGACTATGGTCAGAGGGAATTCACTGGAGGCTCCATCCAGGTGGTACCCTGGAATTGGAGTTTGGGCTTGATTCAGAGCTTCTGCACTCCAGGTGTTCACAATTTAAGCTGTGATACCATTCCTGCCTTCAGATTTGGATTTTATTATTTAAAATCCATAGAGCACATAGACTGGTGTTATTCTTCCTTGTGGGCTTAGTTGATGCCTCACTTAAACGGCTGGTTGTTTCGAGACAAATCCTTAAGACTCCAGGCTCTATTCTTTCTGATAGCCAGGTACCATCTGTTTCATCACAACACTTTGCTATCATACCCATATCTTTAGTGGTCTCTTCATGAGAGTGAGCAATGAGTAAGGCCATGTCATGAGAACTAATTGTTCTTAGTTGGGGCTAGAAATAAGTTTGAGTTCAAAATCAATTCATATATATATATGAGGTTTCCTTTAGAAATGTTATCATTTTATGGCAGAGAACATATAATTTCCTGGGGTATAAAGTGATACTATTTATAGTCTCATTAATTTAGCCCATGGTATAGAATATAAAGAACTGTTGAGAAACGGAAGTTGTGAATGTATACACTTGCTTTTCAGAACAAAATGCATGAATTGTTGACTTGCATAGATTAAGTTTCATATGGAAAGTTGCAATCCTTGATCTTCATCAACAAGTTTCTCAAGCCCTCCCTACTTTCATCAAACAAGCTTATGTCATCTGTGTATCACAGATTCTTAATAAGCTGTCCTCCATTCATGATGACTTTCTTCTTCATACAATCCCTTTTCTGGGTTTTTTTGCTGATTTTTTGCTCAGCATACAGATTGACTAATATTGTGAGACAATACAACTCTGATACCTACTTTTGTTGATTCTAAGCCATGCAGTAAACCCTTGTTCTGTTTGCACAACTGCCTCTTGATCCATTTACAGGTTCCTAATGAGCACAGTAGAGTGTTCTGGATTCCCATTTATGCCAAGGATAGTCATATTCTTTTGCAATCCACACAGTTGAATGACTTTGCATAGTCAATTAAACACAAGTAAACATCACTCTGCTATTCTCAGCTTTCAGCCAAGATCCATTTGACATCAGGAATAATATAACCTTGTTCAATGTCCTCTTTTGAACCTGGCCTGGATTTTAGAATGTACAACACTTGGTCATGCTCTCCAACCAATGTACACCCCCAGCCTTTAACATTTCCTATAAACATCCTATTGCCTCATCCCCCCACCCCAAACCTGAATTCCTGATGAGAGGGGAGGGGTTAGATCAGAACTGAATCTTTTTAATCCTGATAACTGGGCTCCTTTAAATATATGCTATTTCAGAATAAAGAGCCCTGGCAGCACTATTGTGTGAGTGGTGGACTGCTAACCACAAGGTCAGCAGCTCAAACCCACCAACTGCTCTTGGCGAGAAGATGGAGCTCCTTCTCTAGTAAATTTTACAGCTTGGAAACTCTATATAAGGTTGCTATGGATCAGAGTGCACTTGAGAGAAGTGGGCTGAACCAAATATGGTAGTCACCTAATCTGGTGTCCATTTGGGGATTAAGAGTGTAGGGGTGGAGTCTAGCCTGTCAATCAGGAGATAGGCAAGGAGACCTCTGTGTGGGCATGGCCTTCTCCCGAGAATTCTGGCATATCCAGCATTCCTTCTTGGAGGCAGGAGATACTATCTCTCTCTGCCACTCCCTGGGAGACATTGCTGCTGACAAGACATGGAACTATGCTAGTGCCCTAAGGTGGAGAAGCAACATAGACCTACCCTGATGCAACCAGACCTCTGAAGCCAGAGAAGTCATGTAGAGACCCTGCCAGTGCTGAGATGCTTGCAATGCCACTGGATCCAAAGACTTTCTAACCACTGACCTGTGATTGTCCCGAATTCGGCATCATTGCATGTGTTTCATGAGTCTGAAGTGGACTTTATAGATTGGTATCAGACATATAGGCTAGTATCGGACTTATGGTCTTGGACTGGACTGGGTTGGGATGCTTTCTCAATGTTCAATTGTTCTTGTACATGAGTCTCTTTCTTATTCACCTGTGTGTCCATGGATTTGTTTCTCTAGTCTACCCAGACTAACACACAGATCAAGTTCCGGTAGAGGTGGTGGTAGGTGTGAAACCTAAAATGGCAGAAGAGGGAGAAACCACTAAAACTATACTGACTCACTTGTCCAAAAGATGGACTCACTGGTCCAAAAGGAATCATTGATATCATTCCTCGCTTTCGATTGGGAGATGGGGAGCTAATAACTATGAGTACAAGAAGGAGGCAAATGCTCTAGAGTGAATTGTAGTGATCCTTGTACTCTGTTTAAGAGGATAATTAGCTCATTTTAATATGACTGAACTGTTGAAGTGTAAGTGAATTATATGCCAATAAAACTATTTTTTTTAAAAAAAGCAAGGAAGGAAGGAATTGACCCTCAGGAACCATTATAATTTCAGATGGGTGAATAGAAGATCAGGTGTAAAACTTCCTTCCTTGAACTTCCAACCTACAGGAGATGTGAGTTAATATATTGGTATTTTATTTAGCCACTAAGTTTGGGATAATATGTTACACAGCAATAGAGAATGAATACAACCATGTTGTAATTATTCGTCTGTTACTAAATACTACTCTGGCTCAATTTCTGACTGTATTTTATAATCTAAATCTGATTGCAAGTCTTCCAGAGAAAATTTAGTGCACATTTGCATAATTCCCTCACTAGTAATTTAAGTTCATTGTTTTTCTTATTCTTCCCTTATAGGAAAACTCAAGCGTTACTATATTTATTGTCTGTTCATTGTTTCTGTTGTCGCACTGAGATTAGTCCTGTTCTTCATTTGGTGTGTTGGCTTCGGTTTGTGTCTTTCCTCACCGTTTGATAAATGTTTATGCTTGTTTAACTGCTAATCCAAAAAGCATTATTAGAACTTTCATTTGTATATGAGACCATTTTATGTTCCTATTGTATCAGCAGTTAACTACATTCCCTCAGCAGGAAGAGGATACAGAAACATCGCCAATTTTCATTTCATTACACACTTGTCCCCTGTTAGTTTCCTTCAGCATCTTGAAACCACAGTGACTGTGCATGAGTTCATTTCACCAATTATTTCCACAGTTAAGAGGCAGGAGCTAATATTCCAAAGATTCCATTTATTCAGAATCATTTTTAATAGCAAAAATCTCTCCAAATTCACATATATAGACGAAAATTTAGTAAGAGAAGAATAACAAAAATTAAATGTGTGAAGTAGAATAAAAGTCTCAGTAATTATACATCATCTTTTCTGAAAATTTAAATAAAGCTAGTTCTAAAATACTCACTGAATAACTTAAGTATATAAAATGATTTTTAAAGAATTACACATGATTTTCAAGACAACATACCATTTAAATTTTCCGAAAATATCAATAATGTATATTGAAGTTGCTGTGGGTAAAAATATGACGGAAAAAATGTTAAAAACGCCCATAAAATCAGAATCCACAAAATCTAAATGGAAATAAAGGAATTAATACGTGCTGATAAAACCCGTCATGGCCTAACATGCCAGCTTCGTCAGATAGACCATGCTGTTTTGTACCTTTATAGCAAAGACCTAAAACACTAAATGAAACAGATAAAAATGGAAATCTTAGCAATGTCTGCATCAAATGGAAGGATGGAGAATGAGACTGAGCAATGATTGAAAAATAAACTGAATAAACAATGTGAGAAATAGGGAGAAGAGACGCCCTGGAAGCCAATCTAGCACATCATTTGCAACAAACTGAGAAGTTATCCCAGTTAAGGAGAATTTGCAGGATTCTATGGAGTAATTGTCCAGACGTACCCCGAGTAAAGGGAGGTGAGTAAATGAACCAGATCTCAGGCGATCAAGTAGGCCAAGAGTTCCCGCTCCCCAATGTCACAAGGAGAGACTTCTCAGAAGGCGTGCTCCCAGACCACTCGGGTAGGTAGCTTACATGGAGTAGTAGACACGGAGTACCAGTGGATGCTTTGAGTCAGATTCAACATCACCAAAATCCAGGCAGAACCCCACCTGGAACTTTGTTTAGGTCTGGCCATGAATACGGATTTTATCTAATAGGAAACAAGCCCAGTGAGCACACACACCTTCCCAGCCCTCCTGAGGATGAGCAGTTCAAGCCATGCCCTCCTGATGCGCTGCTTCTGGGGGACTGTGGTGCGAACTCCACTATTTCCTCCCTGCCTGTCTCATCCTCCACATACACCACTACCACCTCCTCCTCCTCCTCCTCCTCCTCCACCACCACCACCACCACCACCGCCACCGCCACCGCCACCACCACCACCACCTCCTCCTCCTCCTCCTCCTCCACCACTACCACCACCACCACCGCCACCGCTGCTGCTGCCACCACCACTACCACCACCACCACTTTGCTCAGACAGCAATCAGCAACGTGCTTCTGCTCAACCTCCACACACCCTGAACACTGCCCCCATCCTCCAGAGGGTAGCAGAGAACATGCTTGAATTGCCAGTTGTATACCATGCCTCCTACCACCTTTGGCCTTGCCCACTGGATAAGTGGCAGTTAGAGTAAACACCCTACTGGTTGTAAAACCCACACTCACTCTGTTAGTTGCCTCACACACATGGTAAGTACTAGTGGCCACTCCTGCGTTGCTAGAGAGATCGAGGGCAGTGGCCCTCACTTACTCAGTACAACTTCAGCCTCCACACATGCCTGTTGAAGCGCACATCATTCTCACCCTGCTCATCTCTGCCCCATTTACTTGGAGACCAGTAGTATCTTATGCTGGATTCTCTGTCTTAGATTACTGGCTACATATACCAGTAAACTGTATATATATATATATATATACACACACACATATACCAGTAAACTGTGTATATATATATACAGTTTGTATATATATATACATACACACACAAGTATATATAGTTGTTGTTATTAGACACACACACAAGTATATATAGTTGTTGTTATTAGGTACCATGGAATTGGTTCCAACTCATATCAATCCTAAGCACAACAGAACAAAATCCTGTCTAATCCTGGATCAGTCTCACAACTGTGATTACGTTTGTAGCCACTGTGAGAATCCACCTTGTCAAAGGTCTTCTTTTGGGTGACCCTTCTGTTTTACCAACCACGATGTCCCTTCCTTGTGACTGAATGTTCAAAATACTTTAGATGAAGTCTTGCCATCTTTTCATCCAAGAAACATTCTAGCTGGACTGCTCCCAAGGCATATTTTGTCATGCTTCTGGGAATCCAGGGACCTTCAAGAGTTCATCAGCGCTACAATTCAAATGCACCAATTCTCCTCTGGTCTTCCTCCATGCAACAACAGTTTCAGGCAACTGTGTATGGACCGAGAACTACCCTAAATTCACGATGGATTCAGGAGACCAGGCATGAGAAATGTATATTGCTGATGTCAAATGGATCTTAGATGACAGCAGAGCATACCAAGGGTTTACTGGTGTTTTATTTACTATGCAAAGGTATCTGATGCTATGGATTATAATAAACTACATAGAGCATTGGGAATAAGAATTCCTTAACACTTCTCTGCTCATCTGGAACCTGAACATAGACCAAGAGTCGGTGGTTCCGAGAGAACAAGGGAGTGTTACATAGTTGAATATCAAAGAAGGTTTGTGTCAGGGTTTCATCCTCTCACCATACACATTCGATCTATATGATGAGCAGATAATAAGAGAAGCTACACTATATATATGGCATCAGGATTGGAGGAAGGCTTATTAACAACCTTCCATATGCAATTGACACAATCTTGCTTGCTAAAGTGAGAAGGAATTGAAGTAGTCACTGATAATTAAGATCAATGACTGTAGCCTTCAGTATGAATTGCACCCCAGGGTAAATAAAACCAAAATTCTCATATCTAACCAGTAGATAAGATGCAACAAATGGAGAAAAGATTGGAGTTGTCAAGGACTAATTTTGCTTGGATCCTCAATCAATGATTATGGAAACAGCAGTCAAGGAGTCATCCAGTGTACAGTAAAGCACCAATGAATCACACAATATACCTCTGGTTCCTTGAGGCTTCCTCACCCCCCACTATCATGACCCCTTTACTGCTTCCCACTCTGGACAGGACGGGAGTATGGACATAGGTAAAGGCAAGAGATAAAACAACACACAGAACCCAGGACCAGGAA